>NC_056605.1:19327035-19674535 GCF_018340385.1 Cyprinus carpio | reverse complement strand
TTAAAAACAAAGGAACATATTTTGAAGAATGTTGGTAACCATAACCATTGATATGATAACCATTGTATGTATAAAAAAAAAAAGACATATCCCAAATATCTTTTTTTTTTTTTTTTTTTTTTAGGAGAAAGTAAGTAATTTGGACATTATGGGAGTGACTAAATGATAACAGAATTTTCATTTTTGGGTGGACTATCCCTTTTAAATCAATTATTTTCATCGCTGTTTTAGTTTCACTATATGGTAATAATTCTCAGAACTGATTCACAGTACATACAGAACATGGAAGAGAGCCATGAGCAAGGAGTTGCTGGATTCTATCATGTTATTGAGAGCTGAAGTTTAAGCACAAGAGAAGGTGCTCACATTGGCAGCGCCTCTGAGGCCATGTGAGGACCCAGTGGGAAGGAAGAGCTGACTGATTTGTTTTCCATTGAGACGTGTCTAGCTTACCAACACACACACCTCACATATCACACCCTACCGAGACAGCGAGGTACAGGGTCAAAACAAGCTACCCCCAATAAGCAAGACCTCCTGACCAGGCTGAAAGGTCAGATTCAATCATATTACACAAGTTGATGCAGAAAAACATGTAGTGTATCATAATACAGCATTGGTATTATTTTCAGCATGCGGTGGTAATTTATACCACAGAGACATGCTTGCTGGCAGGGCAGAACCGAGACGTGATTCTTGGCAGGGAGAGACAAAAGCTGGGGTTAAAATGACAGATCCTGGTGTTCACGTGTTGTGTGATACTCACGCGGTCAAAACTTCCCATGCTGCCGAGACGCATTCGCATACGGTTGGCCCCCTAGAGAAGAAATATTTAATAACAATTAAAATATAGAAAGAACAGCAACCTGCTTAAAGTTCAGGATTTACATTTACACACACTTTAAAGCAATACAACAAAAATTCTGTCATCATTTAATCAACATGTCATTCATAATTCAGAAACCTGTATGATTTCTGTCTTTCATGGAACACAGAAGAAGACATTCTGAAAGAAATGAAGGCTGCTCTTTTCCATGTAACAAAATCAAACAGTGACCATGGAAAAAAATATCTGTTTGAGCTCCATTGTAGAAATTCATACAGGTTTGAAACAACATGATTGTGAGCAAAGAATGGCAGAATTTAATTTTTGGATAAACTGTTCCTTTAATGAAACACAAACAAATGTCTAATGTGCAATTCAAGCTTAGGTTTATCCTTAAACATAGATATTGTTTTGTGAGGAAATACAGCAGATGGTTGATTCATTATAATATTGTACACAGACAAAGGTATTATTTAGTACAAGGGTGGGGTAAATGGGTCAATCCCCATTCATACACAACTAAGACATAGACGCACAACACACACACATACCCTTGAGAAGATGTTCTCCAGGGAGCTTGTCAGAGAACTCCGGGCTTTGTTCTTCAACACGTCCAGTTTATTGCGGCCCGCAATGGAGTTATCAGAGGTCACGGTGCTGCCAGAAGCATTCTGCTGTCACACAAAGGTACAAAGAGAGTGAGTAAGTGAGAATGAATGTGCCATACACCTAGAGTTTTCTGAGAAATCCGTGAAAATCGTGTTCTGCAATTGGTGACATTTCACTAAATAGATTTTAAAATGATGGAAGAAAGACAACCAGGCATCAGGACAAATCATTACTCGTCTACAACAACACAACACAACACAAGTGAACTTAAAGCACAGACTGAGTGCATTGGAAGCCTTGCTAATTGTGTCTTTTTGTCCCAGTAAACCATTGTTTCCACTGTAGAATTTAAAGGGTGGACAGATCATAATTTCATTGTTTCCATAGCACCTTATTAAAACTGTCTTTATATAAAGACAATTATGCTTATAACAAATATATATACAAATATTCTTGTATATATTTTTATTATTTTCATACATATATTATTACACTGAAAAACAATTGTAACAAGCAGTAATGCTCTGAATTATTATTTCAATAAAAATAACTGTTTTCTATTTTAATATATAAAAACGTATTCCCGAGATGGCAAAGCATATTTTTTTTTTAATAGTTTTTAGTGTCATATGGTCCTTTAGAAATCATTCTAATATGCTGATTTGGTGCTCAAGAAACATTTTTTTATTAACTATCATTGCTGAAAAGTTTTCTTCAAAGTTTCTTTCAGGATTTCTTGATGAACAGAAAGTTCAAAAGAACAGCATTTATATGAAATAGACTTTTTTTTAAATGATGTCTTTTCTATCACGCTTGATCAATATACACACACATACATACTTTATCACATGAATATATAATATGTATAATTATATATTATTTAATACACATTAACTAACAGCCAAACAGCCAAGCTAAGTGGTATCAACAGAAAAGGAAATTTATAATGTACACTATATAATAATTAATCATTCACAATAAGACCAGGAATATAAAGTAAGAAAGTGAATAGGGTTCATTTCGATTTCATATCAACTTTAAAAGCAGTTAGAAATTTTTCCAGAGGCAAAGTACTTTGAGAACATAACACACCACACACTCAGAAGGGCATCTGCATTCATTCAGGAGCTCTGTTCTAATCTAGCTGTATTCAGATGACACTTTCAATCTGTCTTATCCAATTAGAGAGAGGTCACAGTTTCATGACTCTGCCAGGCAGCGTGGGTGGGCGAAGCAAGTGGTGCATTTATGTTGTTTGTGCAGTTATGCTACCTGTGGGACCTCTCCAATATGAACATGAGACTTCTGCTTGGTCTCGCACAGTTGTCGGAGGTGAAGAATCACAAGCTCGTTTTCTTCATGATCAGATGCTGGCTTCATTTTCTAATGGATGAGAAAATACAAATTAAATATACAATAAAGAATTGAAATTCAAAGATATTTAGTTACTTTGTCTGCAAAATTTCTCCTTGTGTGCCTACCTGCACCCGCTCAAATATATTGACCTGCTCATTGTCGCTCAGTTGGGACAGGTACTTCTGAATGGCTAGTTTCGCCCTGGGAGGATACAAACCTGGGACATTGAGAGAAAAAACACTGGATATTGTGCTAAATGTGGGACAAGGACATTGAGTGAGTTGATGGAAGCTGGTGGCTGTACCTTCTATTCTCTCACAGAGCTTGTGCAAGTCATGCATTGGACAAGCTTCGCACAGTTTGATTTGGTTCTTGGAGCTCTGCAGAGCTGCTGCTGTGGTAAAAGCTTGTTTCATTGTGAGCATTACTTCATCCACCTGTGAAAAGCATTTGCAGGATAAAAAAAGTGGTCAAATATACAAAACAAGTGAAAAACGTATACGGTAATAGACTTGCACTTAAAATTATTATTTAATAATAAAACATTTCATTTGTGAAGTCATTTGTGAAGTCTCAATTAAAATGGGACAATCTTTCTGTACATTGTGTGCAAAAACATAGGTCTGATTCTATTTATCCTCTGGGTGGCATTCAGCTGGCAGAGAAAACAGCATACTGAAGGCAATATCCACAAAACAGGCAAGGGAGAGTCATTGTTTCCATTGTAGCTTAGGATAAATAATTGATCAGTGTGAGGACAACAGGTGCTGCAAGCAGGTCAGGACTCA
This sequence comes from Cyprinus carpio, assembly GCF_018340385.1. Lineage (NCBI taxonomy): Eukaryota > Metazoa > Chordata > Actinopteri > Cypriniformes > Cyprinidae > Cyprinus > Cyprinus carpio. The sequence continues at coordinate 19,670,956 of NC_056605.1, read as the reverse complement.
CCAGAGACTCACTAGCGCACTGGAACACATAACACACGTACTGGGCTGGGCCAGACTCCACCACATCCCGACAAATAAAGCCAAAGTGATCTGTCTGTTTAACACCCTGCAGGCACAAAAAACAGCATCCGTAAAAGACAAATAACTATATGGAGCTGCAAGTCACAATGCAACACAACATAGAGCAGCTCAAAATTATTCACTTCATAAAACAAATTATTCTGCCTCTGAAATCTGATTAGATGAAAACATGTTTGAAACTGTGACTGTGCATCGGTGGAATTTTATAGTATTGCAACAAGTTGCAGCTTAGAGTTGTTGAATGTGATTATTATTAATGGTAATGCACAGAATTTTTATTTACTCAGCATTGGTGTTATACAACAATGGTCCCAATAAGCATTTAAAGATGTGTTTTACAGTGATTTTAGCAAGTAAAAATGCCTACAAACTAGGGTTGGGTGAATTGACCTAAAATCAAAACCTTGATTAATTGAACACTTTACCTCATTTGCAATTATTTAACAATTATATTTTTTTATTTAGGTTTTTTTGGGGGGGTTGCCCTCATATTTTTGCCCTCCATTAAAGGGTTGTAGTGTAAAAATACTCCACTATTAAATGTGGGATTTTTTTTTTTTTTTTTAATGAAAGAGTGCACTTCTTATCTTTGTGATTTTAAAATAATTGAAGGAAACACACTATTTATGGTTATTTGTTGAATATTTCGAACAACTGAATTCAAAGCTTGAAATGAAGACGTCTTACATGCATTTTTTTTTACATAAGACAGAAAACAGTAACAATTGTTTTCAGTGTTTGATATTTTTATGAGAATTTCAAAATCAGGGCAAATATTCTAAAGTAAAATCTTCTACAAAGCCTCATGTCAGTAGCTTGGTACTTGTTTTGAATAGCACTGTGTGCTAACATATGGTGACATTAAATATGAGAGGGAGAAAGAGATTATCTCTAAAACCAAACAATATTCTAAAGTAAAACACACACACAGAGCCCTGTGAACAGGACGAGATGTCCTTAAAATTGAGAGCTCAAACATTAAAAACAATTCTACTTATTATCAAGGTCGCAGAGGCTGCAACTGATTTCTTAAGCAAATGACCGTTAAAAAAAATGTAAAAGGTTTATGTGTTTGCATGTCTGTGATGAGTAATTTTTATGAGGTTTTGGGGTTTTGCCTCTCAAAGAGAAGACATTTGCATGCGTAGGCCTGTTTTGAAGGTTAAAGGGATAGTTTTGTTCTGGATTGTGTAATAAATATATTTTTATTTTTTTGGCTCTTCCCATGCCCTGAAATGAGATTACGCATTCTTTCCTGTCAAACACTAAGACAGAGTATTCTAGAACCTGTGTATGCAACCTGAAGCAGGACACAACATGCAGTAAAAACATAAACTTTTCTTAGCCTACTGGTGAGTGAAATAGCCAATGGCTAAAGACAGACATTATTCAGTAGCCTAGCAAGAAATTTAGAAAGGTGCATTTGTGTGCACCTTTGGTTGACATTTTAACACCACGCCACCTTCATTGACTATTTTCATGGCAGAGATACTATAAAAATACTATAAAAGAGCCATTTAAAAACCCATCTAACTTTTTTGAAATTTGCTTTGGATAAAAACTCTAAAATGAATTGACTTTTTTCGAAAGTGAAAAACTGTTGAAAGACTTAATATCTTTTGTGTTCCGACATGAGTAAACATTTTAAAGTCACCTGTCAAGGTTTATGAAATCACAGGCTTAAAGTAAGCGTGTTTCTGCATGTAGTACCTGGAATAGCATTGTGCGATTCTTGTCAGCATCAGACGGCTGCACGTTATTGGGCGCACTAGCGTGTCTCCTACGTGTAGACCCCTTGCCAACCTCTCTGGGCCTTTTCTGTAGGCCGCCCGCCAGGCTATTACAGCGTGTACGAATCTCCTGCTGCTCCCCAAAACCTGAGTCCTCCAAGATACATTCAAAGGACCCCAGTAGGCTGCCCGTACTGGATGAGCTAGTCATGTCCAGATTCCCATTGCCCACCTTAGACAGTTCTTCCTCATTTAGGTTGGGCTCAGGTTCATCGACTTCACAAAGGGAGGAGCTTAGAGGGTTGTCACCCACAATGAACTCCACAGGGGCCTCGGTGGAGCTGCGCTGGCCATTGAGGAGCCGCAGACGCTTACGTTCAATCTCATGTTGGCGGAATTTGTCAATGCAGTCGTCAATCAGAGTGGAAGGGGCTTTCTTGTGGTTGACTGTCACTTTTCCGCAGTAAAGCACTTCGAATTTCTGGGAGTTGTAGAAAGACTCGTCACTCTCTTGCTTGGGCTTGCTTTCCTCCTTTAGAGCAGCCTTGGACACCTGTCTAATGCTGCTAATAACCTCAGGCACCTGGAGAACAGTTTAAGACATTAGATCAACAATAAAAATACTAAATCAACACACTGAAAGGCAAACAAGGACAAAACGTCCATAAAAAGGCTAAGTTGTTATGTTAAACTTTTGCAGGGAGACATGCAGGTTGCATAACTAACTAGGTTCAGCCCCTGAGGAACAATTTAGGAGTTAGTAATACAAAGGCCAAGGCAGACTGGCAATATCAGAAAAGAAAAAAAACAGCTGAAGAACCTGAGCGTGCATTAAAGAAGCCAAATGGAAATAAATCAATCAGACGGAACTCCTGGTTTACTACTGTCGATCAGTTAGAATGAAACCTGAAGCTAAGAAAAACAGATCTCAGATGTTTTTGTATGGCTGAACATCAGTAGGAAACTTTTGAAACTAGGTGCAAGGGCATAGGTTTGATTTAAACAGTGGGTGAGACTTTTTCAAATCAGTATCACCATACACACAAAATAATCAGAAATCCTATGTAATGTATATTCATGTTTTTCTTTCCAGGATCTTAAACGCATGTTTCAACAGCTGAGAAACTCAAAAAAAAAAAAAAAATTCACAAAGATTTTATTAAGACTTTTTACAGGACAAATTGTAAGATCTCTATAAGTTCTTAAGACATTATCAAATATTTTAAGTTCATCTTATTTTTTCTAAAATTCAAGATTTAAGACTCTGGACACTGTCGTTACTTTAAGAGGATATTAACACTTTTTTGCAGAAAATTATCTTCTGGAATTCAAATTAATTCAAATAATTTTTTGTCTTCAAAATAATATTGAGAAAATAGATACAAACATTCTTAAGAACTTTTTGGATTTTCAAACATTTTGGGTAATATGAGTTAAGAAGAACTTCATTTTTAAAGGGGTCATATGATGCAATTTAAATTTTTTCTTTCTCTTTGGAGGGTTACGAGCTCTTGGTGCATAAACAAGATCTGTAAAGTTGCAAAGACTAAAGTCTCAAATCCAAAGAGATATTCCTTATAAAAGTTAAGGGTCAACCACACCCCCCTAAAATGGCTTGTTCTACCACGCCCCCACATGTCTATGTCACTTTGTGGGAAGATTTCCATAACGCCGCCCAAATGTTCACGCAAAGAAAGAAGGTATACCTTTTATTCTCTCTGTTGCCATAGCTGCCATGTTGTGGAGTTGCTGTGTGTTTCGTTGAAGTGAAACTTTGTTTGGCCTTCCAAAAGAGGACATGACTAGAAATCAGTGGTTAAGTTGTGTTTCAACATTGTTCCAGAACAGTCCAACCCAAATATTCAGATGTGTGCTTTTTATGGAGGATGAGGACTGTTTCCTGAACCAGTAGCCTGCAATGCGTCTGGATCGCGAACGAATCTTTCTATTTAACCGGATCTTGGTCGAACCAGTTCACCAAATCAAACTGAATCGTTTGAAACAGTTTGCGTCCCCAGTACGCACTAATCCACAAATAACTTATTTTGTTCATAAACGTGCCTTACACTCCCTCTGATGCTAAATAAACCAATATCCCGAGTTATTCAGTTACTCCTAACAGTACATTGAATGAACTGCTAAAAGAGAACCCATGATGGGATGTGCACGAGCAGAAACTGCTGGACTGAGTCTCATGCTGCTGGCCTGGGAAAAATGTGTTTTTAGAACCTTAAACCGCATAAACACATTGCATAACACCAAATACACAAAATAATGTTCTTTTTATCAGCATCATATGACCCCTTTAAGAATAGTTCGTCAATCCAAACCATAAATTTTGCTGATGCACCATTTTTGGAAAACTAGAGATTCTAATTAGCTTTTTTGATGTGGCTCCTCAATGAAACACACAGGACAATAAAGAAATTGTTATTTACAGCACTTGGGGTTTAAAACTGAAGCAGCATTTAGATAATTCCCATAAAACAACCCGTGCACAGTAACGAGCTAGCCAGAGTCCTTTGAAACACTTCAGTGAACTTTTTACAGCAAATAAAATAATTAATTTTACAAATTAAAACATGACATGAATTACATTCAGTAGCTTTATTAAATTAAGGTGAATGTAATAAATTTCCTTTAAAGTAAGACACACCAAGCTCTGAGACACATTAGCATGTTGCAAAGTCCACATAGAGCGCAAAGCAGTAGTGTGAATAAGAATCCAGTCGATACAAACAAATCTTCCAAGAACTAAAGCCTCGTAATGGCCACAGAGTGCTTGCTGCATAAAAAAAGGCGCCATACCAAGGTCACATGGATTACTTGTTCAAGGCAATAATAGAGAGTAAGCCAAACATAACTACACACTGTGCAAACTGGTCTGTCTTTACAAAGATAAAGACAGGTATGTTTGTCAAATGTGCTGAAACCCATGAAAACTTTCACATTAGAGCCAAACATCTGCAAAGGACATTTGACACATTGCTTTCCCAAATAACTGACATGGAACTACACGTATAATATAAATAATCTTTTTTATGGGTTCTCAGGCACAATAAAAACCTAACCCATTTCAGCACATAACTTGATATTTAAGATGTGGGTTATTGAGAAGAAGTGTGCTTTTATTTTTCAAAGTAATCAGACTTATAATTTTCACCTAGCTGACAAAAAAAGTGTGTGCAGAAGCATAGGAGGGACCTGAATTATAAATAGAAGCAGAGACTTGAGGACGGGAAAGTCACCATCCAGAAAACCCTATAAACCACATTATACAGTAGTCCACTCAGAATGCCTTAGCAACGGTACAGCAACAACCACTCAGAACAGGCCAGCATTGTAGCAGCAAGTTCTGCATCGGCAGGGAACACTTTTCTTTACTTTGCAATTGGTTTTATGCACTTATTGCAAGACAACTAAGAACTTTGTGGTCTACTGCATGGCTCTCGGTAAATATGGCTCGGTTTAATGCAAACATTTAATTAAAACCCCAAGGCTAACTTGTGGAAAATCACAGTGCAGCTGGGAGAAAAGGCTCCTTGAGATCAGGAGGAAAAGCAAACAATCATTCAAGCAATCATCTCCTGCAATGGGCTGCCTGTGTAAGCAGCACAGAGGGTGTGGCTGCTTGTTTTCAACTGACAAATGGCTTATTTCCCAGGAACACTCAGAGATTTCCAAAAAGTCTCTAACTACCTAGTTTAACCAGCTTGAATAATCTGCCAAAAGCAGATATTTTTATCTGATAGTGGAAAGGCAATACATTCTGCTGTTTTTAGGACACAAGCCCAGTGTGCAAGAAAAAAAAGAGAGAAACCATTGGTCACGTTTGCAAGAAACTTCAGTGACCTCACCAAATCAACAACAGTGTTTTATAAACCCCTAAATGGTCTGAATTATTTAATTGCAATATGATGCTAGAACCGCATTTAGTCTAATTAATTATTTGCACTGAACCAAACGTGCAAGGATGAAAGTAATAGTGTGAATAACAAAAAGTGTAAAAACAAACATGGTTTATTACACGTTTCATTAGCGTTTCCCTCCCGTTCTCTCATTTGTGAATTTCCTGCATCCAATCCTTGTCACTGCATTTGAAGAGAGAATATCAGACTTAAGACACAGGTGTCCTAGCAGATTAAGCACAGTTGTAGTTCATTACATTAACTATGAACATGTTTTACTCTTGTTTGACAATCAGAAAATGTCCAAATACTTTGTCATTATTCTGAACAGCATATATATTCTTTATATTCTTAAATATTCTTTAATTTAAAACAAACTGCTGTTGTGAAGCATTCTAATGTTTACAGATAAATGCCACTTGGGTTTATATGATGTAACCTAATGCAATTACATTCATACATTTTTCAAGTGCAGTTAATTGTTCAACCATTTTTGGGCTACGGTGTATGGCTAAAGCTTTTTAAGACATGTATGACACAGATACTTGAAACCACCTGAGGAAGATTAAGCCTCTTTGATTTATGCATCAAAGCTGTGTGGATGATTAAAGGGTTACTTCATCCCAAAATGAAAATTTTGTCATTAATCACTTACCCCCATGTCGTTCCAAACCGATAAAAGCTTCATTCGTCTTCCGAACGAATTTAAGATATTTTGGATGAAAACAGGGAGGCTTGAGACCATCCCATAGATTGCCAAATAAATAACAGTGTCAAGGTCCAGGAAAGAATGAAAAGCATCGTCAGAATAGTCCATCTTCCATCAGTGATTCAAACGTAACGTTATGAAGCGACGAGAATACTTTTTGTACACAAAGAAAACAAAAATAACGACTTTATTCAACAATTCCTCTCCTCTGTGTCTCTCCAAATCAGCATAGCATCATTTTGGCAATTCTGAGCGGTATGCAGATGGCGTACGCTCTTCTGTGTCAGCCGCGCTGCACCGATGTACTGTTTGCTTTCAAACCAAAGTGTAAATACACGTAAAAAAAAACGTATCCTTGTGGCGCGGCTGATACAGAAGAGTGTACGCCACCTGCGTACTGCTCAGATTTGTGAAAATGACGCTATGCTAATTTGGAGAGACACAGAGGAGAGGAATTGTTGAATAAAGTAGTTATTTTTGTTTTCTTTGTGTACAAAAAGTATTCTCGTCGCTTCATAACGTTACAGTTGAAATGTTATTTATTTGGCAATCTATGGGACAGTCTCAAGCCTCCCTGTTTTCATCCAAAATATCTTAAATTGTGTTCCGAAAACGAACGAAGCTTTTACGGGTTTGGAACGACATGGGGGTAAGTGAATAATGACAAAATTTTCATTTTGGGATGGAGTATGCCTTTTTAGACTGATTATTTTATATGTTCTCTTTAAACACAAAGAGCTGTAATAAGAAATTCCTGCTTTTCATAAAAAATTGATGAAATTCAAATCCACTGATTAGTGCATATGACCTCCTACTTCACAAGGTTATTACTATTTTTGCTTTTGTGATTTAAAGAATGTGCAAAATTTTATCAATGTGCTACCATGATCTTACTCCTCATGTTTAAACGGTTGATAGGAATATTTTAGAATGCTGTTTTAAAAACTAAGATATAAAATGCAAAAAGCACTGGAGGCTTCTTAGAAACTTACCATTTAAGCCACATAAAAGTAAGATTGAAAACTGAAAAAAGAGCACAGAAAGATGACTCATGTTTTAAGCAGGTTCACAATTTCTTTTTATGAGGAATTTTTTTAATATTTGAAGGCAGGCTCAGTTATGAAATACTGTTGTGATTCTGCACTTTCAGTCTTGCAGGGCCCAAGGTCAAGCTTCAATCAACCTCAGCTGAATTACTGTAAATCAGAGGTTCTTAAAGTTCCTGATGACACGGTCCCCAAAATATGAAGCTCCCCATGCAAAGGAGCCCCTTCGTAAAATATAAAAGCAGCTACATATTTCATGTGAAAACACACTGTTCACTATGTGAAGAATTATTTTTTTTCCACCGCACTGCTAAAAACTGATTTCAAAAGAAATAAAGAATAAAGTAATCTTTTGAAATTTGACCATGTCTTTAGAAAGCACAAATTAACCTTGACGGCTGCAAAAATATCATGCGCAAAAATTTTTTATTTCTCTTACATTTTTATGAACCCCCAGCACCCCCTAGTTTGAAACAGTACCAAACATTAGTCACACAAGTCTAAAACATAAGGAGAGTCAAATCACCGGTCAAGTCCTGTACTGGATGTCATTCTAATTATGCTTACCAGGAAGGTATTCAGGGCAGCTGGATAAAATAGAACACTGTACTGTATGAAACTCTGACTTGGAGGTCTAAGTGGGTTATATCCCGTACAACACTGATTTTGCTTCATACTTTGATGATCACTCCAAACCACAAAAACAAACAGCCCCATCCTAAAATGCATAAACAATGAACAAAATGCATCAGAGGGACCCCAGCCATTTTTTCTTGCCCACAGCATAAACAACACACTACCGCATAATCACAGATAATGCATTCCTTTCATTTCTATCAGTAAAATGAGGCCAGGCATCTGCGTGCACATAGTATATCATTATGAAAGGAAACACAACCTTACTTTGTTGCCCTTACACAGGGTGGGCTATTTCATGCCGAAGGTGGAGTTATAAATAAGGGATTATAAATAAAAAGTGGAACTATGTCACGCCGCAGGCATCTGGAAAGGATTGATCGGGCTGCATTAGGAGTAGGAGATATTTATATGGCGAAATGCCAGCTGAGTCAGTCTCTGTACACTGGTCAGACTATAGTGCACGGTAGCACTTCAAAATGAGCCAGCAGCCATCTTAAGACGTGAGCTAAGACACATTCCTCATGGACTATCTAGCACATGTTGCTATCCGGCCAGTTTTTCTTGCATAACACATGACAATGATGTATGTTGCCTCTGGAGCTCAACGTGCACTCACAGGACGCCCAAAACTTTCCCTGCCTCGCATTTACTTCAAAGAACTTTTACCTCTGAGATTGTACAACAATCGTACAAATACCATAAATAATGTAGCAAGTGCAAAGAAATGGATTACTTTTCAACTTAGATTCACAGAGAAACAAAAATATATGCTTGTAAATGTGTAATAAAATGCATAGTAAATCACTGCATATACACACGTGTATGTTTAAATCCATGTTACACTCAGACCAACAAAGTGCACTGAACAGGCGTCTCAAATATAGCTCAGCAGCAGACTAACATTAGGATCACATTACAACTAATCTCTAATCAATACCATGAAACCGAGAACTCAGATGTAAGTGCAGTGCATCAAGGTTGCTGTTATTGTTTCAAGGCAGTATGACAGCTAGCAAGCAGAGGAGAAGGAGGGGGACTTCAATATTCTAAGTGTGTATTGTCTAGCTGATCTGATTAATCCTTCATCTGCATGTGCCAGGAGAGATCTGACCCGTCTTTACATGATGCTCTGTAAATCTAATTCCTCTGGTGCAACGGTGCCCTACATACTGGCATATATCCAACTGACAAAGACTTGTCAATCATACAGCAGACTAAACGTCAGGGTGCATTGGCAGGCATTGTGAAAGTTCATTTTTATAAATTGTTATAAAATTATTATAAAATTGCATTAAAAAAATTGGGGTTTCAAAGGAATGAAGATTATTTTTTTCCTAATATGTGTTATGTACACACACACACACACACACATACATATATATATATATATATATATATATATATATATATATATATATATATATATATATATATATATATATATATATATATATATAACTCCAAGCCATGTATCATACTTCTATTTTTTTCAATGTACCATGTGACCCTCTGCAAATAATTGTACAAAACAATGATAGTAATTTGCTACTTGGTCATGGTGAAGGGTATAGATAGATCAATATTGCCAAGTCCATGGCAACCCTGAGATAGATAGATAGATAGATAGATAGATAGATAGATAGATAGATAGATAGATAGATAGATAGATAGATAGATAGATAGATAGATAGATAGATAGGTGAAAAAGTGTGAGTATCGTCAAAAAATAAAAATTCATCAAATGGGGTTATTAAACATTATACAAAATCTTTTAGAATATATAACCATTTAAACTGCTAACAAAGTGTTAATATCGGTGAAAAACGTAACGTCAAATAGTGTAATTTATCTGCAGAACAGATACCGATAACCAAATTTCAGAAAAGATTTATTTATAAACTATAACCACTGTGTTTTTGATCAGTACATTTAACAGATAAAACTCTTAAACAGTTGAATGAGTGACCGTACACACCTGGTTTGGATCACATGCTTTGAACACATGGCATGCCATCTCAGACTCGGGGTTATCGGGTTGACTTCTGATAAGGTAGGCAAAATAAGACAAGTCGTGGCTATTGTGGATAAACCTGGAGATAAACTGTGCTTTGTGCTCGAATATGAACACGGAGAGGTTGCTGCTGTTTGCTGGCACGCAGCGGATCAGAGGAGGCGAGAGATACAGCTGAACTTCTCTGGCCTGTGCGGGACCGGACTCGTTCTTCTCACTTTTCCTCCGGATCTCCGCCACCAGCCAGGGCAGCATGGGCAGCGTGGTGCGCCTGTCCAGAGACGACCAGCCCATGTAACAGAGCGCAAACCTTTTGTCTGCCTTTTGATTACTGTCATTATTCCCTTTGCCATCCTGTCCCTCCATCTCTCCGAGGGCTCCGGGACAAAGACTTTAGTTGCTTTATGCAACAACTCAGTGCCTTTATACTGCTAAATTTCTAATCACATACATGCACGGGTTAGTATTGCGTGGAAGCAGCTGGAAACATCACCCACGCTTAAGTCAAAAGTATCGCAAGGATCGTGTGTCCCGGAGAGCTTAAGTACAAAATTAATGGCTTTTAAGATGCAGCGATGATTTTAGCTTTCAGATCACTGTTTAAAGATAAAAACATCCATTCAAAGGGTCTGAGCGCTCGAATAATCCATATATAAAGTTAGGCGATTCGCGTGCGTGTATCAATACACAGCTGCTTGAAGGAGGCGCGTTTTATTCCTGCAGATTTCTCGAGTCCCAGCGCTTCGGATTGTGTGGACGCCGCAGCGGACAGACGCCTCCTGCATGAAGTTGCAGATCAGCTGGAGTCCTTTAAAGTCGTTGTACATCACTTTCCAGTCGTTATTGTGTCATTTAACGGCGTTGGAAAACAGAGTGCTGTTGTTCCAGGAGGAGTGGCCGCAGCAGCCATAGGAGAGGCGTTCACTTGAATTTATCTGTGTGTGTGTGTGTGTGTGTGTGTGTGTGTGTGTGGATCTCTTGCTCCCCTGTCTTCAGGAAACACACGGCACTGGCCTGACTGAAGAAAGCAAGTCAACTTTATTCAGGCTTAGGGTTTATTAATAGTTAAACGTTTTAGAGCTAGTTCTCACACTTTTTACTCCAATGAATATTTAATATTTTTGAAAGTAAATTTATAACAAATATTATATATATTTTTCTTTATTCTTTTATATATTAATTTAATTATAGTATTTGTATATCCACACCCTATGTATATGGACACCCAGCCCCCGTCTCCCCCATTATCCCCAGAGCCCTACTATTAGCCCCTAGTCTCCCCTATATATATATATATATATATATATATATATATATATATTTTTTTTTTTTTTTTTTTTTTTTACAAAACCTCTAAACCATTCCGCTAAAGAAAATAGGTATTGCATCTTCTGTTACAACCAGCCCCAGTGTCCCCCTATATAATATACTAATTTTATTTAAACTCAAACCAAACATATTATCAGGAAAATAAACACAAAAAATACAGTCAACTTTGCACTCAGTCCAGAGACTTTACTGTGGACAAAGCATTCTTCACATTTCTAGCAAGTAAAGGGTGAGGTTCAGGGTGTGTTTAGGGTGAACACACTTATAAAATACTGTGTGAATTCAAAGGTATCCTATGCATGTGAAGGTTAATTTGAGCGATATTTTTAGCAATATTAAATACTGCGTGTGTAGTGATTTTTGCAAGAATAGTAAACTGGAAACACATCATCACATGATTCACTTCTACTGCCACGTTTTTATATGTAAAAAAAAAAAAAATTGTAGGCTACTGCACACAAACACACACACACACACACACACACACACAAGAATATTCAACGACGCCCTCTGCTGTCTCTAACCGTTATAATGGATTTTGATGGAATACTGAACATATTCCGAATCAAATAATAACATACTTCATATTAAGTAGTATATAGTAGTATAGTAGTAGTAGTATAAATTTATATAGTAGTCTATAGAAATAGTAGTATTGTAGAAATTGTAAGAGTAGTATGCTATTCAGAAGTACACAACCTGAATACTGCTATTATGAGCTCTCATTTAAAGAGAATTCTTTTCAAGCTGTAAATGTCATGTGATCAGTTACTCTTATAGGAAACCTGACAGCAGACAAAGAAAAATATGTTATTTAATGCTCTTAAGAGCTATGTTTAACAATATAATGATTTTTATTTGTGTGTGTGATTTTTATTTAATCGGAAAATAAAACTACTTGTAATGACCATGAATGGAGAAACTTGCTTTTATAAAGATCTACCAGCAGAAGCAGCCGGCCAAACAGTGACATCTGGATTTCAATAAAGTTTATTAGTCAAACTGGAGGCCAAGCACATTGCAAGTGTTGAGCAAGTGCCCAGCTTAAAACAAGACACTAAATAAGAATCACCATTCCCAGAAACAGATGAACATGAGACACATGTATATGTAACCCATCAGAGACCCACTGTAGCCCATCATCACATATAGCTTGTAAGAGCTTCTTTCTAGGCACTGGTTGCAAAGTCAAATTCAAATATATTTACATGGGATCTTTCAGCCAAAACAAAAACAGCAAATCAGCCCTGCAGTGAAGAAGGCAACAGAGCTGCTAAAATTAGATTTTTAAAATAAAAAAGGCAGAAGCTAGACACTCCCAAAAAATAAAAAAACATGATGACCTGATTTTTTGTATTGTCTGTCTTCTGCCTTTTTTATTTAATTTTTTTTAAAGAATTTTCGACAAAACCAAATCCAACATCATCTCTACTGTTAAGCATTGTGATTACTGTTCATTGGGTGCAACACATTCAAAAGGACTATAAACAAAGTACAAAATATTGATTCAGTGAATATTTTTATTAATGAAAAAGAATGTTTTCCACTCATGTTCTTAAGCATCTCATAAGTGTTACTTGTTATTTGAAAGCAGAAAAACCAATTAGAAGCGGGGCACTGAAGACAATTATGAAGTTCAATAATAATGACAAATGGAAATTTATGATGATCCATAGAGGGGAAAAACAAGAAATCTGACATTTTCTAACAAAATACCATTGTTTATTATGATAAAATAAGAATTTGAACCTTGTAGCTACTGAAACAGTAGATTAAAAGCTCAGTGCAAAATTCAACAAATTTACGTTGTTAAATCCTTAAATACTTGTATGTCAATATTTGGTCATAGACAAAATGGTTCACAATCACTGCTGTAAAAATCACATGCAGAAAAACATTAAACCGTCTCTAAAACAGAGGCCATTTCCTTGAACTGCCTGTAGAAGTTCTGAGGGACAAAATAACAGAAAGAGAACGATTAACTGCAGCAGTTCAGACAGTTGAATGAAATTAGGAAAATGCATTCTTCCATACCTGAAACTGCTGAACAGTCATCTCAAAAGATTTATATGACATCTCTCCTGATGTGTCTGCAATTTTCATCAGAACAGAGATGAACGGGGAGTTGAGGGATCGGCAGGTATCTGAGCTCACTGCCATTCCAAGCTTCCACTGGATATCTACAAGCTAAGAGTGAGGAAGCTTTGATATCAACAACCTGACAGAGAACAGTGGTTGAGCGACGTTTACACTACAAGCAAGAATCATGTGACACACCTGTCCAATACTAGCCATTGTCAGGACCTCCTGATGTGCATGTAGAAGAGCACCATGTTCTGTCCAAAGCTGGTGCACCAACTGTAGAGTAGATTTGGACCACTTACTGCTGCATTCAGTCAATTTACTGACCAAGACATCCCCACTGAGATTGCTCTTTGCAGCTAACCTGAATAAATAAAACATTTTCATAAAACCAAAAGCCTTTTTAATTCCCAACCATATACTCTGTACTTAGAAAGATGATACTGTACCTAAAATAGTATGTCATCAGTTTTATAATATCTTGAATAGCTTTCTGATCAAGGTTTGTCCCAACTCTTTGAAATTTCTGTTTGGGAAATGAAAGCATTGCAAAGACATAAAAAAGCAGGTACATACATGCATGCTTAATTTATAGTATATTTAACAGGGATGTAGATTTGTGCTTACATCACAGGTTTCAATCAAATCTACTGCTCTGTTCTGATCCTGAAGATGAACCAGGATTGACTGAAGCTGGAAAATGAAAAGACTAGTGTCAGAACAGTCAATACAACACTTAAAAATAGTACATTCACTAAATAACTACTATAATAATATGTCAATATGATCTGTGACGTGTTGCATTTTTTAAGCACAAACTTGTAATGATTTTCTTCCCATTGTACATGGCCAGACCATGTAATTACACATCTTACCGTTTCTGCAAACAAGTCTATAGGGAGTTTTTCGATTTTTTCGACCACACCATCCATACCTGCCATAAAAATAAAAAAATAAAAAAGAACAAGAAAAAAAGATAAATGTCACCGCTTATCGGAATTATATCATTTATTAATGCTAAGTTAGGTCATATCGATGTATTATGTTCTGTGCAGAAAAGCACCCAGTATTATACTGCATATGATTTCTATACAAAAATACATATGCATATATGGTATATGGTTAATTTTGACTTTAACTTAACACACGTTGCTGCTTTGCGCTTTACATTTGCAAGAAAATATGAACAAATTCTACACACCAGTTGACAGATCCAGTCCTAACATCTTCGACAACCTATCGCGATATTTACAATAAGACTACTGCATTCACCATATGTTAAAAGCGAGTCTTTAAATGCGAGACTGTGTGTTTAGCAAGCATCTATCAATTAGTTTAGTCCAGAAGCCTACTGTTTTTAATATCTACTTCTGTTAAAGCAGTTCCAGACCGGAAGTGATGGCTCTCATTCCGATTTCTTTTCAAAATAATAGTACGACAGTCGGTTGGCGTTATGTATATCTATGGTTATGAAGAAATAATTGAGAAAAATGAAAATAAATATCTGAACAAAACAGGTGTACAAAAAATGACTTTCCAAAAGTGAATTCTCAATAAATCCATACATATTTTTAATTTATGTGAATGTCAGTGTCAATGAAAAATAATTAGCCTATGTCCGAGATAATAAAAAGGGGAAATGTTGTTTAAAGTGCAAGTATCCAGTCCCTATCTTATCTGATGTAATCTCACAAAATGCCATTAAGTAAAGTTTACTTTCTTTGTTTGACATCTTCAATACTCATGAGTTAAGCTTAATCTTTAAAAAGAAAAAAAAAATCAAAAATTCTCAAAAAGCAGTTTTTAAAAATCCTATATTTATTACTTCATTTGACATTATGTGTGCTTTTTCATTAAAAATAACTGAAATACTAATACATAGTTAAACAGATAATACATTAAATAAATGCAAATATAATTATTATGTTATAACTATATTGTGGATATTATGACTAATTATTAATATTAATTCAAAGTATGTACTGTGTGAGCTCTTATTTTGAAAATACAGTCTGCCAGTCCTCCCGGATTTCTGAGTCAAGTCGCCGAAGTTTTGTATCGTCGCGGGTTTGTTCCTATCAAAGATGGCTGTGCAGACGGAGAGAGGAATCCCGCTCAGTGCGGTATGAATGTTTAATAAATTTCTTTGCATGAAATGTTTAATTAACGCGTGGTAGTAAACACCGTGCTAATAGACGTATAATGACTCGTCCAGGTGGATGCTGCACACTGGTGGTGGTTGAGGAGAGAAAGCGCTTTGGGTGTACAGCAATACACAATAAAGCGCTATATAACGTTAAATGCATCATTCATTCATTCATTCATGTAATGGTAATAGATATATTAAAAACGTCTACATGTAAGTTAATGTTTCTTTATATGTTAGCATGTATTGAAAGGCTGACGAACTATGTCATCTTAAATGTGTTTTTCTCTTAAAAATGAACAACATATATTTTCACAGTGCATTGAAAACGGTATATGATCGTTTAATGTCAGGATAATGCATATGTTTTGCTCTGACGTATGTGTTCGCGGACCTATCAGAAAGGCTCAAAAATCGGATATTATTTTCAGTTTCGTTTCTCTGCCAAAGGGATGTGCCTAATCGAGCATTAACCCAGTTATGCATTCGTTCCAACTTAAACTTTTTACGATAATAGACTAGTGTAGCGTAGCCAGACCTTCAGACTGACGGCGGAAGTGAAAGTTCTGGAATTCATGGCAGCTTTCACTGGCCAGGGCCTGCCCATGGGGCCCTTTGACTAGGGTGACCAAACGTGCCATTTTCCCAGGACACGTCCTGGCCAGGATTTCTATATTGCCTAAAATATCCAAGTTTTGGCTTTGTTTGCGCTGTGCAGACCAATTGTTGTATGACAAAGTACCGTGAGAGCTCTAGAGAGCAGACTGCTTCTTGTGCTTTTGAATTGCTCTCACAGTACTTTGATGTCATACAGTATGCTCAGTGCTGCTTCAAGCCCAACACTAATATGTAGACGTATTTGCATCGCTTTGACTGTTCTCTGTAGATCCCACCTTCTCACTCACCACGATTGGTCGATTACACACAATAGAAGGTTCAAAGGGATAGTTCACCCAAAAATGAATATTCTGTCATTAATTACTCACCCTCAAGTCGTTCCAAACCCGTAAGACCTTTGTTCATCTACGGAACACAAATTAAGTTGTTTTTGATGCATTCCGAGAGCTCTCTGACCCTCCCATAGACAGCAAGGGTACTACTACGATCAAGGTCCAGAAACGAAGCAAGGACATTAGTAAAATAGTCCATGTGACATCAGTAGTTCAACCGTAATTTTACGAAGCTACAAGAATACTTTTTGTGTGCAAAGAAAACAAAAATAACTTTGTTCAAAATTTTGGAGAGTATCACGATGCATGCGTGCACTTCCGCTTCATGTAAACAACGCATGCGCTTGCTGACGCATGTCCATGTTGATGTAAACAGCCGCGCAATGTGTATGCGTTATTTACATGAAGTGGAAGTGCGCGCATGCGTCGTGATAGCAGACTGGATGAGGAGGAGAAGAATTGTTGAACAAAGTTATTATTTTTGTTGTTTTTTTCCCCACAAAAAGTATTCTTGTAGCTTTGTAGAATTACGGTTGAACTACTGATGTCACATGGATTACTTTACTGATGTCCTTTCTACGTTTCTGGCCCTTGATCGTAGTAGTATCCTTGCTGTCTATAAGAGGATCAGAGAGCTCTCGGAATGCATCAAAAATATCTTAATTTGTGTTCCGAAGATGAACGAAGGTCTAATGGGTTTGGAACGACTTGAGGGTGAGTAATTAATGACAGAATATTTGGTGAACTATCCCTTTAATGCATCATCAGTAAAAATTTTCTTAATAAAAAAATTGACTTTTTACTTCTGTCTCTTTATATGGTTTTTTAAAAACGGCTTTGAACAAGACTCATTAAAATGTTATATGATTTATGAAGAGTTTTAAGGAAAGATCATGATTTTAAAAAATACCCACATAAAATGTATTATAAATAATGAAATAAAACTTAGGTTCTTTTAAAACTCCAAACTAAAGAATTTTAAATCAAGCCAAAATTGAGGACAAACAAATAATGTTTAACCCCGCAAATTGATAATATGAAGAAAAAATTATGTCAGATGACCAGATCCACTGCTTTATAAAACTGCTTTCATAAAAATGTATTTTTTGTGTTTTACTTATAAAGTTTCCTGTGTCTTTGATCATTTTATAGCTTAATCCAAAGTTCCTTCACACCAACTCCACCAGCCACACCTGGCCCTTCAGTGCTATTGCAGAGCTGATAGGTGAGCGAAACTATCGATATCTTCTGATACCGCTTATTGTGATTTATATGTGTTTAGCAGTTTGGAACAATGGATGTGTGCCCTCAAGGGTTAGATTACTATGAAGTTGTAACCTAGTTTCCCCACGTAATGATATCCCTGCCTAAATTGGCAATGCTTGATGACATTTTGTACTGTGTGTAATAAATACTGCGAGTAATTTTATTGCATCTGATGTATTGCTTAAAGACAGCTAGCCAGGGTCAAGTAAGGAAATAACAGACTAATTATGTTTCATTAGTGTTCAGGGCTACCTCAGTAGAGAGTCACTCAAAGTCGAATAAATATGCGTAATCTGATAATATATATTTTCTACCTTAGACAATGCTTATGACCCAGATGTGAGTGCCAAACAGTTTTGGATTGATAGGACAGCAATCAGAGGTCAAGACTGTCTAATTTTCATGGATAATGGAGCAGGAATGAATTACGATAAAATGTACAAAATGCTCAGGTGGGTGAGAACACAAACCAATGTTGACTAACATACATTTGGGTTACATGATTCTTAAATCATTCTAACATGCTGTTTTGGTACTTAAAGGGGACCTATTATGCAAAATTCATTTTGCATGGTGTTTGGACATAAATTTGTTTTGACAGTGTGTGTAAACAACCACCCTAGAATGATAAAAATCCACTCACTCCTTTTTATTAATTCCCATAAATCATAAGCAGTGTCTCCCAACTACCTGTTTTCAGCATTGGTGCTAATGTGACGACACATTAGCCACAGGCCCTGCCCACAAATGTTGACAGACACTGCTGTTTTAACATAGAACCGCCCTGATCGAGTTCACAGTGAGTTGTACTCCGCCATTGCTGCACTGACGAGAATGTTTCCCAAGCGTTTTAGGTGTTCTGTAGCTGGATGTATGAATCCACATAGCTCTCTCCTTACTCCTGAAATCTGAGCCGCTGAAGACAAGGTGGATTCATTTTGTTTTTAAAGAAAATCTAAATTGGTTTGTGTCTGCGCAAATCATTTTACATTGGACTGCTTTGTGAATGAGGGTCAGTATAAAGCAGGTTTTGCATGAAAGTTGCCCCTGAAGGATGGAGCAGCGCCAACTGTTTGTGATCCAGCTTACGCCTCCAGAAGAAGTAAGTATCACGTGTTAGTTTTCCAAATTGCCTTTCTAAAAGAGCTTCTTGGCACTTTGTAAGGCTAATGTTGCTAAAGCTACCATTGTCTGTCTGTTTTCACTGATGCTGCCTTCACGTGGTACTACAATGATCGTAAATAGGAATGTGAAATGAGTTAAAATTGCATATGAAAGCAATGTGAAGTCGACCGCTGGAATTAGCCAAGCTCATAACCACAAGTGGGGCTTATAAAGTTTGTATGGCACCATGAGTTATTTTTATCGCGCCATGCTCCCATCTGTGTAATTCATAAAGTGTGTTTTTTATGCACAGTACAATCAGATGACTGACTTTTAAACCGAGTGCATTTTCTGTAAAGATAACAGGCTTGTAGTAATAGTGGAGTGTTTATTTGAAAAGGCTAGCACCGGTATTGCCTGAGCTTGAGCTCTTGCAGCTCCGTCCTCTTCTCTGGGAGCACCAGCTCATTTGCATTTAAAGGGAAAGACTCATACCTTAAAAGTGGCAATTTTAACAAGCTATAAAAAATTATCTGTAAGGTATTTTGAGCTAAAACTTCACACACACACTCTGGGGACATCAGAGACTTATTTTACATCTTGTAAAAAGGGGCATAATAGGTCACCTTTAAAGGGATAGTTCACCAAAAATTAAAATTCTGTCATCAATTACTCACCCTCATGTTGTTCCAAACCTGCAAGACCTTCAACATCTTCAGAACACAAATTAAGCTATTTTTGATCAAATCTTAGAGCTCTCTAACCCTTCGTAGACAGCAATGCAACTGCAATGTTCCCAGGTCCTGAAACGAAGCAAGGACATCTGTAAAATAGTCCATGTGACATCAGGGGTACAATCGTAATTTTACGAAGCTACAGGAATACTTTTTTTGTGCAAAGAAAACAATAACATAGTTTATCCAACAATTCTTTATTTCGAGATAATGTCTTCCGCCATTTTGGAGAGTACCCCAGAACATAATCTGTGTTGTTTATGTTCAGTAGAAAGCGTGCGCATGCTGAATGTAAACAACGCTGATTACGTTGATTACGTTCTGGGGAACTCAGTTGCATTGCTGTTTACAGAGGGTCAGAGAGCTCTCAGATTTTAGCAAAAATATCTTAATTTGTGTTCCGAAGATGAACGAAGGTCTTATGGGTTAGGAACGACATGAGGGTGAGTCATTAATGACAGAATTTTCATTTTTGAGTGAACTAATCCTTTCAGAGTTTTTCTCATTATCATAGTTAATTGTTAACGAAGTGTGGAATAGAAAGTTTGAAGAACAGCATTTATTTAAAAAAGAAAAAGACTGCTTTTGTAACACTCTAAATTTTGTGTATATATACACATACCATTGTTCAGTAAGATTTTAAAACATTTTAGGTCTCTTGCTGCATTTATTTGATAAAAAAATACAGTAAAACCTGTAATATTGTGAAATAATATAAAAATTCCTTCAGAAATCAATAATATTGTAATATGCTAATATGGTGCTCAAGAAACATTTCCCATTAGCAGTGTTGAAAACAGTTGTTTCTTAGTATTTTTGTTGGAACTGTAAATTATATTTTTGGATTCTTTGATGAAAAAAGTTCTAAAGAGTAGCATTTATTTGATTTTTTGATTTTTCTTTGTATCATAGTAAAGTTTTAACTGTCACTTTTTGCTGAATAAAATCATTAATTTATTTTTAAAAAGTTTTACTATATAACATTTACATTTAGTCATTTTGCAGATTCTTTTATCCAAAGCGACTTACAATTGGGGAATACATAAAGCGATTCTTCTTAAAGAGGCAAACAGAAAACAGGAAGGGCTTGGAATACCAAGTTTTAGGCATTGTTCAAATAAGTACAAGTTAGAAAGGGAAGGAATAAATAAAGAGAAAGACATTTTTTTTTATCAAGTCAAGTATCGTTGAAAGAGATGAGTTTTCAGCTGATACTTGAAAATTGTCAGGGATTCAGCATTCCAGATAGGGGTGGGAAGATGATTCCACCAGCCAGGAATGGTGAACGAGAATGTTCTGGAAAGTGAATACATACTGTGTTCTTCTCCCTCTCAGTTTTGGCTTCAGTGACAAGGAGACTGTAAACGGCCATGTCCCTGTGGGCCTCTATGGGAATGGATTCAAGTCTGGTTCCATGCGCTTAGGAAAGGACACCATTGTGTTTTCCAAGAATGGAGAGTCCATGTGTGTGGGCCTTCTGTCCCAGACGTATCTTCGGGAGATACATGCGGAGAATGTCATTGTACCCATTGTCTCATTCAAACGCATCGGACAGTCATATATCCTTATCTTCTAAATAAGCAAAGACAAGAGAAGGCCTCAATAAATGGACTACATAGGATATAATAGAATATTTGGCATGATATAAGAGATGAAGAGGGTATTAGAGAGAGATTACATATATTTAGAGTCCAGTGACTGATTTCTGTATGCATTTGACTTTAAGCTCTTATAGTCGAGTGAGTTTCAATAATAATTTGCTTAAGTTTTCAGCATATATTTATATTCTCGATTTGATGTCTGTATCCTTGACCTTTGCTCTCACTCCGACCTGAGACACAACACGCGTCAAGCCTTCAAGATATCCTGCGCTACTCTCTGTTCCAGACGGAGGCGGAGCTTCTCTGTGAGCTCAATGCCATCAATGCACACTATGACACTGAGTCCACAGGAACACGAATCATCATCTGGAACCTCCGCAAGTGAGAATCAAAAAATCTGCTGATATTGTAGATCAGAGCAGTGTTTAGTGTTGCTAGTGCCATTGTCTTGAGCTACCAGGCCCAGGAATGGATAGATTAAATATTTCAGGAAATGTTTTTTTTTCTGCTACAGAACATCCACAGATAAATCTGAGTTTGACTTTGACACAGACCGCTATGACATCCAGATTCCATCTGAAGTATATGAGAGTGAAAAGGAGAAATACAAGCAACCGTCTCACTCATTTCATTCAAGCCCAGATAGCGACTTCTCCCTGCGGGTGAGTACTTCACCCTCCTATGCTGAGAACGTCTAACACATTGCAGTCTACATATTGTATTATCATTGTATCTACTTCATTATGCATTACAGTTCACAGAAAATAACAGTAATACTGTATGTGTCTGTATTCATGTTATCTTTTTGTAGGCATACTGTAGTATCCTATACTTGAAGCCCAGAATGCAGATTATCATTCGTGGACAGAAAGTGAAAACCCAGCTGATCTCTAAAAGCCTGGCAAACATTATAAAGGATAAATACAAACCCAACTTTCTAAATGTATCCAACAAATCATATAGGGGCGAGATGGGATTTCCTGTTTCCCAAAGAAATCCTTATACATCATAACTATTTGAAATCTAGTTATTGGGGGGAAAAAAGGTGTTAACTTTTTAAAGAAAGACAGAATTATTTGTTTTTTGAACATGAAAACAACTTGACATAAACTCAGGTTTTTATTTTATGAATTTAACCAACTCATTGAATACATACATTACATAGTGAGCTTTCCTTAAGTCTTTTCTTCTCAGAGAGAAAGCATTCCCATCATATTTGGCTACAACACAAAGAGCAAAGACCATTATGGAGTCATGATGTACCATAAAAACAGGCTTATCAAAGCCTATGAACGTGTTGGATGTCAAACCAAGGTAATTATTTACATTATTAAGTTCTTTTTTTGTGCCTAAACACCCCCTTTGCCACGTACTTAAGTGTGACAAAGTAATGTTTTATAGTTTATTATTTTTACTACTTGGAGTATCTGAATGCAATTTCAATCTTGATTTTGCAAATAGGCAAATGGAAAAGGAGTGGGAGTCATTGCAGTGATTGAGTGCAACTTCCTTAAGCCAACACACAACAAGCAGGACTTTGACTACACAGAAGAGTACAGGTGAGAGTAATACTGTACAGGTGGATTGCAATGTTAGTTTAGAACAATTTAAGTGTGAGTTTACAATTATTGTTTTCTGTTAGTACAGGGGTGTCATACTCAGCTTCTGAAGAGCTGCTGTCCTGTAGAGTTTAGCTCCAATCCTTATTAAACATAAAAACATAAAAAATCTTGAACACACCTGATCCAGCTAAACAAAGACTTTAGTAATTCTAGGCTGTGTCCGAAATCGCTCCCTATACCCTTAAATAGGGCACTCTTTAAGGGAATGGTCATTTGTAGTAGTGTCTGAAACCGTAGTGGATGGTATTGAGTGCCCTTAGTCAATCCCATACTGCAGTAATAAGGATTGTACAACCAATGTACACTTAATCCTATTTAAAATAAATGTTATACCTGTATGATATTGTGCAGTACCCACATTGGACAAGCTGTTTGAAAATTGGATGGATGGATGATTTAGCTGCATACACCATATTCTGGCGAGACATGTATTCATTCGGCCCAACCCTCACAGTGCATTATGGCTAGAGAATAGCCATAATTCATAGCTGCAGCATAGCTAAAAGTTCAAGATCCCATAAAAGCCAAATGTATCTGAGGAAGAACTAAAGAGAATGTAGAAGAGGATCTAAGAGTTTAAGAGTGAGAACATGTTGAAAGTAGTCCAGATAAGAAAGAATGATCCAGGTTAACCTATGTAATGCCTTATAAACAAGAAGCAAAATTTTGAATTCAATATTTTGTTTAACAGGAAGTTTTTAAAGAACAGAAAATATGTTTTCCATAGTATGAGTTCTAGTTATTATTTGTGCATCTGAGTTTTGTACTAACTGTAACTTGTGTAAAAGTTTAAGAGGGAGACCATAAAAAAGAGCATTGCAATAGTCAATATGTGAAGTGACAAGAGCATGAACCATTATGACAGCGCTCCTTGTTGAGAGTGCTGGGCAGAGGAGATTAATGTTACATATGTGATATTAAGCCATCTGAGTAACCTTGTTAATATGTGCTTAAAAAGATTAAAATTAAAGTATTGCTTCAAAAGATTAAAAGAAGTATTGTTGGGAAGAACACCCAAGCTCTTAACCTGCATTGAAAGAGCTATTGTAAATACATTGATGCACATAGAGAAATATTTCTGTTTTACTACTTAAAGATTAAGAAAACCAAGCTTAAACAGTTAAAAAGAGAGGATGAAGGAAGTTCAGAAGTAGGTTTTGAGGATAAATAGAGCTTGGAGTCATTGGCGCAACAGTGAAAATGAATAGCACATTTACTAAAAATGCTTCCAAATGTCATTAAATAAATGATAAATGACAAAGGTCCCAGAACTGATCCCTGTGGGACACCTGTAGTAATACGTGATGACTTAGATTTAAACTCGTCTAGTTGAACAAATTGAGTATGACCAGAGAGATTAATCAAAAATCAAGAGAAATTAATATAGATATAGTCCTGAGTCAGACCCTACAAATAAGTCATTAGAAATTTTGACAGGGCAATCTCAGTACTATGATAGGAACGAAAACCTTATTAAAATTGTTTGTATATAGGTTATTCACTGATAGATGATCATGAGCCGCAACAATGTTTTCCAGAATTTTAGATAAAAATGTCATATTGGAGATAAATCTTTTTAATTACTACTGGAGCTGCCAGTGTGCTTAGTTTCAAAAGATTATTTTTGAAACTATTAAGATTAAGATTACCAAGCACAAACTTTGCAAAAGTGACCTCCAGTGCACTCAGTGTCCGAATTCTCTTACTCGTCTCCGAGAGACACACTCAGTGTGTTGAATTCCCTCCCTCGTTTTCATTCACTCTTTCAACTGGACTATATTAGTTAGTGGACTAATGTAAGAAATACTAAATGTGGGTGTAAGGGGTTTTGAACTCAGCCCTAGAAACAGGTGTGTTACAGTTGGTTGGAGCTAAACTGTGCAGGAAAGTGGCCCTCCAGGAGCTGAGTTTGACATGTGTGTTAGTACATATAGAAATGTCTGGACCGTAAACATACTGTATATAGTCAAATACACTATATAAATTCTGATGTTAACTGTATAACAAATATTTGTATTTATATTGTTTTGACTAATTATGAATATCTTATTTTGTGAGCACTTTTGCAATTCAGCGTTTGATTTTTGATGAGGCAGGCAGGGTTACAATCAATTCAGGTAATTACAAGAATTGCCCGAACACTTAAGTTAAGTTCTGTTCTCATACTGGACTGTTGAACTAAATGAACAAGCTCTTTTCTATTTGAGATAATGACTAATTTTACAAGTTTTCAGGAGTAAATTTTGTTTCCTAAAACAAGAAATATATAATATAGCGGTCTAAGCTGCTTATTATTTGTCCACAGGAAAACCATGCACACTTTGGGTGTGAAACTGGAAGATTATTGGAAAGCAATCCGCCATAAAAAGGGATTAAGCACTACAGTACCTATGGAGGATATCCCGTTAGTATACACTCACATGCAACTTTAAAATATTTTATTTCTTTCTTTTTCCATATATAACCCTTGTTCCTTGTTTAACATAAAGGAAGCGTCCTGATCAGAACTGGGTTCAGTGTGATGAATGTCTGAAATGGAGGAAACTTCCAGATGGCGTTGACATGAATAAGCTCCCTGAAAAATGGTTCTGTCGATTTAATCCAGACCCCCAGTTCAGGTTTGTTTGATCTGACTTTTAATCGTTTATCTTGTAAAACGACTTACCTCCAGCAGGATTCAAGAAAAAGGAAAATAGGTCCTAGGAAAGACTTTTAAGTAGTGACTTTTAAGCTACATTTAAAGCAGTTGTAAGCTGTTTAAGAGATATCATTGAAATGGATGTTCTGAGAAATCACATGTCTCTGTGACAGCCCAAGGCTCTGTCAAAAGGCAAGATGAAGTCTGGTGACTGTGGGTACATGCCGTGAAATTGATATGACAAAAATGTACCATGCGCTAGCTTTCTGTTGAAAGAAAGCAGAACAATTTCTTTTACAAATGACTTGGAGTTTTATTTTTCATCCACCAATATGGATAGACAATATGGATGTAATATTTTATTATTATTAATATTTAACTTGCACTGGAATGGTCTCTGTGATATCTCACGGAATCTGGGCAAAATGTCCCACAATTTATTTCCAGAACATGATGCATGATGAGATACACTTGGCCTTGAATACCACTCTGAAGCAGTGTGGATTTAGTGTGCATTAAGGGCACTGTGCTTTAGCATTTCTAAGACCTGGGACAGTCTAGCACACTCACTGTGTGGGTAGATGGACAGGCCCTGTATCCTTTTAATTAGGGGTGCAACAGATCGTAGATGATCTGTGATCTGTACGGATCAGGCTGCACGGTTCGGCACGCATGTGATTCGCGGATTAACTGTTAAGTTCAACCATTATAGAGTTCAAGTTTATCATTTGCACATGTTTTGTCTTGCCAGTTTACACATTCAAGCAATTTTAACTGTGTGCTGTTTTCTGTGCGCTCAGCCGCTAGGGCATGCACATGCAGAGAGAGAGAGACCGCGTGAACAGCGAATTGATTCTTCTTTCATAAACACACATAGTTATGTTAAAATACCCGTTTTGGCAAGAATTCTAGTCGGTTATGTCTTAAGTGAACGTAAACAGCTGAGAAAAAATGGATGTGTGTCAGTATTAGGTCCATGCATTTGGTCTTAAAGAGACAGCAGCCAATAAATACCTGTTTCTGCTAATCAAATAACATCACAGCTCTAACAAAGATTAATCTGTATTTAACTGGTGCAGTGAGCACTATTGTGTTATTTTACACTTAATTATTACAATTCTGCACCTGAATGCTACGGTTACTGACTTTATTTGTACATGTGTTTTGTCGTTTTCATCTATGCTTGTAATTAGTGTAATTGTTCTTGTTTTATTACTAACTTTATTAGTAGTTTTTGTTTTGGAATAGAGGTACTTATAGTTAATTTTTAATAATTATTATTATTTTTTTTTATTTTATTTTTTTGATCCGAAAATGATCAGATCGGTAACTCAAAATCCCTAATATGATCCGAACCGTGAGTTTAATGATCCGTTGCACCACTACTTTTATTGATTGCTGAATTGAGCACGGGAGAAAAAAATAATCAAAATCATCAGTAACCAAAAATTAATTTCAGTGCATTTGAGCAATGTACAGTATCATTTGTCTAAACATGCAATGTAGATTAGATATCAGTGATACTTAACAGCAAATGTAATTGTGTGTGTAAGTGCAAATCTCTAAACATGTCTTAGCTCAAACAACTTTTCTTTCTACATCCAGGCGATGTGAAGAACCAGAAGAAGCTGAAGATTCTGAAGATGAAACTTCAGACTGCCTGAAAACATACAAACAGCAGTGAGTGAAAAAATGTGTTTCAACTGTTTATTCATTTTATCTGAATATGAATGAATTGTAGATAAGCCAGTGATAAGATTAAAAAAAATAAATCTGATATACCAGGTGTCCAGAGGTGATATAGTCTGACACTGATGTTCTTTGTTATGTTGCCACAGTGAGAGAAACCTCAAAAAACAGCAGGAACAGCAAAGAACTCAGGTAATATCTTCTTAGGTAATATTTCTGGATTTCTCCATCCAGTGGTGGTGTTGCTTTTTACTCGGATGTATTTTCTCTTGTTTATAATTAGATGGAAGAAACCAGGTTGAGGCAGGAACAGCAGAAAAATGCATTGCTGCTTCAACACAACGAGAATCTTAAAAGGAAAGTTGATCTTGTGCGTCAACTGTACCAAAAAGTACGTTTTTGCTTTTTTTAACCAAAGCTTAGTTAAGCAATTATGAGTTCCCAGAACATATTGAAGTCTTGGTCTTCCCTTTTGTTTCCCTAGGGCCCCTCCTCACCCAGATCACCTGCGACCTCTTTGAAACCAATGAGCCCTTTCAATTCAACGACCCTTTCACAGTCTGGTGAGGCCAAATTGTGTGTGCATTTTTATTTGATCCAAAATCTAAATAATTTTATTAATATTTTGTGTTTGAACAGCCTCTACCCCCTCGGACAGCATGCCAGTGATTTCAAATGTCATGTCCCTCTCCACTCCTAAAAGGTTCATCATTCTCATTCTTCCTTTCTCTCTTTTTACACATGTATTTCCATTTACTCTCTCTTAATTCCGTGTTGGCACACAACATGATTTCAAACCTGTCTTCCACAGAACAAAGAGTAGTCTTGGTTTATCACAGAGCCAAACTGTAAAAAGAGCAAGAATATTACATGACTACTGTAGCAACACACCAGGTAGTCCATCAACATCCGCAGCTACATCAGATGTCATAACCTCACCTTTGGCGATCGCAGACGATGATGGCAATGAAGTTGATGAAAACAATGTAGAGAACAGTGACAACGATGATGTTGTTATTGATGAGACCCACAGCACGCCGAGACCCAAACCCTTTGACCTTTCTAAGGTGAAGATGGAAAAAAAGACCAGCGAAGGTGCACCAGGATTATACATGGAGTGCAGTGATCAAGCTTCCATAGAAACTGAAAACACAGGAAAGGAAACAATGGAGGCATCGACTTCCAGTGGCCAAATAAGCACAACAACCCAAACAGAGCATTTCATTGTCAAGGCGGAGGAAGACGAGCAGATAAGAAAGGAAGAAGGTGAGATCAAGAAGGAAGAGACTGAGAATGATGCGATAAGCATGGAACAGAGCGCTACTAAGATGGAAAGCAGGGAAAGTAACGATACAGAAATCAAAGGCCCCATGGAGATAGAGAGATGTAGTAGCGTAGAAGTTTCCAGGCCAAATCTTAAAGAAACAGAGGAGATACCTAAATTACATGCAAAATCAGATGTAGAAAACCAGGAAGCTATGACATCAACTTCCAAGGCCTCACTTTTTTCTGACATAGAAATAGACCTTATGCCAAGACTTGAAGCACAGAAGCAACAGGATAGCCTGCTAGATCTTCTAGAGGCCACAGCCCAGGAGAGAGATGAATTCAGAAAGCAAGCTCAGGAGAAAGAAATCAAACTTTTAAATCTAATAAGGAAGGAGTGCAGCCATCAGAGCATCCAGACAGATCCATCAGAGGAACAGCACTATAAGACTCTCTACTTGCAGGCCACCCAGTCCATCAACAAGCTTACGCAAGAGAGGGATGAGTTAAAAGTGAAACAGGAGGTGTTGCTGCAAATCAAAGCTGAAAAAGAGGCACAGGATAAGGCTAAGAAGGAGGGACACTCATCAACAACGAGCATGTGTGAAAATGTAGATGATGAAATGGCGCTTCAGGTGGACTTTCTTCTAAGAGAACTGGACAATCGCAACACCGAATGCAATGAACTGAGACTTAAGGTGAGAAACTGGTAGTTTTGACTCTTTAAATTCTTGTAACTAATAAAAAAATGACAGTAGTCTCTGCTGAAAAGACCAGCATGAATTTTTGAGCCAGCTTAGTACAATTTTGATACTTTTATAGGTTAGTTCACCAAAATATAAAACAAAAAATTCTGTCATCATTTACTCACAATCATGATGTTCCAAATCTATACTGACTTTCATTCATCCTTGAAACACATGAAGACATTTTAATGAAATCTGGTACATTTCCGTTTGTCTATTGAAAATCAGTTTCACCAAAACTTAGACACTTCTAAAAGTTAGTAATATATGATGTTTGATATGATATTTTAATGAAGGGCTGGAAATAAGTCTGTCAAAATGGGTGAAAAACTAAATTAGAATTTTGTACTAAAATATTATCAACATTCTAATTATATTCAAATTTAAAAGGCATCATTTAAGTTGGGGGAATAAAGCTTTTGGTTTATCTCCTGAGGCCACGAGAGGGCGCATCGAGCAAAATATTACTAATGCACGTTTCTGGACCTTGATCGTGGTAGTACCCTTGCTGTCTATGGAGGATCAGAAAGCTCTCGGATTTCATCAAAAATATCTTAATTTATGTTCCAAAGAAAAACAGGTCTTACGGGTTTGGAATGACATGAGGGTGAGTAATTAATGACAAAATCTTTTTAGGTGAACTATCCCTTTAAGAGGCATGATGGGGAGCTAGTCATTTCTGCAGGGATGCTCATTATTTGATGAGTCAATCTTAAACTATTTTTTTCTATATTTGATTCTTTACTAACCATGAATTGTATACTCAAGTTGGAGAGCTTGGAGCAGGAGAAAGCTCACTGCGAACAGTTGCAGAAGGAATTAGAAGAGCTGAGGAAACAAAGAGAGGAGTGGAGCAATGCAAGAGAGCAAGAGACTCTGAAGGACAGTGACACTAGTTCAGAGCAAACATGCAGCACAAGAACAGCTGCAAACCTTGTGAATGGGATCAAAAAGGAAGGAGAGAGCAGTAAAAGACCTGTCGAGGGAGAGAACGCAGTGACACCAGCCAAGTAAGAGCCTTGTTGACTTGTTTCAGAGGTTTTCAGTGGTATGTGGCTTTTCTGTACACGCTCATTAGGAGTCAAGTTTTGATGCATATATATAACTCTGCTCACTCTTCTGTCATCAGGTTGAGGGAGCTGAGGTGCAGCATCGCCCGTTTGTTGGTCACTTTTGTTCCTGCCTTGGACCTCGACCAAGTGAACTATGACTGTGATGTCATAGATGAGATTTTAAACCAGGTCATAGAGGAGATTTCCTCCTCTTAGATCACCTTTACTTAAAGCCAGATGCCAAAGTGTTCAGCCTAGGTTATTGTTTTGTGCATGCTGACAAAATTTTATTCCACTCTGAAAATATTTTATTAAATTGTTAAGTTTTATTTATTTACATGTTTTTCATGATTAACATTTGCAGTTCTTTGGGCAAGTTTTACATTAATTTACACATTCTTGTTCTTTTAGTCACTGGAATAGAAATAAGTTGTTTCAAGGATAACGTTTGACCTTTATGTCAAAAAACTTTATGCTTGATAGCTTACAAATGTTTAAGGTTTCTGTAATTTTTCTGATATGCAATTGTTTGTATTTCTAATACAATAATTCTTATACACAATTGTGAGTGGAGAAAAGCTGTAGTAAATTCTACTCAAATTGTGTATAGGCGGTTCTGTGTATAATATTGTACATAATGCTGTTTTTGAAAAGAGTTAAATATAAAATAAATTTTATACTTGTTTAATAAAAAATTGTTCTTTCTATATTTCTGAATGTGGTTATGTATGTATTTTAAAGTAACTTTTAGTTGCATGGGTGTGAGGTTGTTTATTTTATCAGATTAGTTGTGAGTGACCCTCTGGTATTGTTACTTTGGGTGTCACATTTGTGTTGTTCGTGGTCAAAACTGACTGGAGACCATGATCTTAATAATAATAATAATTTTATGAATGTATTAAATTTCATTTCAATAATGTTTTTATATATTTGGTATTTTGAGTATATGAGTAGTCATGTGATGTCAGTGTCACTCTATATCAGCATGGCTGTGAATTGTCCAAAGACATGTGGCCACAGGCCAAGTAACCATATTATAAGTGGAATAATTGGATAATAATGTGAATTTTTTTCTAAAAATTCAACAGCCTGAAGTCAATTATTTTTGTGTTGTTCAGGTGGGAAATGGCCTAGGGGAAGAACTTCTTGTGTGTGTGGCTATGTGCTCTGTAGCGCGCCAGCCAGGGGGCAGCAGTTCGAAGAATAAGTGTGCTGGGTGTATGGGGTCCAGAGTAATTTTACCAGCCCTTTTCCTCACTCTGGAAGTGTAAAAATCTTGGAGGTTGGGCAGGGGTGCACCAATAATCCTCTCAGCAGCCCTGACTGTCCGTTGTAGTCTCTTGATATCTGATTTGGCTGAGCAAAACCAAACCGTTTTAGGCGAACACAGGACAGACTCAGTGATGGTTGAGTAGAACTGTGTGAGCAGCTCCTGTGGCAGGTTGAACTTCCTCAGCTGGCGAAGGAAATACAACCGTTACTGGGCCTTTTTTACAATAGAGACGATGTGAGTGTCCCACTTCAGGTCCTGAGAGATAGTGGTGCCCAGGAACTTAAATGACTCTCCTGCAGCCACAGTGATGTTTATGATGGTGAGTGGGGCGAGTGCAGGGAGTTTCTCCTGAAGTCCACAATCATTTCCAATGTTTTGAGTGTGTTGAGCTCCAGGTTATTGTAACTGCACCAGATAGCCAGCTCTTTAACCTCCTGTCTGTAAGCAGACTCATCTCTGTCCTTCTAAATTAATACCACCATTCTTTTAAAAAAGGAGCAAAACTACTTAAAACCCATTGAACAGAGGCCAATTAGTGCCACCTGTTGGGAAAAATATATAGATAATCATCTTAAATAACAGTGTAGTGCCACTACATGCCTGTATAGCCCTATGTTGAAATATAACAATTACTTATTTTTATTAGATTTTGCATTTGGATATATATATTGGGAATTATCACTGAGTGAGTAGCATTGTTTTTATTTGCTCATGAGGCTCTGGGCTAAGATGTCCTGTATGTCCATACAGAACATCTGGTAAGCTGTGAGATGCGCCAGAGAGCGTTGCAGTCTCATGTGCAGTTCTTTAGGTTGTTAATTTATCCGAACAGGTTATCCGTCACACAACCGTCAGTATTTTGCTTGATATATTCTATGGTGTTCAGCTGGCAGTCTCCTTCTGTGTTGATATCGCTATGTTCATGCATTATGATTTATGCAATAATCCACTCACCTGAGCTAAATGTATGTTTTAAGTGCACCAATATGTTGTTGCTTCTATTCCTACCTTCTACCTTTTATACCTTCTATGTGTTGTACTTATTATTAAGTCAATGCTTATTAAGTCAACTCTTGTTAGATTTTGGGATTGTAATGTATTTACATGGAAGGGATTTTATACATTCCCCAACACTGTAAAAGCAAACCTATAGAATCTACTCAATTAAATTGAGGTAACAGTTTGCACTCAATTTGTTTGGGTAGATTCCATCCTGTATATTTGAGTAAACAGTACCTAAATTTAAAAGATACAGGCTTTTATTCGCATATAAATATTGATTTGCAAACAGTGTTTGCAGCATACAATTTGGTAAATGGAAGCCTAAGCATGCTTGCTTCATGCATGAGAACTAGCTTGCTGCTGGAGCTATTTTTATTCCGGCCAGCAGGTGATGCTCATTCCCTGATTTGTATAGGTCTAAAGTCTTAGTACTGTATAACGATGGAGACTTTAGACTAAAATGAAGCAACCTTTTGATGAAGCGTAAAACCGGCCCTTGTAAGGAGCGAAAAAGCTTACAATTAACCAGTTTTCTCCAACAGTTAAAATTATCGGATGCTATCATTGTCTTCTATGATGTGCAACACAAACACCTCTGCTAAAATCTCAGAAAAAGTAGTCTGGGGTTTCATGACCCTCTAAATGCAGAGCACCTCACTTTTACTTTTTTCACTTTTTTTTACTTTTTTTATGTTTTTTTGTAAACTCTAATCATCAAGATTACCACGTAAATCTTCTGTAAATCGTGGTAATTTGTGCAAGGACGGTTTAGACCAGTGGATGGGGCTCGTCTAATGTTTTTGGATTTTCCCTCAGGGCGGAATGGAGGCGTGTCTTTACTGTATGTACGAGTCACCGCTTCTCACGAGTAAGGAAGCACTTTACACTGCAGATTATTTACGTCTTTATTAACAGTATTTTCTCAAAACATAAACGTGTCACTCGACTCTGACTTTGTCCGCGGTAAGATACTCTTCTGTCTGCTAATGACACAACACTAGCAAAAAATAAATAAATACTGCAGCAGGATTTGATTATTGTCTGACTGTGTAACTACTTTCTATAAAGAGAAAGATTGCAACTTGAGAAATGTATCATGTTTTGTGCACGTGCCAATAAAAGTATTGGCATTGCGCATAAAGCCTGATTCATTTAATGAATAGTCAATGTGTTTACTCAAACATGTGTTGTGTTGATACGCCAATGAGAAACATGCTATTATTATTTTCAAAGTGTCAGTGTGATTGCTGTATTTACTGAAGGATTCATCGCAGTTTTTCTTTGTTCTTTCGCATTTCTCTAAATGTTCAGACGCGCTGGCACCATGACAGTGTTTGAAAACTGTACTGTGGTGTTAGATGTGAAGAACCTGCCTTTTAAAGAGAAGAATAAACTGAGATTAGCTCTTCTGGAGAATGGAGGAAACATCTCATATGTCATCAACAAAGAGGTTCCTGTTCATTTTTTATTCTTACTCTTTTATCTTCTTTTTCTGAGCTTGAGACATGGGACAAAACAGGTCCAACAAGGGTAACTGCTATTAGGTTTAAAAATAAAAATATTTTACATTTTAATTGTCTTGAGGGATTAATAATAGAATCAATTTAACACAATTATCACCTTCAAATTAATTTTCTTATTATTATACCAAATCTATGTTTCTTAATGTCCTCTCACTACATCTAAAACAGTGTGTCCACAGAGAGGGCTTCAATCATTCATATGCAAAAAAAAAAAAAAAAAAAAAAAAAATTGATAAAAATGTTTGGGTTTTTTTATGATGAAAAAGAGCTTGTTGTTTTTTTAATGACACATGCATGTTTCATAAGATTTTAAAGTTGCATCCCCACTTTTTGTCAACACTGTCTGCTAAGACACGGTCTGCTAAGTTTTATAGTTTTAGAATATTTTAAATCCTAATGTTAATATTTCCTTTGGCACAACCATAATATGTCAACACCATCTTCCAGTTTCTGAGGAAATTATTTGAAATATTTAATTATTTTATTCTCCTAAAGCAGGTTCCGTTAGCATCTAGCATCAACAGAAAAAAATAAAATGGCCACTACATGAACTGCATTGGTTTTGTGAAAGAAATACCAAATTTGTCAACACACTCAGATGTCACCACCATAAGATTTTGTGTTTCAATGATACATCAAAATACTTAAATGTGACTCTTGAATAAAAGCTTTACAAACAATAGCATACTCACTGTTTGGTGTGTTTGTTTTAATAGAGATATTGACTGATTCAATGTAGCCTATTTGATAGTTAATTTAGTTAAATTGATTTTTAATTTAGCTTCATGATATGTTTTTTGTCAGTTGTTTGATTTGTATGTTTTGTTTTTTTTTAATTTTTATTTTTTTTTTTTGTTGTGGAATTGTTGGTCACATGTGAAAGTGTGATCTGTCTGCTAACATGAGAATGTGTTTTGAAATGTTAAAAACATCTTGAATGCTGTTAGAGATAAAGTTTAAATTATATTACACAGTCCAAGGTACAAAAAAATAATTTAAAAAAAAGCAAATTTTGTGCATATCTCAGTAGCTTAGTACATATAAATGTAGTTTAATTTGTCTGAGTGCAAGGTTTTATTTTTTCAATTTTGCACCCTGTTTTGTCCCACTTCTGAAGAATACACTATACTCAGTTTACAGACATTTGGTTTGTTGAACCCTCTGATACTGTTAACTTTAAATAGTTTAACATAACGCAGCAACATTTATAATCCAATGACTACAGGTAGATTAGTGCCATATTGTGGAAAGAAATAAAGCAAACCATGTGTAATACTGCTTTTTTCTGCATAATAACTAATTTGTAGATTGTATCCCCCTCTGTATTTTGATGGGTTTTTTTTTTTTTTGTATTTCCCATTAATTTCCTATGCTAAGAGTACAAGTGTGACAATTTTTATACGACTATTTAACATTTTGTAATCATGCCCACAAATCAACTGGCACTTTATGCTTTATAATGCTTAAAATAAGTAAGAAGTGATCAGTGGTCCTATTGAGTCTCTGAAGAGCTGCAGTGTCTCTTCTGACCTCGGTTTATCTCCTCCAGTGCTCTTTTGTAGTCACTAGCAGTGTGAATGATCTGAGCGTTAACCGGCAGCGCAGCGTCCAGAAGCTGCAGGTCCCAGTGGTCGGGACGCAGTATGTGTGGAGCTGTCTGGACCAAGGGCATCTCCTGCCTTTGACGGAGCATAGTTTGACCCCACAGCTGCCATATCCCGGCTCTGAATTCCTCCCTCCTTCAGGTAGGAGTTTCTTGTACCTCATTTAAGGAATTCTCAAACTTTCTTTGTTAGAACAGATGTTTGTCTGAAGTGATACTGTAACTACGGTTTACTTGCATCTGATGTTAAAGTGTGGAGTGACAGAACAGATGGAAGTGTCACAGCCACATTAGCTTTATTTGCTAACAGTGCATCTGTTATCTATGTAGTTTCTGCAGTGCATTTTTGGTGAGAAATGTATTTGACCTTATATTTGGGTTACAAAAGTATTAAGTGAGATTAAACCATGTATTTTCGTGGCACTGTTGACATAATGCTGTTTTTCACCACAAAGCGTTGAAAGTGTCAACACACATACTAGGAAAAGAGAAGTTCAAAGGTCACCCTGAACTCCCAAAGACTAAAGCTGAGATTCTACAGAAGAGTGGACCCCGTCCTGGAAGGTTCAGGTGCGCTCTTGTTTTTTATCACTGTTTATCACAGTTTTTTTTTTTTTTTGGTTAATCAGTTTCTACAGCATTTGTTCTGTTTAGATGTGCTTGTTTACCTGGCTGCATCTTTTCCCTTCACTCAACACAGAGTTTACAAAGAAGGCGACCATGACCTGCCTGAATTTCCTGCATATTTTCAGGTGGCCAAGTATTCAGTTTTTGAGAGGGTGAGTTACTTCATGCATAATTCACAATGAAACTATTACTGGACATTAA
This sequence comes from Cyprinus carpio, assembly GCF_018340385.1. Classification (NCBI taxonomy): domain Eukaryota; kingdom Metazoa; phylum Chordata; class Actinopteri; order Cypriniformes; family Cyprinidae; genus Cyprinus; species Cyprinus carpio. The sequence goes on along the minus strand of NC_056605.1, from coordinate 19,634,378 downwards.
GGGGAAAATAAAATAAATAGTGAAAAATGCATGGTGACCCCTTTAACCCATTCTAGAGCTGATTCTATTAGCGCCCACATCTGTTTGTAAGTGTTTTCATGTCTGCAGGTGTTTGATTGTGTGTTTCAGGTCAAACCCAAGACTTTGTCTGTTCTGGAGCTGCAGAGTGCCAAAGGCCGAGCAGGCCAGCAGTATCGTGTGTTGTGTTCAGTCTTGCGTGAAGCTGAGGTTTGATCATCATTAATGTTGTTATCTGTGGAATCATAGATGGTGACGGAGGTGCTGAATTTGTCTTGTGGTGACGGTGATGGACTCTCTCTCTCTCTCTCGCTATAGACCGCAGTGGTTCAGGACAAGCTTGTGTTCTGTGTTACGTCTGAAGATGCTGTGGAAGCTTATCTGCAGCTGATGAAGGAGATGGAGACAGAGGGATACAGAAAGACACACACACTTTCCCCTGAGGTTGAGCGCTTGGCATCCTACAGCCTGCAGCAGGTTAGATAAACACAACGCAGATCTGTTTTTATTCATTTGATATCCGTATAAGATGTGACTAATGGGTGTGAAGTAATTGCTCACTCTTTTGATTGGCAGCTGCTGTTGGAAGAGAAGCTGAACTGCAGCACATTGTCACAGGAAGTTGGTGTCTTTGTGGAGCTGGTTTGGACTGAAGCTCTCGGTTCGCTTAATAACATCCTGACAGTCCCTGTCTCCAGAATCAGCCTCAATGACGTGAGAATGAGCTTAGATAATCACACACAGTGCAGTGGAGAAGCTGACAGGAATCTGCTGTGTTTAACTGTTCCGGTGTGTTTATTGGCTCTGTCTGCTGCAGGTGAGCAGGGTGGAGGGATTGTTACTGCAGGCACAAAAGACTGAGAAAGAGGATGAAGTCAAAGCCCTGCTGGAGGAGGTCAACACTCTTCTGCCCCTCAGAATGATCGACCCTCCTTCCAAACACAAGCTTGTGTCTCAGAAACTGGACCTTTGTCAGGTATCACATACATCAATTATAGTATAAAATTATTATATTTCTTTAGCTATTTTGCTTTATACTTTCATTTCTGGATGGTTTTACTTTTAGTTTTTTTTGTTGTTGTTGTTGTTGTAATTCTCAGTATTATTAAAAATGATTGTCAGTTATGTAGATAGATCGTTACAAACTAATAGATTTTTTTAAATTGTAATACAATGCTTAGTTTAAATAAATGAAAGTCAAACAGATACTGAATTAGCTGCTGAATTCCTTTACATTTGAGGATTGAATTTTGCTTTTGAATTCAGCAGTGCAGATCTGACCTTTTCGCTCTTTTAACTCTTCTGTGGTCTCCAGCTGATCAGAGATATTGTAAATGTGAGTGAGGCCACTCTGGGAAGCCCCTCACCCTCGTCTCTGGGAAAATATCGAGCTCTGACGTGCAGCATTGAGGTTGTTCCACCACAAAACCCTGAGTTTCATGTTGTCTCTCAACTGCTTAAGGACGGGTAAACATGATTGTGGTCTGAAGTTCAAACATGAATATATTTCAGAACATTATGTTAACCTTATTTGCACTACAGGCCTTTTCAGATTCAGCAGATACTGCATGTCACCCGAGGAGTGGAGCTTCAGTTGTTTAGGGAGGATTTAGGCAACATTAAACCCCTCCTACACTCCACTAGTCCCAGCAGTTTTGTTGGAATACTGTCACGGTGAGAGTTATTAATAAATCATTTATTTAAATATTAACTTTAAGTGAGTGCTGAATCTTAATGTAACAATCAAGGAAATAAGGAATACAAAAATACCATGTTGACCAATCCTGAAAAACAAAAAATCGAATATCTGACTATAGATGGATTTAAGTTACTTTTTGTAATGTCTATTCAGTAATTTATTCTTGTGCAATAATAATGTATTTTCTTCATTTTTGAGCTTTTCTAAGAAAAAGCTGATATGTATATGATTAATTGTCATTAATTTGATTGATTATCATGGAATTAACTGAATAAACATTTTCAAACATTCTTTATAGAGGTCTGCTGCTGCCCAGGGTTGGAGTCGAACAGCATGGAATTGAGAGGACGGATATCGGGAATCTTGGAGGAGGAATCTACTTCAGTGACTCTGTGAAGTCAGTGGTTTTTAGCATTACTCAGTCATCTCTTAATATAACAGATTTATTAATAATGTGGATCCATTATCATAATGACAACTGGAGATTTTAGCCAGTCAGTACGTTTGTGCTCTGTGTTAAAGGACTAGTGTGAAATACTCCAAGCCCAGTGTGACTGACGGCTCTCGGCTGCTGTTGGTGTGTGAAGTGGCGTTGGGTCGATGTAAGGACCTGCTGAAGAAAGACACCACGCTGACTTGTGCTCCTGACGGCTACCACAGTGTACATGGAGTCCAACGCTCTCCCAACAGACTCTCTGAATTTGAGGTGCTTTTCTTACTCATTTTCTGTGTACTTAAATATTCTGCTTCTGTTTTTGGGATCTGATGTGACTCTTGCATTTGTGTGTGTGTGTTTATATTTGACAGGATGATGAGTTTGTCGTCTATAACACAGAGCAGATCAGACTGAAGTATGTGGTGCAGTATAGTCTGGCGGGAGATGAGTTAAAAGAGTTCCAGCCTCAAATCAACACACAGCTCACCGACACAACACCTGATATCTGTGAGTAATATCTAGTGAACAGGACATGCTGAGAGACCAGCTTTTATATGTGGAGGAATCCGTTTTAAGTAGCGCTGTCAAATCTATTACATTTTTTTATCAAATTAATTTAAATCTGAATAATATGCTAAAATGTATGTTTTTAAATTCATCAGTGGTTTTGTGCCATTGTGTTTCTTTAGTGTCCAGTGATGACAGTGAGGGTTTGGAGTCCATTAAGAATCCTCTGGAGGAGATGAACGCAGGTTTGCTGGACAGCAGTGGTCAGAAACTTCCTCTACACGCTGTCAATGTGAGGTGCAAGCTGATGGACCTGCTGTGTCAGGTATGATACAAATGATGAATTCCAAAGTAAACCAAAAGAACTACACAATAAACGAAAACGCTAATAAAGTAAAGCTAGAACAAGGCAGCGATGGACACAATCAAGACCATGGGAACAAAAACAAGAAATAAAAAGCAAAAGCATTAACAAAATAAAAGACAGAATCTAACCTGAAAATCCCACATCCAAACACTGAAATATATAATTTCAAACTGCAACATCAATTTCATCTATTTCCACCAGGTCATCATATTTCAGACCTACACAAACCAGAGTGCTGTTCCCATTGAAGCAAAGTATGTCTTTCCACTGGAAGAGACGGCAGCAGTGTGTGGATTTGAAGCCTTTATCAATGGAAAACATGTCATTGGAAAGGTGCGAGTCGTTCAGAATTTGTCAAATGCAGCCTGTACTCTTTAAACATCTTTTTCATCAATTTACAAAGTCTGTTTCTGACCTGTAGGTAAAGGAAAAGGAGCAGGCTCGTAAGGAGTACAAGCAAGCCATAGAGAAAGGTCATGGAGCCTACCTGATGGACCAGGATGCACCTGTGAGTTACTGTAACTGAGCTGGAGCTCAAGTGTGAGTGATAATGTATCATTCAGAAGGGTTCTGTAAGGTCATGTGTTTATGTGAGGCAGGATGTATTTACTATCAGTGTGGGGAATCTTCCTCCTGGAGCCACAGTTTTGATCAAGGTGACGTTCATCACTGAGCTGGTGGTCAGATCAGGCTCTATAGTCTTCTCACTGTCTGGCAGCGTGGCACCATGGCAACAGAGAGCCGCCCTTTATCAGACAACTCAGGTATGACACTGTTTTCTTATTGTATTTCAGATCCTGCTGGATGTGGCCTGCTGATTGTTAGCATTTTGACTGACAGTTGTGTTTTATTTCAGGCCACTGTTGAAAAGATTGGTGTGACAGAGCTTCAGTCAGAAGGGTGAAGATCTAAAATACTGGAGAAAAGATTCACTAAAAATTAATTGCACATGCTAATGACTAACAATATAGAAGCTGAATATTCAATGTAGCAAACCACGTTACATCGTTTAACCTTTAACCTTTATAACATCATGCTTTATGTACAGTAGCAGCTGGTCTAGTTGAACTGTGGATGGTCACTAAATAAGGCACAGCGTTGTTGTAACTCGGTTTCATTTTTATTCTCTGTCTTCAGGGAGTTTTCTCTGTCTATGTCCATTGAAATGCCTTATGAGATCATCAACCTAAGCTCTTCACACGGCATCAAAACCAAGGTTATCAATTCATTTTGGTGCATTGTCTTACTAAAATACTTTTGAAGTAGCCTATATCAACAGCATTATTATTTTTCCTGTTCAGAGGACAGACTGCAAGGCAGTGATCAGCACATTACCGGGACAGACTCTGGGATCTGAAGGGTTACAGGTGTCCTTCAGTCTTTCTAATATCCACATGCCCAGAATGTGGGTCGAGAATCATCCGGATAAAGATAGTCAAGTAAAGAAATGATTCATCAAATCTGTTTGCCTGTCTGTCACGTTTATTGCACACAAAAAAATGCCACTTTCCATCTTACGGACCCTGACAAAAATGAACACTGATACAGATCTGATCCCTGCAGGCCTGCATGCTGGTGTTTTATCCAGACTTTAAGTCAAGCGGGGTGTCTGGCTCTGGAGGTCCATCCAATGTGAGCGATGTGGTCATTCTTCTGGACTCCTCCAGGTCCATGCAGGGAGACACCATGCTGAACGCCCGCAGGATTGCCCTTCAAGTCCTCAAATCTCTGGACCGCTCACTGAAGATCAACATCATCTCTTTCAGCACTGGTTAGAGCTCACTGAAACTGTCTGATACTGTTTTATTGATGGACATGTGGACATTTTTATATCCCTCTTATTTTCGTGATGCAACATGAAGCATTATGGGTAAAATGTGTGTTTTTACAGATTACAGGGAAGCTTTCCCTGCCCCAGTGGGTTTAGATGAGGCATCTGAAGAAGCCAGAAAATTTATTATGGTGAGTAATGTTTACAAATGGTTAAAGATGGTTCTGCAACTCGGTTTCTTTGCGTATCATTGCATTTCTCCTCTCTTCAGTCGTGTGGCGGCTCTGGTGGCAGCACTGATCTGTGGCGGCCTCTCCGGAGCCTGAGTCTGCTGCCTCCCTGCCGGGGCGTGAGGAACATCCTGCTGCTCTCTGATGGACATGTTCAGAACCAGCCTCTGACCCTACAGTTGGTCCGAGAAAACTCCCCACACGCGCCTCTTCACCTGCGGACTCAGGTCTGCCTTTAAACAAATCTCTTTATTTTTCTCCTTCTTTTACACTGAATTTCTAAACGTGCAGTTTGGCTGTCTTTGTGTTTGTCTAGCTTGACAGCTAATCGTCATATGCTCAGAGCTTTGGCTCAGGCGGGTGGAGGAACATATGAATTTTTTGACACAAAGATGAAACACACTTGGACAGAGAAGGTGAATCACACTCTTTATTGTGTTTTTTTATTAACTTAAAAGGAAATAATATCTTTCCAATATGGGCCAGGCTTGAGTCTGAGGCTTGTGTTGAAGAGATTTGTGGGTAATTTCAGGTGCGGGCTCAGGTTCAGCGTATGGAGTCTCTAGGCTGCAGATCAGTGGCAGTGAAGTGGCAGCAGTTTAATCCCACAGCGCCCCCTCCTGTTCAAGCCCCCTCACAGCTTCACGCTCTCTTCAGTGACTGTCACACGCTCCTATACGGATTTGTGCCACACTGCACTCAGGTAGACAGGCTTAAGTTAAAAGCTCCATTGTTACTTTTTGTAGTTGTTATTAGGAATGGGTCATATATTGAATATTCAAAAACAACAACAAAATAGGCAACATCATGAATTAATTGGTAATTTTATTGTTTCTTCAGTGTTGCAGATAGAGTTGGTATGTTTTCATTGTTGTGAATCACTTCAGATTAATTGATTCAAAACTCTGAATCAACATTTGCATAATCACTGAAAAATGTTAAATGAAAAATTAACACTGAATGTAGATGTATCAAGAATGTATTGATACAATAAAAATATATGTACTGTTGGTAAATACTGATATTTTTTACAGTAATACAGATTACTTTTGTATTTGTGCCAGTGGCATGCGGTGGTGTTTGGAAATATTTTATGTAAATTCGTCCCAGTTCCAGTCCCCTGATTGGTGCATTTAATTAATGAATAAAATAAAATAAAAAACTTCATTTTAAAAAAAACTTAATTTTTAATTTAGTAACCAGCAGTGTGCAAACATGGCTTAGTTATTTTAAATTATTAAGATAACTATCAACTATCAAGATTTGTCAAGATTTAAAATAACTGTCAAATATTAGGATAGATTTTTAGATGAAATTCCCAGTTATTTGTGTTTATTTATTGTTTTGAATTGTGTAATATTTACTCATTTAGGCCACACTGTTTGCTGATTTGAGTGGACAAGAGATCAAAACAATGGTTTCCACCACAGAACTACAAAAGACAAAGGGAACTGTGAGTGAACATCTTAAATACTTATAATCATATAATCTGAAACACCATTGATTGTTTATCAGGCATTTGAAGAGTCTGTGTGTGTGTATGTGTGTGTGTGTGTGTGTGTGTGTGTGTGTGTGTGTGTGTGTGTGTGTGTGTGTGTAGTTCCTTCACAAGTTAACAGCAAGAGCAATCATCAGAGACTATGAAGATGGCATTCTAGCTAACAGTGAGGCAGAACACGAGGTACAGTATTTGGCTGCGTGATGATATTTTTTATATAACTGGCAGATTTGCTAACAGAAAAACTTGACTTGCTGTCTTTTATCTCTTTATCAGGGGAAGAAAGCAGAGATGAAGTCCTACATCATTGAGCTCAGTAAAGAGTTCTCCATCTTGTCCCAGTTCACAAGCTTTGTCGCCATTGAAGAGAGGGTATGATTGCTGCTAATAAGGATTGTGTGTTTAGGTCACCAATACTAAACATAATGAAAAATAAACATCCAGTTTCAGAATTAATGGCAAATCTGTATTAAGTAGCGTATTGTTATCCTCAGAAATAAAACATTTGTAGCTTGGTTAGTGGTTGACTGATTTTCAATGCCAATATACAGGTCCATCTCAAAAAATTAGAATATCATGAAAAAGGTTTTTTTTTTTTTTTTTTTACTTATTTCATAAAGTGAAACTTCCATGTATTCTAGATTCATTACATGTAAAGTAAAACATTTCAATTACCCTCTTTGTGGAGGGTGTTTATGATTGTCTTCTGGACCATTGCCAAGTCAGCAGTCTTCCCCATTATTGTGGTTTCAAAGAACATAAGATGGTAGGGATGGTCATTTAATGAACCTCAGATGTAAATATTCTAATATTTTGAGATACTGGATTTTTGACTTTCATGAGCTGTAAGCTCTTATAATCTAAATTAAAACAAAAAAACTTTTAAAATGTTTTACTTTAAATGTAATGAATGTAGACTATATGAGAGTTTTCCTTTTTGAATTGTAACAAAAACTTCTTTTTTTTTTATTTTTTGAGATACTGTATATACAGTATCTAAAAAATATTTTAATGTTTTGTATCTAGTAAGTCATGCGATTATAATAAATAGTTTACACACAAATAAAGTGTTTATAGAATAAAGAAATAAAGAAAATATACACATCTGTACACACAGGAAATCACTTATTTTGCACAAAAAGGTAGAATCAAAGTACTTATAAGTATAATATGCCAGAAATTAATTTCTGTGAATCATTTTAAACTGAATGACAATTAAAAATACCAACTAATAACATCATTGGCTCTTTGCAGGAGCAGAATGAGCTTGACACCGGATTCACAGATATTCCTAAAATCATATCAGAGGAAGATGTGGATATTTTGCCATATATGGGCTGGACTGAAGAGAAGCTGAAGGCTGTGCATATTAGCAGTGCTGAAGAGGATGAAGTATGGTTAACAAAAAAAGGATCTATTAAATCTGTTGTCATGTAGTGATAAAAGTTGACATTGTTCGGTATTCAGCTCTTCAGTATTTGCAACAATGATTTTGAATTTTGTTTTTGTTTTCAGTTGATGGAATGCTGCTATAGCTCCACATCTGAAGAACTCCTCGGTTGTGCTCGTGGAACAGCCGATTTTGATGATGATGATGATGATTCAGAGGGTGGCTATGGGTCTGATTTAATGGGACAAATATCTAAAGCTTGCGTTTCTCTTCCTAGCTCCAGTAGCCCCTGCTGTCCTTCAGGTTCTGCTCTCTTTGACTTTCCCTTTAACTATGAGGCAGTCGAATCTCTCCTAGATTACAGCCTTGTTTCCCAGACAGGCACGACTACCATAGGTGCCTCAGTGGATGCTCTTCGTCCTCCTTGCAGTCGTAGTCTCCATCAAGACTTAATGGAACCTCTTTCCAAGATTCAATGGATTTCTTCTCATCCTTCTTTTGATGCCATGATGTCTAGAACTGGCTCCTCGAATGACAGCCATCTCATTTCCCCTGCCACCCAGCTTTTTTCATCAGAACCTTCTCGCTCTTATTTTAGTAGATCTGAATCAGGGGAATACATAGACTATGGACTTCATTCCCAGAAAGAAAGGACTCCAGTAATTTGCCCCATGAGTTCTACCTTTTCCTGGGACACAGAGATCTACAGGGAGCTTGACACCTCAACACGTACTCTCTTTACAGATCCTCCTCATCCTCCTCAACTCGCATATCAGCCATCCATGTCCATGACTCCAAGTCCTGATCCCCCACCTGCTAGTTCTCGCAGGTCGTGTACATCTTTTTCCAGGAGGCGCAGGGCTGGTAGCCCCATTGTCTTTGATCAACCTGTGTTGTCTGCACCACCTTCTCTCCCTGAATCTGGTGGCTTTGGTGGTTTCCTCCAAAGTACAAATGGGCCTTTGGGTTTTGGTTCCTCAGCCACTGGACTCTTTGGAGCATCTCTGGAACAGCAGCAAAATGCACGACAAAAACTACGACAACAAATAGCTGCTCTGTCTTCTAAAGCTGGTAAGTTGACTTACATTGATGAGATTTCATCTGTGTTCAATGTTGAGATGAAGTAAAAGCAGCTTTCTGTTCTTTGTCTCATTTTTATATCATTGTCTCCTCTTTCTATCCTTTCTCAGATAGCTACACACAGTGCCGCTTCCTTCCCGGCTCCCCCTCTTCCTGCTCCTTCTGCTCTCTTTGGTCAACCTACAGTTCCTGAGTTTGCTATTGGCATGACAACTGCCAATGTATTTGGTGGCACTACTGGTGTCCTGCAAAAGGCAGCTGAGCCTGAACAGTCTTCTGGTTTCTCAGTTTTTAGCTTTGGAGCATCTCAGCAACAACAAAAACACCTTGTGTTTTCTGCACCTGGTAAGTACACTCACAATGATGAGTTTCTATATCTGATCAATGTTCAGATGGATTAAAAACATTTGTCAAACGTATGTCTCATTTCTTATTATGCTGGAACCAAAGGCATGCCTATGCGTAGAGATAATATGGATCTGTCGCTTCCGGGAAAACCGATAAGGAGACCGGACACAGTGGCCTGGAATGAGCTGTTTGAATTTCAGCATGAGGTGTTTATACATGATTTAATACACTAGATTGTATACAGTATGTAAATGTGTGAGGAAATATGAACATATGGGATGTGTTTGGATATAGGATGGGTACTGGGAGTGCACTGACAGGCTGAGCAGCTTCCTCAACCTGGACGTAGACTTTTTCGCAAATGTCTTCCTTCAGGAGAAAGGCATCCGTTCTTTTGGTAAGAAGAATTTTTACATGCCTGTTACTGGTCTGGACAATATTGCAGCTTATTCTCAGCAAGGACTGCCCATTTAGACAGCTGTGCCATTTAGGTGCCATATGTGCCTTGTGAACACAACTGTTTCCAGACAGACTGAGAGAAACATCTGTGTGCCAATCATAGTAGAGCCTGCTAGAATGAGAAAGTGCTTTCCCAAGTACAAAATGCATCAGGCTAAATCTGAAAATAGCTTAAAATAATCAGATCTCTATTTTTCAGACACAGTTTGTGAGTCAGAATCAGTTAATCAGTGACATGTTTTGTCTGTCAGGTGTGAAGGCTCATGCTGAAATTCTGAGGCTGATGGCGACTCTGCTGGTTCTGCAGCTGATCCGGGTGAAGAAGCTGGAAGTGGGACGGCTGCTCGAGTCTCTCCTCCGACTAAAAGAGTCCCAGGAGCCCAGGTACCAGCACACGTCCTCATGTGGTGTAGTGATGGACTCCTGTATTTTTGGATCCATGACTTTCTGCTCATCTCCGTTCAGACCGAGGTACTGGGAGGCAGTGAAGAGGGCTGTGGACTGGGCCTGCCGGACAGACAGACAGTATCCGTGTGTGTGCAGCAGGCTGGAGATCGGGCGGGATTGGGAATCATCTACACGTCAACTACTGGGCTGTGATTCTCCACACCCATATTCCTCACTCAAACCTGTTCTGGAGAGACGTATGGATGTATCAGTCGTTTAGAAACTAGACAAAAACTTTCCTTCACTTGGTGTTAGCTTAATATTGCAGAAATTATCTTCATAGCCTTATTTGGACACTTTTAGTCACATTTAAAATTGCAAAATGTCAAACCAAGTATTTACAAATAAATGATGCAAAACGAACTAGTTAACAGGCCGGCTTAATAACTGATTGAAATTCAAAAAATGTCTATTTGATGAGAATTATGCTTAATTTACTGTATTTTAAGTTTAAGTACTGTAACCATGAGAAACCATGATGGTAATTATGCTTAATTTACTGTATTTTAAGTTTAGGTACTGTAACCATGAGAAACCATGATAACAAACAAGGTGGACAAGGGAACAAGGGAAAACAGGAACTAAACAAGAAAGTGAACCATAAATATGGTTATTCCTGTAGAGAAACAGCCCTTGAAACACACAGTCGTAAAACAACAATGGAAAAAAATCAATTAAATAAGTATATAAATGGCTTAAATGATTGTTATAAACAATTATATGATTAAATGGAATAAATAATTAAATGATAAATGATTATGAATGAATGAATGAATATAAAAGAAACACAACACAGATGTATGGTTGCACTTTAAAGTAAAACAGTTTTTAAAATTTGAGAATTAGATCCTTCATCATATAATAACCCCAATGGTAATAAATGAACATGTATTTGGATTCAGATGGTATAAATTGATCTATGAACTTGATTCTTTTTAATAAACAGAAAGTACAAAAATGACATACGTACTGTATATTTTATACAGTAAACATTATTAAAGCAAACTATGTCTCAAGGACATTGACAGTTATTAATCATATTATCATTAAGAATCTTACATTATTTTGCAATCATACAGTGGGAATTACTTAATTAATTGTAGAGCCAAATGTAATTACTTGCACTTATTCAGCATCTGTGCCTGAAAACTCTTCACACAGTTATCCTCACCAACTTTTAACTTGGCACAACAGTTAAATTCACATTCAAAATGCACTAAAAAATGTTATTATTAGAATTATTTAATGCTGCTAAATAAATTTATTTCTTGTTATGTATATTTTCATTTCTGTTTATGTTTTAATTTTAAATTTTTGTTTATTTGAAAGCATTTTGTGCCAAAGCAATGGAAAATGAGCCACCTTTTAGCCAACATAGACTGCTGTTGTGTTCACTGTGAAGTGTTTTTGAAAACATGACCTACATATTAAGAAACTTGTAACACTTTAGTTAAGGGACCAATTGTCACTATTAAGTGATTGGTTATTAGCGTGCATATTACTAGCATATTCATACATTTGTCCAGTTATTCAGTCATATACATTCACATAATTAGATGTATTATGTGCATCAAAAGGGATATCACCTGCTGCATTTATTTGAACTTCCTCTTTCCAAAAGCTTTTGCAGACAAATTTCCTGTAAATGAACAGATATTTGTACAATAAATATTTTGATACTGAAAAAATGGTGTAAGATTTACTTTCAAGCAGTTTTCACTCAGAAATCATTTGTACATTTGACAAGCAGTTACAAAGAAACGGCAAATAACAGATTGAATTAAATGTCAAATTTTGAAGTAGAAAGACTGAAATAGTATATTCTTTTGTAGAATGATTGAATTATTGTTTTATATGTTTTAAAATTTTTTTTAATAATTTTTTTATGTGCAATTTTCAGATTTTTAATAATTTTTTCATTGTACATTTTACAAAGTCATTTTCCCAGATACAAAAAAACAAACAAACAAAAAACCTGTGGTTAACCTGTGATAAACTAGTCTGAGTGCATTAGGATGCAGTATTAAATCTGCATCATGCTATTTCTCTCAAACAAATCACTTCATGGTCCTTTTCGTACATAGCTTTATAAATACTTCTACATTTTTATTTCTTGTATGCAGTGATACTTTCTTCTTCTCCACAGAATATCACTATGCTAATTGAATCCACTGACACAATCTCCACTCATTTTTAAAATCTGTTATTCACCAAGACCACAACTGCAAAATATATTTTTCCCACATACTGTACATTACTGTGCCAGCAGGTGTTTTTCAGCTGGTATATAATTTCTCAGAATCCTACACCAATTTCACAAAAGTAATTCATAATGACAAAGCCCGTTATCAAACACAAAACTTGACATAGCTCTAGTCAGACAACATTTAGGAAGAAAAGTGTATTATATTGCACAAGGCAAATCATTTTAGTTGTTTAATTTTATAACTTTTTTAGCGTCTAACACATGAACAGCATGTTTCAAGGTGGAAATTTAAAAAGTTTTAAAAGAACATATTAAGACCCTGCATTCCGTTGCACTGCATTTCATTTTAAGCATTAAGTTGTGCATAAAATTACAGGTTTCTGTACATTTTTTTTCCTTAAAGGGATAATTCATCCAAAAATGAATATTTCGTCTTTATTTGCTCCCCTTCATGTTGTTCCAAACCTGAATGAGTTTCCTTCTTCTGTTAAACACAAAAGAAGGTATTTTGAAGAAATGTTGATAACCAAACAACTGATGGTTGACTTAATAGTTTGTCTGGTTTTTATCTATGGAAGTTAATGGCCATCAACTGTTTGGTTACCAGAATTCTTCAAAATATCTTCTTTTGTGTATAGCAGAAGAAAGAAACTCATTTGTGTTTAGTGTTATAAGCACAGTCCCAATTTATTATTTAGGTGAAATGGTTAATTCAAGCTGTGTGTTATCAAGAGTGTCAGGACACACCTCTCAGAGGTAATATTGACACAGGGAGGAGGTGTTGTTATATTTATACTGGGGGGATTTGGTGTTAGTCTGAGGGGATTAGAAAGCGCTCATCCGCCTGTTGATTTATTATGCCGTCTACAGATATGCTGATCAATTCATCAAACACACTGCGTAAATGTAGGAACAGGTCATCAGAATGGCTTCAATCGGACAAATAATCTTTGGAAGGTAAAATACTTTTTCAAACCATTTCAGGCTGAAAATTATAGTGTGTAATGAGTCATTAGTGAATGTTCATCAAATTTGTCTTTTGCAGTATGATTTTTCTCATAGTAGTCATTTCAGGACTCATCATTTTCATTCTGGCCATTGCATTTTCAGGTTAGTAAAACATTCTGTTCTACAAGTGCATTTGGACTTTTGATGTATTGTGTGCTTGTTTGTTTCCAGTGTCCCAAGGTACCGTTGAAAGCAGAAGTCCGTCTACTGTGGGGAACCTTGCTGAGGATGTGGTCCTGGATTGCAGGTTCTTTAGCAACAGTGGCAAAGAGCAATTCAGTGATGTGTCAGTTACTTGGCTGAAAGACTCTGTCAGTGGGGTGGTCTATGAATACAAAAACAAAGCAGCCCAGCTTCAGGGGCAGAACGCACGGTTCAAAAACAGAGCTCAACTGTTCTCAGATGCGATGTCAGTGGGCAATGCTTCCCTACTGCTGAGAAATGTGAAGCTGGAGGATGAGGGTGTGTATCGCTGCTCTGTCAATGCACCAAAAGTCTCAGGGACTACCAGCGTTAACCTTAGAGTGGCTGGTAAATACATTTTTATTCATTTATTTCAAAGTACATTAATGTTTAAAACCAGAGAATGTAGTTCTGATTTATACTTCAGATACGCCAGTAGGTGGCGACAAATAACTCTTTTTATGAGTAAGTCACTGAAACTTTTACTCGGATGATTCATTCAAAACCCTGATTCATTCAGGAACAACATAAAAGGACTGGCTACATCTGGAATCGGCATACATCTTTGGGTGGTAAAATACTTTTGTCAAAACAGAGTAGTATGTCTGAATGTTCATCACATTTGTCTATTGCATAAAACAGAAGACAAAAAAGTCCTGGCCATGCATAGTACTTCTGGCTAGTGATTCTGATGTATTGTGTGCAATCCAAGGTACCGTTGAAAGAAGTCCATTACTGTCGAGAGAGGATGTGGTCCTTGTGAAGGTTCTTTACAGTGAAGTGAGTACATCTGTTCAAAAAAGGCTCAACTTTCTCAGATGCGATGTCAGTGGGTCAATGCTTCCCTACTGCTGAGAAATTAGCTTTCATCGCTGCTCTGTCAATGCACCAAAAGAGGGACTACCAGCGTTAAAAGTGGCTGGTAAATACATTTTTTATATTTATTCAAAGTACATTAATGTTTAAAACCAGAGAATGTAGTTCTGATTTATACTTCAGATACGCCAGTAGGTGGCGACAAAAATAACTCTTTTTATGAGTAAGTCACTGAAACTTTTACTCGGATGATTCATTCAAAACCCTGATTCATTCAGGAACAACATAAAAGACTGGCTACATCTGAAATCGCATACATAGTGGGTGGAAATGCATGTGAACAGACTAGTATGTCTGAATTCACAATATTCATAAAACAGAAGACAAAAAGTCCATGGATGATGCATTACTTCTGGCTAGATTCTGAAGTGTGCATCCAAGGGAAAGTTTACTATCGAGAGAATATTTGTGAATTACAGTGAAGTGAGTGAGGCTATTGTGTGTGTTGCTCAATGATTTGCAAAGGCTATTACCGCTTTAGCTTTTCATTGGCAGAGCAAAAAGTCATTTATAATATTGAAATAAATAAAATATTGTAAAAGTAATTAGTAATTGATTAATTAATAATTCATGATTATTAGATAAATATTATTTAACTGAATCCATAGTGTACTTTGTGGGTGTGTAGTATATGTATATATATATATATAATAATTATTATTATTAATTTTTTTTTTTTTTTTTTTGCAAAAAGTGTCTTAAATAGCTTAACATCAAGATTTCTTGTCCGAATTAGTCAGTGCATTTTTTCCATCATGTATCATTGTGTAATCAAAATATTTTATTTTACTTTTCTTTTGTTAATATTTCATTCATTTTATTTATAAAAGCCCTAAAGAGTCATTTACCTAATTCAACAACATTATTTAAAAATAAAAAAATCTGTAAATCTTTCGTTAACTCGGTTACTGTACCATACTTTGCCTTTAAATTAGTGGAATTATCTTCCACAACTATGTCACTTTCCCTTATTGTTAAGATCTGAAGCACTGAAAAGTCTATGCACTCTCAATAATTAAATATTTTAATATAAAAAGTTCTTACACCAAGAGTTATTTTATAAATAAAATGTCAAATCTGTTACCATAATATCAAAAGGAAAACAGATTTTTTTCATTTATCACACTTTGTGTTATTTAAAAGTCTTTCAGTAGTGCCGTGTGCTCGTAGCATTCATGCTAGCAACTGGAGTTTTTGGCAAAAAATAAAGAAAATTGTCAATTCTGTTACCGTCAAACTCTGTTACCAAGGTAGAGTAACAATGCTGACAATGTGGTAACAGAATTGTCAGTCCATCAGACAATTCTGTCAGTTCTGTTACTTTACAATTCTGTTTATGAGCTGTTTTGCCCAAAAAAAAAAAAAAAAAAATTATATTTTAAATCTAATAAACATTATTGATTTGTTTTTGCACCCTTATTGTATTTTAACAACATTTCTTTTTTTAACTGCATATTGTATATAAAAAAATTTCAGATGAAAAATATTTGCTCCAAGTGGACAGTTCTGTGAAGACAGGGGTATTTTTTAAATTTTTAAGGTATGCATAGGTGAAATATTATCTCAGTTTGAAGTGATGGAATGTAAGGACTATTTGTCTAATGAAACAAGAAGGATTTTTCCTGTTATGATTTATTGTTATTTCTACACATTGGCTAAGTTGTCCATAACAGAGCTGACAAACAATACCATAAAGACGTCTGTTTTTTCATTAAAAGTAAAAAAAAAGGAGGGGGGGTGGATTAACTTGTGTTTGGCAGGCGCTAAATTATTCAAATTAAACTTGTTTTCAATACGATACTGAAAACAAAAATCTGTAAGCAAAATTTTTTTTCTTACATTTCTGCAATGCCAAATGTATCTTCAATTATAGAATCACCCATTTTATATATATATATATCTACACACACACACACACACACACACACGCACGCACACACACACATACAAAGACACACATACTACATAATTAAAATGATATTTATCTCATATATTTTAGTGTATATCTGCTCATATCGAATTTTGCTTTTCACTCAAATCTCTGTGTTGTTTGCAGCATTCTCAGCTCCCACATTTACTCAACAGAAAGATGGGTCTCTGTTTGCTCAGGCTGATAAATGGTTTCCCCAACCAGAGGTTAGTTGGTTAAGTCAGAGTGGACAGCTTCTAAACAGCAGCACCCAGTTTATCAACAACACTTCAGGAATCGTGCGAGTTGCTAGTGTCCTCAAAGACCCGGTAAAGGAAGATGACACCTACACCTGTCTTATCCAGAACAGTCTTGTGAAAGCTATCTCAGAGGCAACTATAACAGGTAAAATAGTGATGTTGACAGAAAAAAAGTGTAAAGATAAAACTAATTATTAAGCAGGACTCACCCATAATTATAACATTTACTCAGAGCATTGCATATCAAATCAATTTGTTAAAACAAATTTAATGACAACTTGGACACTGTCGATAAACAAACTGGATGTGACATTAAATAGCATGACACATGCGGTAGGCTGTAGAGCAAATAATGAGTTACAAATGCAACATACTGTAAAAACACCATGCTTCTGTTATAAAGTAAACGCTGCTTTTCTTTATGATTATCCTCAGCAAACAGCGTGAGGGAGAGGACATACTTCATATTCAGTGCTGCAGCTACAGAAGTGCAATCCTTACAAATTCTGCTCACGGTCATCCTTATTCTTTCTGCAATCCAGTAGATGCTGTATGAAGTTTAAAAAAATCTGTAATTCTGTTCAAAAATTGTTAAAGCAAAAAGGATTTTTTAAATTAAAACAAGAATATAATTCTATTTGGTTATTCCAAATATAATATTGAATATAATTAACTTCCTCCAGCGGTTGGTGATGGTCAAGCCAATCATGGTTTTCTTGAACCAGTCTTGTTTGACCAAAATGACATTTTCCAACTTTCATGAGCTGTAAGGTCTAATCATAAAAATTAAAACAAAAAAAAACTTTAAATGTTTTAATTTACATATAATGAATCTAGAATATATGAAAGTTTCACTTTTTGAAACAAGTTACAAAAATAAATGAACTTTTTCATGATATTCAAATTTTTTGAGATGCACCTGTATATATATATATATATATATATATATATATATATATATATATAACACCATCTGCTTATGTAGAAACCTAGGTGTAAGGGACATAAATTCAACTTAAAAGTGTGTATTGTATGAATTGAATCCATATGAAACTTTTGTTATTAATTTATCAGCTGCTCTTGAAACATGTTTCGCATGCTATTATCTAAAACTGTTCATGTAAAATGTTTGCAATAGACCAATAAATATTGTTTTCTTATGTCAACAAGTTGAATTTCCATTACACTTTTTACACAAACGATCATGTTAATTTCAATATTTAATCAGTAAATATTAGTACATTATTAAAATCAGTACATTATAGTTTTATCTAATAATATTATACAGTGGACCTGAGTTAATTAACAATTAACCAAATGTTAACAAAGATTAATAAAAATAACAAATGATTTGAATATTGTTAGTGTTAGTTAATACATAAGGCTAATTAATGTAAAAGATGGACCTTATTGTAAAGTATAACTGATAACAAAAGATCAGCTATTTAACAGCTGTCTAACCAATACAATGATTTTGCCAAAGCTACTTCCAAAAACAGAGGCATGTTTTACATTGTGCATCTTTTTTTTATTACATATATAGCCTAGGCTAGAGTCTCCTGGTTTATTCCATACAAAACTGAAACTGTATTTGTAAAGGGAACTTGCAGAAAATAAGGCATGAGCTGCATATTAGCAATCTTCGACCTTTGGGTGGTGTGTGATCTTGTGTCTTGATCTGTCTAGCCAGCAGATGGGGACACCCATATTCCACGCGTGTTTTACAGGAGCAGGCTTCTCTTTTTATCATTACACGCTGGGACAGGGTCGAATTTCAGGTCACGCCTCAAAACGTGTACGCGTCATATGATTGGACGGCGAGACACGTCCTCAAGTAACGTGAGCGAAAAAGTTAACTCTCTCACAAGTTTGGTGAGAGTTGCATTTTTAGTAAATTACAAACTTTACCAAAGAAGATTAGCCATTTTATAGTAGAGTTTTGTATAAACCCGCGTTATAGTAAAATAGAAAAACAACTACAATGTTACTTTGCAAAGAGCGATTAGTTCATGAAGAAAAGCTAGAAGCAGTCTTGAGTAAAAGCAATGGGGACACTGGGAAGAAGTCCAAAGCGGTCTGTGGGGTTTGCAGTCGGATGTATCGAGACCCTAAAATCCTGCCCTGCTTGCACACGTTCTGCGCGGACTGCATTCGCCAGCGCGAGCCGTTCTCTGAGCGTCGCGTGAACGGCGAACGACGCTCGCCAGAGGATGACGCGCAACGACGCAACTCTGGCTCAACGATCCTGTGTCCTGAGTGCGATTCAGAGGTGGATCTGCCCCCATCGGGTGTGGATGGACTGACCACTGACCATCTTGCGCTGGACGAGGTTTTCGCCGAGACGCTGCTGGTGGACTGCAGGGTCTTGTGCGACTTGTGCAGCGACAGTGACGCGGGGAAGCGCTGCGAGGTGTGCTGCGTCAATCTCTGCGACTTCTGCAGTCAGGCCCACAGGTCAGTTTATTAGAGGCTGTCTCGTAATTAGGGCTCAAAGAAGTCAGTCACACTTAAAATACCACTTTGTGACATAACTTGAATGCACCATATTTCCTGTAATACGTAATGTCAAAACTCTTGTCATCTTCCCTCCAGGAGACAGAAGAGGACCTCCTCTCACTCTATCCAAAGCCTACAGGAGCTGAAGTCTCAGGGTCGTCTCACTAGACCCGTCCTGTGCTCGCTGCATCCTGGACAGGAGTTACGGATCTTCTGTGAGTCGTGTGACCTCACCGTGTGCTTGGAGTGTGCGGCCAACTTTCACCGTGACCACCACTGTAGCTCTGCCCGTGAAGTCATCAGTCATCATGGCGATCGCATCAGAGATCTGGTTGTCAGGAGCTTAAGGCCCCATCTTGCTCTTCTGGAGGACTCTCTGAGACGCGTAGACACTTCCCAAGAGGCACTGCAGGCACGGACTGATACGTTGGCAGGTGAGATCCGGGCATTCGCTCGAAGCTATGCCAGCGCGGTGGAGGTACATTCCTGTTCACTGCTGCGGTCACTGGAGGACTTAAGTTTGCAGTGCAGGAACAAACTCCATCTGCAGAAAGCTCAGCTGCAGCAGGCCTTGTCTGACGTCCGCGGTGGGGTGGACTTCGCTGAACGCCTGCTCACGTGTGGTTCTGACGCTGAAATCCTCAGTGCCAAAGGAGTTACTATGAGGAGACTGATGAACCTTGTGGAGTTGGGATTCGATCAACATCCAACGACGGTCGCCCATGATAATGCCAACAGCATCTGTTTCCTTCCTCAGGAGAGTGCTGGAGAGGTGCAGGGGTTTCCTGTGATTGGTGGGATTTCTTGCGGTGGTGTTGGTACTTGCAAGTGCTGTGTGCAGGGAGAAGGTGAGAGTAGGGTACTGTCTATCTTCAATAGCTTTACACTTTCAAGCTTCAAAAATGGCACACAATCATTAAAATAAAAAAGGTCACAATTTATATTTGGTGACCTTAAATACTATGTACTTACATTTAAATTAACCCTCTGAGGCCTGAGGGTGTTTTGGGGGCCTAGAGAAGTTTTGACATGCCCTGATATTTTTTTTTTTTTTTCAGTTGCTTATAAAAATATAAATGGCTAAAGTCTAATTACACTGTAATCAGCACAAACTGGGCTACAATAATATGTGAGCAGCATGTATGTGCATGATTGTGTTTATGCGTGGTTAGTGAAAAACTAAAATTTTGAAGTCACTGAAATAAGGCAATAAAACACCAAGAGAACATTTGTTCACAAGACTTTTGAGAACAGATTTTGAAGCCTAAGAGTTTTTGCTTCAAAATGATGTGAAAATCATCTTGATTACTCGCTCACAGAAAACAATATATTGATTTACATTTACACGGTTCAGTGCACATTCCTCAGAAATAGTACAGCTCAGATGAAATTGTGGATTTGTAGATTTCTGTGTTCAGATTATGTGACGAGATCTTCAGTCTGAAAGTGAGACCTTATATCCGCTTTAGTCCCTTCCCATACAAGCATAGACATACATACACATACAAGTGCAAACACCAAAAGGCCCAGGGCATGACACTGGGATAAACAACATTCCTGGCTACCATGACCACCCAAACTTTTTATGTACTGGTGCTCCTAGAGTATAACTGTAAAAGGGACACTAATCCAGCTCTGTCCCAGCGTGCCACAAGTAGGTTCACAGCAGGAGGAGAATACAGTGCTGTTTGCCTTTGATGTGCAGGTCGTCCATGTCAGGTTTCCAACAGTCACAGAAAACAAGATACTGTTTTTTTGTAAGATCTTGTGTAAAGCACTAATGTGAACAAGAGACAGATGATTTGGTTTTACTCCTTTACTATCCAGATGTCATAACTCTGAATGTGTTGTTCTTGTGAATTACAGACTTCTCTCTGGTGACTGTGCTGGACTTCTCCACTCATTTAGTCTGCATAAACTTGTCTCTTTAATACAGTTGACTGCAAGCTCACATTCAGATATGCCTCCATTCAGTCAACAACTGATGGCTAGCACCAAGTCCCCGTCCTATGTTTTTTCTTTTTCGATAATCCGTTTCACTTGGATGCATGTCACAAGTCAGAAGAGAAGATCTGTCGCTTCTTCCGCTCCATAGCCTGTGTCACTCACATGTGTCTGTCCTTGAATAACTCACAGGTGTGGAACGAGGTCGTGAAGGCCAGAGGGGAGAGTTCACTCTCTCCGGGAGCAGATGGGCCGAGGTGGAGACCCTGTGCTTGTCAGTATTGTGCACAAGGAGAAGAAGGGCTGGTGAGGATATATGGAAAAATTAAGACCAACACATTTTTAATAAAGTCACAGTAGGGTCACTAAATCTTTACACGGTTGAAGCATAGGCATAATATTACTTTCTAATTACAGATTCCTCTTGAATCCTATTAATGCATATCTCAGATTTATTTATGTGCTGTGTAGTGACAGCTGCTTTCTGTGCACGTGCTTCAGATGTGTGTGCTCATGTATATCAGAAGTTTAACCTAAGTTGGTTTAAAATGCATGATTTTAACATGATAGACATGATCATCAAAACCAAACGTTTGTTTTTTAGTAAGAGAGGAACTTTACAGAGGAGCAAGCTGTAAAGGCACAGTCCTATTTTAAAAAAGGATATAGAACAGCAGCTCATTTGCATTTAAAGAGACATGCACGAAAACAGCATGTTTCTGCTGCCACTTAAAATAGGCATTTTCAAAATTATATAATGTGGGGTATTTTGAGCTGAAACTTCATATACACATTCTGGGGACACCTGAGAGACCTACTGTATATCATATCTTGCAAAAAGGGGCATAATAGGTCTAACATTATTCAGACTGTGTTTTTTCATGAGTGTGTCTGTCACATTACAGCTCTGTGGAGGCGGCTGTGGTGAATAAGGGTGATGGTTCCTATGTTGTGTCCTACACCCCAGCTGAAGCAGGTCTCTACTCTGTGTGGGTCTGTGTTAAAGCCCAGCACGTCCAAGTAAGTGTTCATTTAAACCAGTACAGCTGTGTCTAATCATTGTATCATTGTACTGGCAAGTTTAAAGGAATATCAGTGATGCTGGGAATTATATTCTAACAATAGGTGGTTTCTAGGGTTCTCCATTTGTGCTAAATGTGAAAAGGAAGTTCAGACGTCACTGTGGCATGTTCGATTGTTGTTCCTTCTGCTCCAGCGGGGGCGCTAAAGAGGCACGCTGTGGCTGCACAGGAACTATGCCAGGTACTGTTTATTCCAAAAAAAATTTAAATTAATTTTAAAAAAGTAGTTTTCACTTAATGTGAATTTCTGTGTGTGTGTGTGCACTCAGGAGGGTTTCAGGGTTGTGGACATGGTCACAAAGGACACCCCGGTAAGCCCCACTGGTCATGTTGTGGGAGTGTAGTGGAGTCCTCAGAGTGTGTTCTACATAACCTGGGCAGCGTTTCTCCTCGTGGACACCTCAGGACTGTGGAGCTCTGAGACTGAGCAAATATACACTCTATAAGATCAACATAACCATAAACTCATAAACATACTTGAATCTTCCCAATCAGCCTACATATAATTCACAATAAATAATAAATCACATTGTGTTTTCTTGTTGCCCTTATTCATGCAGTCTTTAAGCCTTCATTTGTGTGATAATCTTTTTTGTTAATATTCAGAATCATGGCAGTCTGATAAACTGCAATACACCAAGTATATTTAAAACTGTGTTGTCTATTGTGCAAAGTGCCAACACTAAATACTATAGTACTATCAGTATTGTAAAGAGTTAACTATTGTTTTCTTTACACATTTAGAACTAGTTATTTTTTATTACTGTAAAATTTTAATGTCTGTAGCATTATATTGTTCCATATTTTATCATAATCAGCATGATTTGAAGAAATATTGTAATGTCTGTGAATATTTTGTTAATGTGTGCAGTACTGTTTTATGTTTCATCAGCATGTTTCCTTTGATAATTACCCAGTTATATGAGCAATGAGGTATGTGTTATTATAATGCTTTATTTTTAGACGTGTGAATGACTCCAAAGACTGTCGTTGTTATTGTATGCATCCATTACATTTCTCTTGTCTTTGTATATGCTGTATTGGTTCCACAGATTAACCAACATTTACCTCTCCACTTGTGTGGTTACTAAACTGACACTTTTCAGATTGTGTTTTTGATTTATTTTTAATGTGATATGTTTTACATAGTGTATACTGTGTAGTGTGGTTGGTAAAACATTCATTACATATACTTACTATCAAAATATACACATTTTTATGTTGGTATCACCATCATGTTGTCTGCCTTGCTTATTGAGTAATATATTTTAATCTATACAGTTATTGTTCGGTTCTTATCATATAACTAATTGTTTCATAGTGAGTCTTTATAGATGTATTTGTCAGTTTTTTTCTTATTCAAAGGCATAGATTTTTAGAAATCAGAAGTGATGGTTTAAAGTTAACACTTTATGATTTGTTTTTGTTTTTTACAAACGCTGTGCACTTACAAGATAATTGACAGAGTGGAGTCATGTTGATTACTTGTGGATTGTTGTTGTGTTTTTATCTGCTGTTTGGACTCATTCTGACGGCACCCATTCACTACAGATGATCCACTGGTGAGCAAGTGATGTAATGATAAATTTCTCATCATGCTGGATGGTCTGAGGATGACTAAATTTTCAGCAAATTTTCATTTTGTGGGTGAACTTTTAACAATTCAACACAGTGGATCAACATACTGCCCTTTCCAACACTAGATGGCAGCAGTGCTTTGTGCGGAAGTTTCGTTGCTTGGTGGCTAAATTTCATCTCTCTCTCTCTATCCGTCTGTATTAACAGGTGCACCAGAGATATGGAAAAATTTCGTCTCAGGCTTTAAAAACAACACTAACCCTTATTAAAATATATAATCTGTATTAAATATTTTTTCTACATCATTCAGTTTACTTGAAAGGAAACCTGCTGAATAAAAACGTTTTGAGTGTTAATGTGACCTTAAAATTAATTTTTACATTTATAATATAGAAATATAAAAGCCTGTGATTAATCTAAGGAAAGATGTCAGACAATGACCTCTAATATTTCCCACTATGTCATGCACATACAAAGCAGTGGATTAAAGTAGCAGTCAGTCTGATTCAGAAGGACACCGTATGTGCTTTGAACCCTCAGCTTTCTCTTTGAAATATCTGAGCTCACACAGTCAAGGACTTGAGGAGTTTTTATCAGTACTGTTCAATGTAATATTTAAATTTATCTATTCATTATAATCTACTCATTATTTATCATATATTATATATTTTTATATGAAGTGGTGACTTCATTTTTAAAATGTCCTTGATTATTTTAATTATTATATATAATATAATTATTTTGTTTATTGAAAGGCATTTTTTAGTTAATAGCCCTAGTTTACATATGTGACCCTGGACAGTCATAAGTAGCACGGGTATATTTGTAGCAATAGCCAACAACACATTGTATGGGTCAAAATGATACATTTTTCTTTTATGCCAAAAATCATTAGGATATTAAAATCACGTTCCATGAAGATATTTTGTACGTTTCTTATTGTAAATATATCAAAACTTAATTTTTGATTAGTAATATGCATTGCTAAGAACTTCATTTGGACAACTTTAAAGGCAATTTTCTCAATATTTAGATTTTTTTGCATCCTCAGATTCCAGATTTTCAAATAGTTGTATCTTAGCCAAATACTGTCCTATCCTAACAAACCATACATCGATGGAAAACTTTATGACTGGTTTTGTGGTCCAGGATCACATATCTGTACAAATATCTGTTTTCACCTATATATTCTTCTAAATGGTGTGTGTATGGATTTTGCATAATCTTAGCCCTTTTCCTATTCATAAAACAGCTTATATTTATGTAGCCTAAACTTCAGGAATAATAGAACTGATGATCTATCCATATTTGCATATGTTTTCATTAAAAAAATAAAATCCCCCACCCCTTTTATTACTAATGTAGAAAAATGTCAAGGGTGCTGATCCGAGAACATTTCCTACTTGGCAAAATCACACAATCTAAATTATCAATAACATATATTTTGATTAACATATATAAAAGTAGTGTTATATCTAATTTGCATTTCAGAGAGAGATCGTAAAGAATCTCATTTTTGACCCACATATGCAGTCTAAAGGGCTAAAATAGCTGTATTAATCTGAATTCACAGGGTTTGACAGCACCAGTATGCATCACATGACAGATTCAAGTCTCTTTAGGGGGAAGGGTCTGATACACTGATGCCATGACCTGGATAGAATCTAAATGGCTGTTGGAAAGGGGGTTTGGATGGAAGAAATCTAACGAAGAGAAGCAGCAGAAGTGTATCTTTATATGGCTTGTGCAAATCATAATATAAAGCATATATATATGTATATATGTGTTTGTGTGCATGTATACACACACACACACACACACTTGTTCTTACTTGTTTGTCATCCAGAGGATGTCACTAATGGTGTGCATCGTTAAACTCGTTGCCTGTTTTCCAGAGACCTCGTATTCCTTGGTGTGCACTTCTTCTGTGAACAGCTTTACGTAATCCTCATGGGCTCGAGTGCTGCTCGCTATCATATTTGTTGATATTGGATGCACTCAGTCATTCAGCTGCCTCTTCTTCTCATTGCATTTGTCATCTCTCTGTCTTAAACACATTGTCTTGTTTGCCAGTGTTTACCTCTACGAGCTCTTCTCTTTATCTACACTTCATTTATCATTCACACTTGAGGTCTAACGCATATTCTCTTTCCCTTTGTTATTTTTCCTCCACATGCCCTTTTGTAAATTGCTCTGTCTGATGTATACACTCTGTGCTTTTGCCATATCCATTAGTATGTGACTACAGTCTGCCTCAGATCTCTAATCTCACATCAATCCTTCGCAAGGTGAGAACTCTTCCTCACCTGTCAGCAACATGTCATGTCACAGAGCCGAGACCAGATTGTTGTGACAAAGCTTGACAACCCAGGCTAAAAGCTTTTTTATCATGCCTGCAAAAGCACTGAAGGGAATAATAACGCATGTGCCAGAGAGTTTTGAATCTGGGACTGTATTGCGACTGAATTATTCAATTGGATTAGTTAACATTAGCAGTTTGTCAATAATTCATTCCCCAGGAGAAATGTGGTTTCCAGGACAACTTGCATAACATAGTGTTTAGTCCCCTTTGGGCACCTCAGATATTTTTAGTAACAGAGCCGGAGATGCCCACTCGCACAATTAAAGAGATGGGAGTTTAAAAAAAAATAATAATAATGAAGGGGACGTGCAGAATACTTAATTTATATTATTAATCATTGAACATAGTAAATCATGTTTAAGATGTCAACTATAAATACATGACTATCAATTTCTGTAAGAATAGTTCACCCAAAAACTGAAATTTCATCATCCTATACTCCCTGAAGTAGTTCCAATGAATTAATTTCTTCTGCTGAACATAAAAGAATGTTGTTAACCAAACAGATGATTGTCACCATTGACTTCTGTATGGCAAAAAATTACTATGGAGGTCAATGGGGACCATCAGCTGTTTGGTTACACACATTCTTCAGAATATCTATGTGTTCAACAGAAGAAGAAAAAGAAAGAAGAAGAAGAAAAAAAGAACTCATGGAACAAATTCAAGGTGAGTAAATGATGACTTTTATTTTTGGGTGAACTATCCCTTTAAGGCAGCATTCTCTTTCACTAACTGCATAAGATCAGATCTATGATGTGGTTATGGCCAAATGTTTGCAAATAAATAAAATACAATGTGAGTAAGTCAGCTATAAAAACTAATAATTATGCTTATGTAGCTACTGCATAGCCAATTTAACGAGTCATTTGTATGGTAATACAGTAATAAAGTTCTTTGTTTCAGAAAAAGTAAATGAATTCAACAAAGTTACACTGTAACGCTTCATAATGAGAGATGAAAATCTGCAGCGTTTGCTAACTTTTGGCTGTGGGTTTATTTGGTATACACAATGTCCCTCTTCTGATTACAGTAAGTGAGTGACGTGACATACAGCCAAGTATGGTGACCCATACTCAGAATTAATGCTCTGCATTTAACCCATCTAAAGTGCACACACACAGCAGTGAACATACACACAGCAGTGAACACACAGTCTGAGCAGTGGGCAGCCATTCGTTTGGGGGTTTGGTGCCTTGCTCAAGGGCCCCTCAGTCATGGTATTGCTGGCCCGAGACTTGAACCCACAACCTTAGGGTTAGGAGTCAAACTCTCTAACCATTAGGCCACGACTTCCCCACATACTCTATTTCTCCCGCTCTCTCTGCCTACTGACTCACGGGGGGCAAAAAAACATGCACAGAAACGTGTTGTCATCCCTGCTCTTTTTTGATTTTATCAGTAAGCTTAGCAACTTACAGTGGGCGATTTCGGATGCAGCCTTTGACTGTATGTTTTCAGTAACTATTTCTGCAGGTTACATCATTACACCAGTAGGTGGCGACATGTGACTGTGTTTATGAATGATTCATTGAGTCATTTACTCAATATTATCCTATTGTTTAATGAACCGTTGTATAAAAACTAGATAAATTAGATACATTTGTGCTGCTGTTCTAAATATTTTTAGAACAACAGCACTTTTGATTGTGTGTGCTGCTGAATGGTTTCACTCATGTCAAAGGAAAACATTTGAAATGTTCTGCCTTAACCTAATTGTTTTGATATTATAAGGCTCAGATGTTATCATACTATTTAATGTAAGTTTTAGACTATTGTTTTATTAGTTTAAACTAGATTTGTCCATGGGTACTTCTGTAACTGAAAGTTTTTGCACCCCACACGTGCTCTTTTCTTTGGCATTATGGGGGAGTGCTGTGTTGCCTCATTAACTGGAATGTCAGATACAGTCACCCTTATCTTCGTTTATTGGTGAGGTGACAGGATATACAATTGACAAGACGCTTTCGTCCAGCAAAGCCAATCAACTCGCCCTTGCCTGGACTTCTCAAGGTTGAAGCTGTATCCCATTCATTTGCTTGCTGAGTTTAAACTGTCATGGTTCACCATTCCTCTGTTCAAAGTCTCAGAGCACATCCTGACTCATTATACAGGCCCGCTGGAGGATGGTCTCACCTCTACTGCTCTTAAAGTAACAGATAAACCTTTCAGTCACCCGTTAAATTTTTTTTTTACTGTATCTTCTTTTTCCTTTTTTTTGTTTCTTAGTGCTTTTTTTTGATTTATTTTGTTTTGTTGTAGTCTAGGAATTATTTTGTTGTATTTGGTCTGAGGTTTAAGGCGATTCTTCTTTTGGCCAGTGATCCGTGTCATATTCTCACAGAAAACTGAGAAACTCAGCAGAGTGAAACTCCTTTTTTCTGACAGTGACTTCTGTCAGGGTGTCAGATGTGTGCCTCTTTAACTGACTGACAGCAGATCCACTCCCTTGGCCACTGCTTTCTTGACTATGACTCACACATACATGATTTTTTTTCCACAACCTTCAACAGCATTGACACTCGCTGTAGGTTATTCTGGTAAATCATCCCTAAATCAAGAAAAAAGAACTACACTTTTGGCAGCTCAAGGACTAAGTAATAGTCAGTTATTAATGGAATTTTTTTTTGGCTTTTGGGAGGTATGTGAATATGTCTTTTGTTGGTTGCATGATTTTTTATTTTGCAGACTATTTTATATTCAACCCCAAGACAGTATCCTCTAAAGTTTAATGTATATTTGATTAAATGAAAATCATACCTAAAATTGTTTCATCTTAGGTTTAACATATATATTTGATTATATGTAAATCATCCATAAGATTGCTTTAAATTGAACACATTCAGTTACAGTATATGCAAACCATTTCTAAAATTGCAATTAAAAATGCCTCATTAATGAATGTTGTAAAACAACTTGATCATTTTGACATTTAGTAATATGTACAACCAGCCAGTCATTATAGCTAAATAACCCAGAACGTGAAACCTTTTTATTATTATTTTATTTAACATTATTTAAACAATTAAAATATGGATGCAACTAATCATCTTGACATTTCACATTTTTTCTTTGCAAAAACTGTTACTGCGAACCAGTGTTATTTTGGTATCATTGATATACTACTAGGGTGAATACAGAAAAAAGGGGGGCCACTTTTTGTAAAATGTATAATTTAGATACCTAGATGTTTTTTTTTTTTTCCTTTTGTTAAATTTAAGGTCCAGCTATAATATTTCAATTTGAATAAAGTTCATATCAAGTGTTATTTGCAAGATATATACCAATAAACATTTTGAGGTCATGTACTCTAGACAAAAAAGTGGGCCATCCCTTATTTATCAAAAATTATTCTGCATCTTAATTAAAAACAAATGATTTAATAACACGTATTATCAGACAAACATATTTAACAACATATTTAACAAATCTTAAAATATATAACCCGCAGGTTATGAGTAAAATATATCATGTGTAAATCCTCATCTTAATGAATTTGAGAAATTCCAAACAACTGAAAGAACAAATTTGATTAAATCTTAATATCATAATATACAGAAATCGGAATATTGATAAAATTAACTCTAAACTAAAAAAAATAAATAAAAAAAAAATAAAAATTAATAAGAGGAACATTTAAAATGGTAACCATATGTAAAAATATTTTCTGTCTCTTCTATAAAACCCTTATAATTATTTTTTCATATGTGTCCATATTTTAAAGCTTTATATTCTGAATCTACATTTTGCTCCTCTCATCCTTTCTTCACTCCACAGATTGAACTTCATGCCTTGACTTCTTTTCATTTCTATTCTATTTTTAGAATTAGGATATATTATAGAATTAAGAATATTTTAAAGCTTTATTTTGTTTTTTTAAATTTTTATTTTTTCGTGTTTTATATTAAATAATTAGTGAATGTCAATTTATTTCATGAATTTTACTTGAATCCCACCGACCCACTTTATCTAACACATTCAGCTAAAGTGGGTCAGCAATATTTAAACACCTCACAAGAAAACTGATAAATTTTTAAACATTTTGTTCTTTGCATTTTATTCCCTGTTAACTGTGGAAACAAAAACAGCAGGACTTGTCCCAAGAACATTCGTTTCCTTTAAGTGAGCAACCTTATAATTTAGAAATGACACAGTCCTCTTTGAGGTGTGGCCACACCCACTAGTGTCATAATGCATCAACCAAAACTATTTTATCAATTAGAGAAATAGTGTCCCTTTAATTAAGAACCATTGTTATGCTCTGAAAGTGCAAACCCATTTAGCACAGTACACTCAAACCTGAATTCACCCTATAGTTTTTATTTTAAATTCAATTTTATTTTTTATCTTCTGTCTTCATTTTAATTAACGTTTTAGTAATTTTGTGTTTTGTCATTTATTTTATTTGTGTTATGTTTTGTCATATTTTAGCAGTTTTTTTTTAAAGAAGTCTGTATAGTTTTTATAAAGACTTAGTTTTAGTTTTAGTTATTTTAAT
The DNA here is from genome assembly GCF_018340385.1 of Cyprinus carpio. Lineage (NCBI taxonomy): Eukaryota > Metazoa > Chordata > Actinopteri > Cypriniformes > Cyprinidae > Cyprinus > Cyprinus carpio. Next base: position 19,603,726 of record NC_056605.1, on the reverse strand, counting down.
ATATCAACTTAAACTTAACGAATATGTTTATTTCATCTCATTTAATGTTTGTTTCATTTCAAGTCATAGGAATTTTCTAATGGCAAGTACATTATAGTAACAGTTCAGATATCTAAACTACAGCTAAGCAAATGTCTATGTAAATGTTTTAAAACGTCAAACTGAGCACAAAAATTAAGAAAACACAAACATACAGAAACAGAGAAAAACAACGCCCATATTAGGAACTACTATAAATGCTTTTATTTATTTATTTTGTCAAAAGCTTTTGTATAGTGTTTTTTTTTGTTTTTTGTCTCTACTGTCCATAATTGACCGCCATTGATTTTGCGTTGCCTATCGGGACTCGTACTTGAGCGACGCTCCCTGTTTTACCAAACGGCAGCTGACTGGATGTTGGGGGACTGTGAGGAGGAGGAGTAGCTGTTGCAGTAACAACATCCTGGATATTGGAGCCTGGCGGCGCACACGGCTACAGAAATAAAGGAGGAACCAAGACGTTAAGGAGGCGGTGGTGGTCATCGCAAATGCCTCATTGTATAGAAGCACAGACATGAACGTGAACTGGGCAGCTTTCAGGCATTAATTGTGGATTTATGGTATATGGCGCCGATTTATCCCGAGGCACCGACAAGGTGATGCAGCAGCGGCGGGACGGGATCGGTCCGCTACACGGCTGCCTGCTGAATGCCTTTACTGGAGGAAAAAGGCGCAGCACACGTCCAGCGCAGGCCTGCTTGATCTTTTAATAAAATAAGGCAGTATGTAGAGAGGATCACCTAGCGGCTGGGAAACAACCGTGGTTTACTTTCATTATTGTATCGGCTCTCGACTTCGCTCTCCGGTTCAGAGACGCTGCCACGGCATCAAGCGGATCGGGCCTGTGCTGAGACACCGTGCGCACTTCGCGATATTCACCGCGTAATGTGACGCGAACTTCAATCGTTAACAAGCATAACAAAAGCCCCTAGTGCTGTATCACTGTGTTTACTATACGCTTGTCCAGTTTTCCGGACTGTTTCTACTGGTTTCTTTTCTTCTTATCAAACTGCGTTTCCCATATCGATAACAGATTATTGTATTGCTAGTTTAAGATAAATGATACGGTGAGAGGGTGGACTCGCCGTTTATCGTGAAGATAACGCCTCGACCCAACACGCCTTGACACAGAGAAGCGAGGATCATGGATCGGAATGATAAAAAGACCCTCACGGTATGTGCACATTTATTTAATCAATATATAAAAATACTCCGTGATGTTAAAGACACGAGCATGAACCGCTCGACGAGGCACTTGCAAACACTTGCACAGGTGTCACGTTGACATGCTCGCCACTAAAAGTCTGTGTGACGAAATGTGTTTTTGGTGCATGTAAATTCACGTGCTTTGGTATAATGGCGTTTTATTTGACTCGAATCTACTTGTGTTTAACCAGAGCATGATTGTCCAAACAAGACGTTCAAATAAACAAGATGTAAAATGTTTTGAGCCATAACGTATGCTTGAACGTCCTCATGATAAATACCCTCTCTAAATGTTTACCATTTGTAAGGCTAAACCAAAAATCCACGTATTTATTTATGGGTGGTGTAGTACTACGAAAAAAGCTACGATTCCTCATTCAATCCCTACAATTAATCACACAAGCTAGAGTGCACTAGAGGACTGCATGCACACGCTAGAGGACTGTACTGTAATGTGTCTGAGTTTCATTCATACTGCCCATATTCATACTATATAAACCTACTTTCACAAAGTAACCTTCGTTCAAAACAACTGCAGCACTTTCTAGACAGTATGCAATTTTAGACACAGCTACTGTAATCGCTGGACTCCAGCTCTACGTTTTCTATTTTTGACTTGCTAGTGAGAGAAACACCATTCAGAGCAAGGTGGTGTCAAAATAGTATACTAGTAGTTGCATAGCACTCTTACTATTTTTGCGGTATCTATTGCTGCCTTCAAGGGCACGTGGGAGCGTCCAAATCTGGCTTTGGTTTTTGTAACACGCCACACATTTAAGATGGAAATAAAACCTGCAAATAACTACGCCTTATGATGTATAACTTCATCTTTCACTTATTTATGCATGGTATCACAAGTGAATGCTAAGCAAACCGTGCAAGTTGAGTGCTTGACGCATGGATACTGACTATATATTTGTGCTTCCAGCATGTTTCAAATCAACTCGCCCCTTCCGACGTCTCTCAATTTGGCAACTCGTTTACCATCTATACTTTTTAGCTCGGAGCCCTTAATTATGGTATTTCCAACACCACTTGAAAAGCATATATTATATTACAGAAATATTAAACCAGTTTACTTCTAATAACTACTAAAATGATAAAAAGGCCCAGAGAATCATATTTGAGGTCTGTAGCTCCCTGTTGTATAGTAAAATTTAGACTCATGTCCTTTCTGCTGCTTAACATAAATTGCCATGGAAACTGAAGTTCAATTTTTAATGGCAAGCTTCTGTTGAATGCCTCATGATAGTCAGTATCTGGAGATACCCTGTTTTAAGTGTATTTGTTTTTTTTTGTGGTATGTTGGACAACTCCATTTCTAAGAGATAAGCAGATGTTCGGCAGTAAAGCTCCCATTACCGCAATGAGATAATAGTGTGGCTTACACAAAAACGACCTTGTCTCTTATCCCACCATACTTCAGTTCTTTATCAAAATATGACCACGCCGGCTCTATTGCCACTATCGGGACGTAGGATACCTACCCTCTCGCCAGGTGCCTCCTCATTCCCCCATCACAGAGCCACCTTGAGGCTCTCAGAGAAGTTCATCCTCCTCCTCATCCTCAGTGCCTTCATCACCTTGTGCTTCGGAGCGTTTTTCTTCCTCCCGGACAATTCCAAACACAAGCGCTTTGACTTTGGTTTGGAGGACGTGTTGATACCGCACATCGATTCGGAGAAGGAGGCAAGGCACAGCAGCAGACAGGTCATACATGGCGTGGGAGATCACGACGAGCATAGACACAGGTGAGAGCTCATAGATGGCTTCATCTCCTCAACAACACCATGTGTTTTTATGTTTGTGTGTATAGGTCAGGGCTTCTCAACCATGGCCCTAGAGGTCCACTTTCCTGCAGAGTTTAGCTCCAGTCCTGACTAAAAGCACCTGAAATTAGCGAATCAAAGTCTAAATTAAAAGTCAAAATTTATGGCAGTTGAATTAGATCAAGATTGGGGCTGATGGTGCATTCCATTTTTATTTGGAAGTCGGAAATTCCAAGTTCCCTGGTGGAACTTTTAACTGAAAAGCCCCCTCAAGTTGGCTTCTCAGAGCATCAACAGAAGTGAAACACTAGTAATATATTGCATTTCTGTTTGTCTGTCTAAATGCACTAAGTGGTGCACACTGTACTGTCAAACCTCTATTTGTGGACACGATATGTTGGTGCTATCTTTAAAAAATACTGTGTTTTTATCGACTGGTATTGCTATCAGTGAACACGTCCGTCTTGGTTTTCCGACTTGTGTACTGGAACGTTGTCAACTCGGGTGTGACATCATTCCCAGCTTCGACATCCGAGGTAAATGGATCGCAGCATAAACTCTGCAGGAAGATGGACCTTGAGTGCTAGACTCGAGAAACCTTGAAATAGGTTGTATATCATCTTTAGTGTGATGATTTATCTGGAAAACAAAATGTGCTGCTTTCCTACACTGGACTAAATGTTCATCATGGTTTTACAAACAATTTAACTGTATGATACTCATATAACTGATATGTTAAGATTTATTTCCCAAAAACATTTTCCTGCAAGACTTTTAAGTTCACTAGTGTTAGAGGATATTTAATCACAAAAATTGTAGGTCTTGGAAAGTCACACACCACTAGGTGTTTCATGACTATTTCATGGAAGGAGAAAAATAGATATATATTTTTTTATTAGGCATAAAATTCAAAAGCATATAATTAAAAAAAAAAAAAAAAAAGTTTGTTAACCACAAGGCAGAGAACCTCAGTACTCCTACACATAAACAGATACTCCCTTCACAGTGTTCTAAGAAAATAGAGAGAAAACAGATCGTTATACTTTTTCTTATTCTGAGATTGATGTTTTTATCTCCTTGTTTTGTCCCCTAGCAATACTACCAAGATTATAAAGGCTTTTCTTTCACGCCTGAGACGGTTGTAGCCACACAGCTCTCTGTTTCTTTCTTCAGCAATGGACCACAATGCATTGAGAGTTTAAGTGAACTTCAGTGAAAAAGCGTTTTCTGCTGCTTTGTTGTTACAGGGGCCTCTAAGTGTTGTTTCTGCCTTTGGCCGTTGAGCTGTGGCTTGTTCTGCCTGTCTTAAGAATCAAGAACCATTCATGCAGCCTTTTATATTTAGAAAAGATTTTAAACCAAGTTAGGTTTGAATGCAAGTTCCTAAAAAAGAAAGTTTGTATTTTGATAATGAGTTTGCATTCTTAGGTTGCTTGAAAATTGCATTACTTTTTCCTGGCACAACATAAGATGAGTTATCAAAATGTCAGAGCTTCATTTTTCTATGTAATAAAAATTCATTCAGAGCTTTAATATCATAGGGATTTTTTTTTCTTCACTTTATTACAATATGATCCCTTGTCTCGCACTGTTGGAAATTTTTGAATTAAAAGCAGTATTTTTTTTTTTCCTCTGGTCACCCAAGCTTTCACTGCTTATGGAAATGTGTGGCACATTTTGTGTAGCAAATGCTGACAGTCTCAGCTAGGCATTAGTGTGACTGAAGACCATCTTGAAATTGCGCCGGCTAGACTGAACACAGCCTCTTGAAAATGAGCCCGCTGAGCTGATGAAATGTTAACTTGTTTATATTTTCATTTTATTGGTAGCATTGTCTCAAATGTAGAGTTGAAGTGCAGTCAGATATACTGCATAAATGAGTGAGAGAGTGCAGTTGATAGCATTGTTCTGATTTTATATCACAAACAATGCGGCATGAATTGTTGTTTACTGTAGTTTATTAATAGTCTTTTGTTTTTGTTGATTTAATTTTTAATTGTTAACATTGGTTCTGAGCATTTACTTGCACCCCAGAGAGTAGTCAAATACACAAAACCACATGATCAGCCTCTAAGTTTTTCAGTGTTCAGGATGAGATCCGTCTTCAGCTGTCATTGCTGTGCTGTTTAATGTGATGCTGGGTACATATGGCATATCTCATCATGACAGTATATATTTAGCTTTGTGTGTTCTCTGCATTGTATATGGACCTGGCATTACAGATTTAGTTGCATTTATTTATCATGCTTAGCAAATCCTTGGATGGCATAGTCATATTCCATGCTCCATTTTCCACATCAGTCAAGCGTGATAGTAATAAATGGGCATTCATGCTCGCATACAAGCATGTTCATATTCCCTGTACTGTTATCATCATGAACCTTTCATTTAGCTTGACTTTCACGCAGGCACATACAATGGCAGTTTGACACTGCAGTCATGAGGTATTGTCTCAGATGTCCAATTGGAATAATTTGCATTAGCACATTAGTGTAATGTAGTAGTCCTTAACCTTTTTGACTAGAAGACACCCCACATTGTCCACGACAGCAGACCCTATGATATTTCCAATTTGTTTGCGATTTACTGGAAAAAGATTCAAGATAAAGACTTGTATATTTTGTACATGTAATTTCTATGTATTTATACATGTTTTAGAGCTTGAAACTAGAAGGCTTAACTAGAAAAATCAATATTCATAAAATTGTATTAAAACAGGGGGTGAGTTAAAATAAGAAATATATTGTCGGCTAATTTTAATGCTGGTTTTGTTTTATTTTAAAATATTTCAAGTCATCCTGAGGCCCCCTGTTGGAAACCAGTGGTTTAATGGGAAAAAAACATTTTATTAATGATAAATAATTTCTAGGCTAAATGTCCAATAACTGATGTGCAGAAAGGATTTTTAACATTGCAATTAAATATTGGAATTTATCAGTATTCTGTCATTAATTACTCACCCTCGTGTTGTTCCAAACATGTAAGATCTCCGTGTTCATCTTCAGAACACAAATTAAGATATTTTTAATGCATTCTGACAGCTTTCCGATCCTACCATAGACAGGAAAGGTCCTTACACAATCAACGTCCAGAAACGTTGCAAGGAGATCAGTAAAATACTCCATGTGACATCAGGGGTTCAACCGTAATCTTACGAAGCTACGATAATTCTTGTTGTGCGCAAAAGAAAAGAAAAAAAAACTGCTTTATTTAACAGTTTGTCTCCTCCACATCACCCTAGTGCCATTTTGGAGAGTTTCCAATGAATGCAAACAGCGTATGCGAATGCTGCACAAAAAGAATTCTCGTAGCTTCGTATAATTACGGTTGAACCCCTGATGTCACATGGATTATTTTTCTGATCTCCTTGCTACGTTTCTGGACGTTGATTGTGTAAGGACCCTTGCTGTCTATGGGAGGGTCAGAAAGCTGTCAGAATGCATCAAAAATATCTTAATTTGTGTTCCGAAGATGACCGGAGGTCTTTGAACGGAGGTTTGGAACGACATGAGGGTGAGTAATTAATGACAGAATTTTCATTTTAGGTGAACCATCCCTTTAAACAACTACTTTTCATAAAACCACACTGCACACAGAGTCAATAGACCAATAACCAGATTTTGACTGAGATACATGCACCTCAGTTATTTAATTGCTCAGTATTATCATGAATATTCTGTGGCTGGATTTTTATATGAAATTAAGATGTATTCGCATTAGCACGTAACATGGGACCTTTTTTTGCACCAGTGACATCTGAAATGCAGTTTCTCAGTTCTTAACCAGGTTTATTTCTCATCCTAACTAGACATTATTTCCCTTTTGCTGCTTGCCTTTGGCTTTCTCACTTGGGGTTGTGAGCCAGTTTTAACATTGCTTTGTGACAGTATGTATTGTGCTTTACAAATAAGTTGAACTGAATCTTCAGATAAATCCCCTTGATTTCATGAATAGAACAGTGTGTTCTGTTTGTGTACGGTCATTACAAGTTGGTAACTGCATCATCACTCCAGAAAATCTGTGTAATGCTCCATCTGTATTTGGCTAAACTGTTAGTCAGTCTTGGTAAATCCAAAAAAGCAGAGTCATGTTTGTACATGAATTATGAATAATGCTTCTTGAACCTGCTGCCCATCTGCTTTCACTCATGAACCGAAGAGCTCATCCTGGCCATGAGCTCAGAAGCCAAACACAAGCTCTCTGTCTGATCTGCCTCTTACACCCGGGGGCACTGTGATCTGTGCCAGCCCGTGTCCTGTTATCCCTGTCAGTGCGACATGCTAGGGCAGCCTATACCCAGGTTTACCTAGGTCTGCTCTCTGTTGGTTTTCACCAGTCCACCAGTGTGATTACTACCAGACTGGCAGTTATTCTTTGGTAGTTGGCATTTATTTAACGGAGTGTCTATTTACACTTAGTGCAAATAGCCCACTCATCGGCCCGGGATCGAATCCACCTTTTGGCAAACTTGTTTTCTCCCTTTTCAAATTTCAAATCACACCAGAAAAGCATTTATTTTCAATGAAAATGAAGGAAATAATCAAAAAGTTGAAAATAAAGTATCGGGTGTGGTTAGGAAGGTGTAGGGAGGGCTTTATTGTGCCAATAAGGTGGCATCCATTTAATAATTTGAATTAAAATTTACACTCAATAAGTTATTATTGCATACTGTTTTATAATGTATTGCAATACTGAGGTGCAGACAATTGCCATTATTTGCCATAAGTAGTATAAATAGCAGAAAATCTATTTTTAACAAAGTGTAAATAAATAGCATGTATCGCTCAGAAAAAATGCTATTTTCACTTAGTGCAAATAGCCTCTGCCTTCATTTAAACTGGGGTAACTCAAACATTTGTTTAGAAAAGTATAACTATTAACATCTGTGATTTCATTTACTTGTTGGGGTGGAATTATTATTATTTATTTTTTTTGGGTGTCTATTGTTTGGATGTGGGTGTTACAGAAAGTAATTTCCTGTGTGTGTGTGTGTGTGTATGTGTGAAATATGAAACTCGTTGAAATAATCATTTGTGTACGCATATATAATTGTTTAAAATATTTAAAATATTTTAATGCTTTTGAAAGAATATTGAAAGTCTGTTATGCTCACCGAGGCTGCACTTATTTGATCAAAAATACATTGAAAACAGTAACACTGTGAAATATTAGAATATTGATTATTATTAGATTTTATATATATATATATATATATATATATATATATATATATATATATATATATATATATATATATATATATATATATATATATTTATTATTATATATATATATATATATATATATATATATATATATAAAAATATAATATATAATATATTAATTCATATTAAATTAAATATATATATTAAATATTAGAATCCGCTAAAACACATCTCTTCCATCTTTATTTGGCCCTCTAACCCTAGTTCTCTCTATTCTAATTCTATTCTCAAAAAAATGCCCTTTTTAGACTTGCGCTCTATTTATTTACTAACAGCTTGTGTTCTTTAAAAAAAGAAACTAATACTATCTTCTCTAATCTTTTTGTATTCTATCTATTTGTTTTCTTTTATATTTATTATACAATTGACAAAAGCTAAAAAGGCCTCTAACACCACCTTGCTCTATTCTTTTCCTATTCTATCTTTTTATTTTATTTTATTTTTTTGTTTTCGTTTTATTTATTATATGATTTTAAAAAACCTTGCTACATGCACTGCATTAAGCTAACTATGGCACTTGCATATCGTTGCTCTTTTGTTGATTTTGATTGCTTCCATTGTCCTCATTTGTAAGTCACTTTGAATAAATGCATCTGCTAAAAGTAAAATGTAATGTGAATATAAATGTAAATATTATTACAATTTAAAATTTCTATTTAAATATATTTAGTAAAAAGTAATTTATTCCTGTGATGGCAAAGCTTTCAAAATATTCAGCAGCCATTACTCTAGTCTTCAGTGTCATATAATCCTTCAGAAGTCAGTCTGATATGCCGATTTATAGTTATATTTCTAAATATATTGCCTGTCAGTGCAGTGGCCATTTTCTTCTTTTTTTGACATCAGATGGGATGCCAGCAGGCATGCATGAACCACCAACTGTTATTTTACCCATAAAGTTGGCAAAAGGGCTGAATCCATAATGAAGGGGCATCAGGCAGATTTGCGCACAGTGGAAAATTAGCTTTAGCTATGGTATCCAACAAAGTTCAAAAGAAATGAGAAGCATTGTGAAAATATCCACTCTATACAGGCATCCATAACCAGATGGGATTAGATTTCTCAAAGGATGGAGTTAACCAAACAACGCTGTAATATTTACAAAGCTTTGCGCAAGAAAAAACAACCATATTTGATTCAGACGGGATTGAAATTGTGAAGTACGTCTGCAAAAGACAAGTTTACTTAACCTCCTCCTCAGAGAAACTGAAACAACTTGGCCGTTTGGTACAGAAAGCGTTCCGGTTTTGAGTCTGTCATTTAATTTGGTCTCTCAAGGAATCCCCTCTTGATCAGTGTAGACTAGAGTAGCGTGAACTTCCCCTTGTGGTTGGCCTGTCGAGTTGTGGAAGATTAGTGGACGTGTGTCACTGTGGCAGGCTGGTGTAACAGATGCCCTTGACTCGCGCTAATTGAGTTAGTGCTCACACCTGCCAACCTGACAAAGAGCTCAAGGCGCCTCTGCTTGAGCTAAACCAGACACTTTCTCCAAAACCTGACACTTTATTTTTCAATTTTAGTTCCTTAGGTATGCTGACACTTTTTTTGGTTAAGCTACATTTGATGGCATGTCAGAGATTTGATCCGAGTGAAAAATGTACCTGCTCCTTCTGAAGCTTAAGTAGGAGACCGATTCATTTGTAATGTCTGAGCTTAAACACTATTGGAAATGGGTTTCTTTAAGAGCAGGGAAGCAAAGACTTGTTCACATCATAATGTGCTGCTCAAAAAAGTGATAATGAAACCGCTACTGTAGAAAACGTTTAGTTTCATTGCAGTTAGAGGTAATAGAAAAATGCAAATGAAGGGGGCAGCTGTTGTGAGTGAGCAAACAACAATGCAGATCATCTTTCAAAGCTAAATTATTGGTTAAAATGATTGTCATAATCAGCATCAGTAGCAATAGATGGTATTTAGTGTAGAAATATTTATTTTAGATAAGTCAGAAGAACCTGCCAGACTATTGCTGCATTTGTTCATTTTGTTACATTTGCAAACTGAAATTGATGAAATGATAATGCTATGATTTCATATTATTGCAAAGTAAAAACTTTTTTTAAACTAATCGAGAAAAAAAGAAAAGAAAGTTGTGTTCCAAACCTGTTTGACTTCGTGTGGAACACAAAAGAATGTTGATGACAAAACTGTAAAGTAAAATAAAATAATCTCTCTCTATAAATATTAAAACAATAGGCCAATACATTGCTAAAAGTAAAATGTTGGCAGGGCAGTAAAATCTATATTGTCTACATCTTTAAGAGAAATATTTCAAACATTAGAATGTTACCTTGTTACATGACCTCACTATGGTGCACGTTTAATTCAAGCAGCATACAGTTATTTCTAAAGTAAAAAATAAAAGTTTAACTTCGCTTTTAATCCTGTTATGTGTAAAAATGTCTAAACTCTAATGTCTTATAAAATGAGTCAAGATAGCAATGTTAATAATCATGGTTGACATTGCTTCCGGTTTGGTTTTTCAGGGAGATTGTTTAGAAATTTATGGTTGTTGACTGTGTGCAGCTGTCTGTCCTCATGAGGCAGCTTTACATCAAATAGGACTGGAAGGGAAGACATAGGAAGTCAGAAAGGAGATTTGTTTTTTTAAAAAGAGACATGAAAAATGTAGGAAGGGATAAAGAGAAGCTCCTCTCCGCTCAAGTGCTGTCCACTTAAAGGCTGTAGTCAGACCTGTATGCATCATTTGATACCAGGAGGCTGTTATTCCCCAGAGCAGCTTCAGGCGGAGAGCGATACAGTAAGAAACCGACACACAGTCTTTGAACTCTTGAATTTGAAGTCTTGATGGGAAAGAGAGGGATGGTGGGGGGGGTGAGGTGGAAGGATGTTCTTGATGTATTTGTTGTTGGTATTATTTGTTGATGTTATTTTCTCGTTTTTGTGAAATGGGCCAGTAACCACGTGGCTCCGCAGGTGTAGGTGGTATTTTGTTGAAAAAATGAGCTCAGTTCTCAAGGGGATTGTGTGTAAGTACAATCACATAAACATTGCTGGCACTGTGGATGTGTACTACACTGAATACTAATGGAAAGCACATACAGTCAGCTGTGTGCGTGTTAAGCAGTGTGTTCCTCTTATTCCTTAATAACAGTGCTGAATACTTCAAGCTCTCCTTGATGATACAGATTTCTATCGGTGTGTTTCCATTTTCTCTGTATTTCCCTCTGTCTTTATCTCATATCTGTTTCTGGATGTGAGCAAGGCAGAAAATGAATCCTGATCAAAGCCTAATGACGGGGCTGAGGAATGGGTCTGTCTGAGATAGATTGGGTCTCCTGAGGCGTACAGAATTAATCTGCTGTACCAGAATGAGAACCTGCTTTACACCCGGAGTGCCCCACAAGTGCTTCTGGACCCATTCTGCTGTAGTGTTTGGTGTACTTCCACGATAAGCCCTTACTAGTGAAGCAGCTGAGGTTTGAAGGTGGATGTGTGGGTAGGTTGATGGTAGATGGTGTTGAGCACATAAAACTGAAGGAAGCTGAGCATCTTTAACACCTGCTGGTGGTGGGTGTAATAAGATCAGGGTTTATCTCTTCTTCACAATGGCAAGTTCTGTGGAATTTACCAGTGTTCTGTTGGCATGGCAATGCCATCTATTATAGTAATAAGATCAGCTAGTATATTTTTATCTTAAGATCAACTAGTATATTTTTTTTTGTTTCTGTAAGTGACAGATATTGCTAGGTGATACATCTTTTATTTACCATATATTCAATATTTTGTTGGGGATATTAAATTAACGAACAAATAATATTTTGCTAATATGAATGCAATTTTTACTTGCGTATAACTTGGGCAAATTTCTCATTTTCTCAACAAACAACAGTAAACACAACAATAAAAACAACGCCATCTTAAGACTGTGCCAATTGGTTGGTTTCATTCCACTCCTTCTGTGTTTGTGAGCACAGAGACATAGTAGTGTTTTTTTTTTTGGGGGGGTTCGTAAATGTAGTCAGGTTTACAGGTTGAAATAAATGTAACTGAATCATTTCCAAACACAACAGGGATTCATGTGTCACGCGTAGTAAATAATGACACGGAAGAGAAGAATTGTTGAATAAAGTTGTTTGTTTTTGTTTTTTTTGGACAAAAAAAAATATTCTCGTAGCTTCATAAAATTACGGTTGAATTACTGATGTCACATGGAATAGCTATTTTAAAGAAAAATATAATTTCACTGTATTTTAGCTTTTGCTCTATTATTAATGCTTGACTGCGATGGTTGAAATGGATCTTTTAGTTTAAGCCATTTCAGAGCAAATAGTCATTAAATAGTCATTAGTAAAAACATGCTTAGTTTACTATATTCATCAAACAAGACTGAAATATATATATATATTATAATAATATATACATACATTGAGCACTTTTACATGGATCTCATATAATAACAACTTTACGTTCCAAAGTATATTCCAGCTAGAGCATGTGAACATTGTACTGTAGGTGGGTTCACATAATACCTGGGAATAAAGGAATTTTTCTTAAAAAGTAGTACCATACGTAATTGATTGAGCTAAACATGTTAATGCAGCCACACTTTGATTTGTCCTGGTCTGACTTTGTCTCAGTTGGGTTATTGATTCAGACAAATGTTGACATGCTCCTAATCGCATGTTTGACATTATAAGCCTTCCATGAAATCACCTAGACTCTAACGTAGCTTTGAGAAGCCTTTCAAAGAAAGAGAGATTCTGCAGCCAAAAAAAAAAAAAAAAATCCAGAAGAATAATGTGAGAGGGGGCGAGTTGTTGCAGGCTGAGATTTGTAGGTGAATCCATTATAATAGAGCTTTACCATAGACATTAGATGTCTCTACTCTAATGCAGTGCAGAGTGTTATTGGTGTTTACTTTCATTAGCGAGACCCTTTGCTCTCATGTCCCTCACAAAGAGCTATTAGTGCCCACATTTTTCCAGTTCACGCATGTCCCTGTTTGCAGACTAGCCATTTAACCCGCACATCAAAAATGCACACATCAGCACTCAGTAATGCTTTACTGTAATTACAGCTCTTATCTTCCGATACAATGGAGCTAGTGTCCGTCGCATATATCTTTTAAGCTAATGAAGCAACATGATGCAAAATAGTGGCTAAATATTGTCATTAATAAACTATGTACTAGGGAAAGCATTCAAATGAATGTTAAGCCAGTATAGTTTAGCAGATGTTTTGTCGGTCTTCCCCACCCAGTCTCAGTGTCACCTGGGGAACGTTTCCAGGCCGTATTTAACAATGAGCGAACCAGTCTGAGATAACCCGCGTCGCCCCAGCATATCACTGTCTGTGTCACTGTATCCACCTGACCTCTTTTCCTTACAATCCCCTCCTGCTCTCTCTTTAGTCTGGTGTGCTTCATTGATTCACAGGACCTAAAAATCTTCTGTCTCCACCCTTATTCTTCTTTATGTGTGTGTGGCATCAGATTATGTTTCTTTGTGGCTTGTGTTATATGATGAGTCTCTTGTGCATTTTCCCACATTCTGCCAACTTAATTGCTCTTAACTACACACATACTAAAGAAAATGATATTGTTAAAACGCATTGTTTCTTTTAATACCGTTTTAGTCGCATTTATTACAAAGCACTCTGAGAATGATTTTTGAATAACCTACATGCTGTTATGAAAAAAGCAGCTAGTAATTATGGTAATCTAAGACACACAGTCTAAGTACGTTTGGTAAACACTTTCAGTTCATTATAAGTTGAACATGAATAGAAGTAATGATTTGTGGTTCACTCATTTAGTCAGATGTTTATTCAAAAACTACTGATTCCGTATACGGTTCATTAGAATGATTTAAACCCATGTTTTTTGGTTTGATGTTTTTTTATGAAATAATGGTTAGTTATATTGTTAGTTGTATTTGTTTGTTTATTGTCTTTCTTTTGTTTCACAGTATCTGGCTATTTGAACTCGTCACATTCCATTCAGTGTGTAAGTTTGTTTTTTGTATTTATAATTTCTTTTGCTTTGGTGCTTTTTTTTCAGAAGAGATTTGGTTTATGTGTCTCAGCGGTATTACATAAGCTGATGTTGAGATGTTCTATGTTTTTCAATTGTAGAAGAAATGCCTGTGAGTAGATTGTCTGCCTCATTATAGAAGCTGTGAGCAGTGTAAAAGTCTGTGATTATTGTCCCTGCAAGCAGATATCTGCCATTTTTCCACTGACTGGATGATTTACAACAGAACCCCAAGATATTTATATGAGCTGATTGTTTGGTTATAAACCTATGTTGGTTTGTTGGAGAGATTGATGTGGTTTGTTTGTTGTTGGTGTACTGTCCTCTGTGGGTTCAGTTCAGTTCTTGCTTCTCTGGATATTTGTATAAAAAATACATTTTTAAAATAAAAAAAATTAAGTTTAAAATAAGTTTATTTTAATATGAAAAAAAATATTGACATCTGATTTTTCAGTCTTCAGTGTCATATGATTCTTTGTAAATGTTTATAATTTTATGATTTTTATATGATGATTTGGTGCAATTTATTCGAAAGATAATTCTTTTGTAGCATAAATGTTATATATATTTTTGATAATTTTGCTGAATAAATTTATTAATTTCTTTAAAAAAAAATATCTTACTGGCACTGAACTTTTCCACAAGCAGTAGATCTGTAAAAAACTGGCAGTATAAACTATACATTTATATTTATATTAACAATTTATATAATTTGAACATTTTATAAAACATGTTGTATTAATGAAATATAGACTGGTGCCTACATTTGTTTTTTTTGTTTGTTTTTTTCCACAATTAAAGATATTCTTTACTGATGTATTTCACTGTGCGCCTGCAGGGAGGAAGAGGAGAGCCTTCGTGACAAGATCCGGGCAGATCATGAGCGGGCACTGCAGGAAGCCAAGGAAAAGCTCCGTAAATCCAAAGAGGAACTGAAGGCAGAGATCCAGACAGAGAAGACCAAGGTAGTCGAGGACCTGAAGAAGAAAGATGGACCCAAACCTCTTCCTCCAGTACCTATGCCCAAACTGGTAGGGGTCAGTGATGGTGACCCAGGGGACTCTGACACCAAGGAAAAAAGGGACAAAATCAGAGAGGTGAGAGGGGTGTGTGTGTGTGTATTAGTGTTGGCAAAAGACTTGGTATTTCGGTACCAAGTCGGTACTAAAAAAATTAAAACGTTATGGTACCAGGTTTTCTTAAGTACCGGTGGTATCGAGTGGGTTTTTGATGCACTGAAAAGCTATCTGAAAGCTATCCTCTTCATAAGAGACATGGCGATCTTAAAAGGAGGAAGCACATCAAACTAACAAAACACAGACACCCTTATCAAATGAAAGAGTTCAAACAGGTAAGTTTAATTAAATTTTTAATATTTAGAGCTTCTGTTATGAATATTATTCCATATTTTAATTTGAATGTCGGATTAAAATAAACAGCGCCATTAGCGTAGTTCATCATTAGCATAAGCGCAGCTAACGCTAATATAATGTGCATTAGAAAAACAGTTCTCCACCCCAAAATGAAACTTTTGTCATTAATTACTTACCCCCATGTCGTTCCAAACCCATAAAAGCTTCATTCGTCTTCGGAACACAATTTAAGATATTTTGGATGAAAACCGGGAGGCTTGTGAGTGCCCCATAGACTGCCAAGTAAATAACAGAGTCAGTGTCCATAAAAGTATGAAAGGCAGCGTCAGAATACTCCATCTGCCATCAGTGATTCAACCATAACGTCATGAAGCGACGACAATACTTTTATATGTGAATAAAACAGAAATAATGACTTTATTCAACAATTTGTCTCCACTGTGTCTCTCCACATCACCGTAGCGCTATTTTGGAAAATATGAGCTGAATACAGGCAGCTTTCAGTAATAACTGAACAATTATTGTAATCAGCTGTCATCCATAATAATTTTTTTTATAATAATTCATATGATTTTACATGTGGCCTGAGAAAATCATGTCTATTATTTTAGTTTGTGAGATCAGAGATCGCGCTGCGCACACATACAAACAATTAGGAGGATACAAACTGGTTGTGAACGCTGCCCCGCAACTTTTATTAATAAAATAGCTTAGATGCTGAATTGCTACATTATATTTATCAGCAACAAGGGGGTAAAATCACTGTTTAAGTAACTAAACTCACATGTTTGTAGAGAGATGCGCAGACGCAGTTTCACACACACACACACACACACACACACACTTCTCTTTCTCTCTCTCTCGATCAAATAATTAATTCAAGTAGCTAAATGTTATAAATTAATAAATTCAAATAAATGTGATCTTACCGCACTATTTCATCTCTGTCTGATCTGAAGCGGGCAGAATGCGGAGTTAACGAGCCGTAGCTTCGCGTCAATCTTGCCTTCACGTCGTGCGTTAAAATAATTTTAAGCCGTGTATTCGCTTTTTAGCAGCAGTTTTTACTGCATTATTTAAATGACACCCTGCTCATTCTTGGTGTACCCAAAATGGTCCCACACTATCGACTTCAGTCATTTCTCTGGTGGAAATAAAGGATCGCTGTTTGGTTCCTCTGTCATAGTGTGTTGTAGCCTCTGTGTCGATGATAGGCACGGCATTTTAAGTTGGCACACCGCTAGTGTAACTTTGTTTTCGTATTGTGCAAGTTGCAACAGAAACACTCGGTGTAGCAGAGCCTTTACGATAATTTAACTGTGCTTGTAATTTATCTATTAGTAAATTTTGAAATTAACCCTCAGTCATGTTATCTAACAAATGGAATCTTATTCTAAAGTGTTTTTAATACTACAGATCCATCTATTTGATATGCACTTAATATATGTAATCTTATCTAAACTTATAAAAGCTGAGGTTTGTTATTTACTGAAAAGTTATATTTTAGCTGGTGTCAATGATCTAATGTAGCATTTGGTCAGACCCAGCCCATTGTTTACTTAAGTATATTATATTTTTATTTTACAGCTGCAGGCTGAGGAAGATCACGAAACACCCCAGCAAATTCTAAAACAGAAAACAGTTGTTTTTCAGCAGCAGCAGAAATATGACAAACTTCTGGGTGAAACTTGTTTACTTTTTTTTCCATACTTTTATTACTTGTGGACATTGATACACAAGTTTAAATAAGTATAAAGAATGGCATTGGTTGTTTAATGTTTTTAATAAAAAATAATGTTTATATGTTTTAATAAAAAATAATGGCAATTAGCATATTTTTCGTGTTTTGCTTTGGTACCGAGAACCGTAGATTTTCACTAGAATTGGTACCGAATACTGAAATTTTGGTACCGTGACAACACTAGTGTGTGTTTAGTTTACATGCTTTGAACTTGCAAGCACTCTATATCTTCTAATGTTTGCAGCACCTGCAGATGTATTCTCTCTCTATCATTGTTTTTCTTCTCTCTCACTTAATTACTTCACATTCCTTTTTAAATTGAACAGTTTTGGCCCATTTATTCTGTAGCATTTTGAATCAAACCAGGCTCTCCACAGGTATAATTATCATCTTTTGAAAATGGGATGCAATCTTGGATAAGAATAATTCTTGAGAGTTATAGCCACTGGCTGATTCGCGCTTGACTGGAACAGACTGTTTTAAAACGCTCTTACAGATTTCTGCTGATGTAATGCAGCGTTTGATTTTCACTCTTCCAGATATACCACAAAATTTGTCTAACTGTGTGAGATGTGTTCCTTAATGAAGCAGATTGGAAAATGTCTATTAGAGTTGTTTGCTGAGCATTACTGTTCCAGTTCTCATACTCAGGGTTTGGGATTTCTTGCACTGTTCTTGTTACTAACATAGATGATATTCAAATCTAGTTGACTTTTTATATTGATCGAGTTTAATGTATTTTAGTTGGCGGTGACACTTTAAGACCTTTTACATAAATCTCTACAGCCTGTGGGCTGTGGATGATGAGTCAGCACTGCTTGCAGTAAATGCCATTATTTTCACTTTCAAATTGTTGCTTGTCTCTAATGAGCCCATAAACCTGGAAATAAATGGGTTTCTTTTGTTTTAGTACTTGGCAGAATGATCATTTTGTCCCCACATAAGTGTGTGTTGGTAGGTAATGCTTGTTCCAAGAGTAATTGGTGTCTTTGAGTGTAAAACTGAGATGATTGTTGCAGATTTTTTTTTGAGTGTAAACTGAGATGATTGTTGTGGTTGTGTTTTTAAGAACCCAGTACCATTTTCTATTGGCTTTTGGATTATTGCATAAAATAACTCTGCAACATTTTTTTTTATATAATACTTACAGATTTTGTTCATCATAATCTTCACAAATGAACACATCATTTATTAATTTTGAAGTCTAAATACTGTCAGCAACAAGTAAAAGTCTAAACATAGGCTATAAACAAACTAAACCACAATTGCAGAACTCTTTCAGGTAAAGACTGTTATAGTAATTTACAAGAGCGTTATTATAAACACATTGAAGCTGTAAAAATGGATGGTTAAATAGCCACTCACTCTGTAGCCACTTGTTAGCAACCACCAACCAGTTTGTCTAGTTTGACTAAATTTGCAAAACTGATTCTTTTATTTTTCTGTTCATTTTTGTAAAGCTTCTTAGAAACCATTTGTGTTGTATAAAGCGAAACATAAGTAAACATGGCTAGTACTAGTACAAATAAAAAACCAACGGTTTACAAATGTAGCCTAGTCTAAAAAACATGACTACCTTTGATTAGTTTCGAACCCAGGGTATTGTGAGAACATTGTGATACATGTAGAACAAGACTGTTTACCCAGGGTTAAGAATGAGTTGTGAAAAGTCCAGAATTAGCCGTAATGAGAGGTCTGCTGAGTGATGTGGATGAGGGGATACAGGGCACTGCCATCTGCTCTATCTTAGTGTTAATGTGTTTTAGATTGGGAATGTGGAGTCTTTATGTGCTATGCAGGTTATAGAGGTGACATCTGCTATTCATCAAAAGATATCCACCACCTTCTCTTTTTTTTCTCTTCCTTTCAAACACTCACATAGACATTCACATAGAGATTTGTATGAATACCCTGCAGGATGAAATCCAGCATCCCAACATCTCTCAGCGGACTACTCGCAGCGGGGCCATCTGCTGCTCGCTTTGGGGCCATAACCCTCTTTTTACACTCTGGATGTGTGTGTCCTGCCTTCATTTAAATGCACTCTGGTACCTCGATACACATTACTCCAGTTTCTTAAACCCACCTTTGGCGTAGCTTTTCATTTGCATCACTGGCCAGTTTCTCTGCTTTCTGAGAGTGAGTGACAGACTGGCTGCTGATGGCACTTCTCTCAAAAAACACTCTTGTTTCTGTCAGTGAATTATGATTAAAACTGGACCAAAGTGTCCTGCTGTCCATTTTTTCTGCGCAGTTCTCATTGCTTGTTTTAAATGCTAGCAGCTGTGTTTGTGTTTGATGACTAAGAGCTGTCACAGTTTAATCGCAGCTCAGTCTGTGTTTGTGTTTGTGTGAGTCTAGGACAGTACTCAAACTTTACCTTACTCATCATCACATTCATGAATTTTTACTTTTATACTCTCCCACTCATGCACTAGTTCACAGCTCTCACGTTAACTAGGGATGTGCAACAGTGATTGAGTACTCATGTACTAGGCCAGGACAGCGCTGAACGATCATGAAAACGATGATCATGGAAATTATTTTTTTTTTTTTCCTGCTTGGTTATAGCAGCACTTTGGGCGGCACCCTGAGCTCTGATTGTTTAGCTGGCCACAGCATGCGGTCCAAGAAGAGAGAAAAGCATGGCTTGAAGTCATGTAGTGATATCTGGGTTACCTACATACATATCTGATTAATCTAATATAGGATGCATTGGGATTTTAACGTTTATGCTGAATACGATGCATATTATCAGAGTTTAGTTTCATGTTCAAATGCAGTGCCAGATATTGACTGAGTTATTTGATGCTTGGATCATAATGCTTTAAGATGTTTCTTTTTTAAAATACTGTTATAATAATACAGTGTAGCTTTTTTTGTCATATTTGTTCAATAGTAGGCATACATCAATGAAAATTGTTTTTGTACATTGTATGGCTTTTCGAAAATGCACAGGTGATTTCAGGAATCACTGATAATGTGGATGAAAATATAGCACAAATCTGCCTTAAACAGCATTATAATGAGAACTTTATAGAATGTGAAATCTATAGTAATTTGTTTTCTTTCCTTGGCCGTGTTTCAGCGCGCTGTCATGAAAGTGCATCACGGCAGGATCTCTCTCGCTATAGTGCGTAACTTAAAGTTAACTCGCATCTCATAAACTTAGTATTATAATGAGAACTTTATAGGATGTGAAATCTGTTATAAAAATCTGTCTGCTTTCCTTACCTATGTTTCAGCGTGCTGTCATGAAAGTGCATTACGGCAGCAGCTCTCTCTCTCTGTTTCTCTCGTTATAGCGCGTAATTTGAAGCTCACTGGCATAATGGCATTTGCATCCTTTTGTGCAGGTACAAGTCATAATGTTATGTATCTAAACTATCTGATTAATATCCTAGGATTTGTCAGAACGGGCTTCAGTTCATTGACAAAGTCAATCAGCTTTAGATGCTTCTCTTTTAATAACATTGCTACATCATAATCATGATCTAACAGTGTTCTAATCACGTGTTCAGGTTTTAATAGACAGGTTTTCATGTCATATTTTTATTTTTAACATTAGTTTTCATAACAGTCTTCAGATATTTTCATTATCTCCATTACGCCCATGCCCCGCCCCCGCACACAACCCGCCCCCCAAATACTCCAGTACTAATTTTTGAAACCCATCAATCATCGAAATGAGAAATTGGCAAAAATGCTCATCCCTAACGTTAACTAATTACCTCGCACAAAATGCTAACATGATTTACCACACATAATGCTAATACTCTAGTTTAACATTTAATGCTGACTAGATTTACACGTGGCCATGTCCTAATAATACGTGACACTGCAACATAGGATAAAGGGTATCTTTACCCTTGAGTTTTTGTCTTGACCCATGAGTTTTTGTCTTGACCAAAAAAAAAAAAAAAACACAACAGTTGATGGCTCAGTGATCATTTTATGTAAGTGTTTTTTACGATATTAAAATTGTTTTTCATTTTGAATGTCATTTCTGTATGACTTTAATAGTCATAATAAAAAAACAAAACAATGGATAATTTCCCTCAGATGTTGAAAATGACTTCAAACTGGGAAGCCTGTGTAAATAAACACATGTATTAGATGGCAACAATTGTATCAAGTCACTGAGTATATGTTTTGAATAATTTTTATGAATTTGATTATGTACTTATCTGTTTTGTTACTGAGTGAGAGACAGTGCTTACAGAGAGAACCTACCCACACGCTCTTCTGATTGACTATACATTGTGATCGATTTTGTTGTGTCTCGTAGCCATGTTGCATCTGGTGTGGGCATAAAAATTGCTTATTGATATAATCGTATCACTTTGCATCTGGTTAGGACATAGTATCACACAAAACTATTAGCCCAACACTAGATTTACTACTCTTAAAATGCTAATACGCCAGATTTACTTCATGTATACTAAGTGCTAACATATTCACCTCTCTTAAATGCTCAATGCGAACATCCTCCATTTACCTCAGTGTTAACATACTATATTTACTTCATACATATGCACAAAACAGTACAACATTCATTTGATTTACCTCACACATACAACCATTAAAGCACTACATCTCGTTCATTCATGTCAACACACTAACTTTACCTCATACATTACGTACACACAAAGCCTGTCTTTCATCATTTTTTTTAGCCAAAGTAACCACAGATCTGCCTGTTGTGTGTGTTTTGTATGATTTACTGAGCTTCTGTTGAATTAGTGCAGTGCTAGCTCTACAAAGCCTGTTGAAGGGACAAGAGCTGACAGGAAAAGATGCTTCCATAATGCCTCTCTCTCTCCTCTGCTACAGTAACACACCTCTCTTTCTTCGTGTGATTAAATGAAAGTGCTGAATTCATCTTTCTTATGTGGATTAGCTGCTATGTTTCCAAAGCTCAGATGAGAAAGATAAGAACGCAGAGAAGTTAGCTGTGTACATTGTTAATGGTGTCTGTCGGGGTTTGTTGTTTGCTTTTGCATGTGAAGTGTGTGTTAAAGGAGTTTATATGATAGAACCTGATATTGTAGCATGAATCTTAGATCTGTTTCACAAGGTAAGCTTAGAAGCAGTGTAATGGAAACAGCAGACTTTTATGATTTTTATGCAGCGTAACAGAGGTGCATCTTTATACAGGAAAGCAGTTATTTACTCTAAAACTGGCTGTAAATGATAAAATGGTTATCGGAAGTGTTATTATTAAGGATTATTACAAACTTAGTCATTGTAAAATCTTATTAGATCCAAATTTAGATTTATGAATCTACCTAGAACAGCACATAAACACAGAATTCTAGCTCAGACTCAGATGCATAGGAACTCCCACTTATTCACACACACACACACACATACACACACACACACACACATACACATATATATATATATATATATACATATATATATATATATATAATATATATATATATATATATATACATATATTTATATATATATATTAGGGCTTGCCCTTGATAGTCAACTAATCGTTAGTCGACCAGAAGAGGCATGGTCGTCCAAAATTTTATTAGTTTTTAAAAAAATTTACTCACTTGTTCTGTATCTCACACTTTCTCTTTGTATGTATTTGGGTTTTCACATAGTGTCTGTTTTTTTCAATCTTCTGCCTTTTAAATGAATTTATCATCCCAGTGCAGTGCTTTTTATAATCTTTTCATGAACTCTTCTCTACACACTTATAGAAGTCTCATTTTGACAATTCTCTGAATGTAATTACTTAGAATACTCCCTCTACATTAACTCAGTGATAAGCTTACAGTCATATTGATTTGTCTAAGGGATCTTCAGCACAGACTCCTCAGTTCCTTTCGCCATAACAGGGATTACGGACTGTATGAGAGTGTGTGAGTTTTCTCTCAATCCGAGTGTGTCTTTGCTAGTGCTCTTTCTTGGTCTGATGGTGGTTTTCAGGGCTTGCTCAGGTATGCATGGTAGACAAAACTGCGCCATTCATTCACAAAGCCACACAAACATGCAGAATTCATATTTAAAAAGTATTTTTGTAATTTAATTGACGTACTGTTTATTTATTCATCCCAAATTTGCAACATATTTTCATGATTGGATTTTGTGATTAGACATAGAACCCTACTTTAAGGATTGATCTACATGAATAGGGATCATCGGGGAAGTATGCATGTCAGGGGAAATGGGATCTGGAGTTTTGTGTGAACTGAACTTGAACTGTCATTAGCCACATGAGCTCCACCTTGTAATACGTCAAATCTTGTCTACTAGCCACCAGGCCAATTATCTGGCGTGTGTTGTGTTTGTGGCATGTTGCTGTGAGAATCTGGAGCTCTGTGCTGCTCTGTTAATGTTAGTTTTGTTGGCAGTGTGAGAGTTTACCCTGCAGGGTGCTGAGACCCGAAGAGCATCAGAGGACAGGTTCATGGCGATGAGATGGAGAGAAGGTGAGACTATATGCAGCATTCAAGGTCACTGAGGTAGTAATTGTGCCTGCTTTTAAAAGCGTAAGTGAAATCAACACAATTCAATAGGATACAACATGAAACAGTAAAGTGCAATATGACACGTCATATTGTGTTCTTCATTTATCCTTTTATACAATATGATGATAGAAAAATAAATATAATAAACATAATGCAACATGATGAAATGACACAACGATAAAACAGGGCACAATACAATATGCAGAGTTTAGCCCCAACCTGCCTGAAGTTTGTAGGGGTGCTTTTCGATCAGAAGCCTGCTTCCTGGCAAGCCTGCGTCCTTCCTAAACCCTCAGTCCTTCTGAGGCTTCTAAGCTATAGTCCTCCTCATCATTAAATGCTAAATTGAGACAATCTAGTAGGAAGCCTGCATGGCTGCATCATAAAAGTTTGTGCCCAACAGTCATGGCATGAAAACACACACACACAAAAAAAAAAAAACCTGAAATGCGTATATTGCATAAGTATTCATACCCTTAACTCGGTATGATACGACAAGCTTTGCACATCAGAATTTGGCAATTATCTGCCATTCTTCTCCTCACCTCTTCACCTCTCAAGCTCTGTCAGGTTGGATGGGGGCAGATGCACATTTTCAGGTTTCTCCAGAAATAGCTGATTGCATTACTGGGCCACTCAAGGACATTCACAGGGTTGTCTATAAGCCACTCTTGCAGTGTGCTTAGGGTCACTGTCCTGTTAGAATATGAACCTTCTGTCCAGTCTGAGGTTCTGAATGCGCTGTACAGGGTTTTCATCAAGGCTATCTCAATATTTTGGGGCATTGAGCTTTTCTTCTACTCTGATAAGTCCTTCAGTCCTTGCCACTGGAAAACAACCCCACAGCATGAAGCTGCTACCAGCACAGTTTACTTTTGGGATGGTACTCTGCAGTTGATGAGAAGAGCTTGTTTCCTTCAAACTTGATGCTTAGAAAATTGAGGTTCATTAGATCAGAGAATCTCGTTTCTTGGTCCTTTAGCAATTCCAAGTGTTTTTTCATGTGTTTTCACTGAGGAGCGGATTGAGTTTGGCCACACCGCCATAAAGCCCAGATTGGTGGAGTGTTGCTGTGATGTTTGTCCTTCTGTAGGTCTCTCCTATCTCCACATATGATCAACGAGCTCAGCTAGAGTGACCATCAGGTTCTTGGTCACCACTCTAACCAAAGAGCCCTTCTCCATCAACTGCTCAGTTTGGGCAGAAGACCAGCTCTAGGAAGAGTCCTGGTTGTTTAAAACTTATTCCATTAAGGGTAACAGAGACTACATTCTTCTGTGAACCTTCAATGAAGCAGAATTTTTTTTCTGAACTCTTCCCCAGATGTGTGGCTTGACGCAATCTTATTTCTGAGCTCTACATGCAGTTTTTTTTTATTTTACCTCAGGGCTTGGTTTTTGCTCTGATATGCATTTTCAGCTGTTAAACCTTTTAGATGTGTGTGCCTTTCCAAATCATACCCATTCAATTGAATTTTCCACAAGGTAACTTAAATCGAAGTGTAGTAACATCTACCAGAAATATGAATGCTCCTGAGCTAAATTTCAACTGTCCCAGATGAGGGTATGATTACTTATGCAATAGAATCATTTAAGTTTTTTAATTTAATAAATTTGCAAAGATGTTAAAAACCTGTTTTTTGCTTTGTCATTATTGTGTATGGTGTGTGGAAAAAAAGTAAAGCAGTTTAACATAAAGCAGTGACATAACAAAATGTGGGGAAAAAATGAAGGGGTATAAACACTGTTTATAAGCACTGTATATATATGTATATGTAGCATTACTTATTTATATTATACACCACTTCTTTTTTGTGAATTAAAATGTGTGATTGTGGGATATAAAAGATACAAAGGAATCACTTGATGCATCCTTCAACATACACTGAATGAAGGACGCGAAAAAAAGGCTGCCTTCCAAGGAGCTTTCAAATTGAGAAGGATCTTGGAAGGCGCTTGTTGACAAAGCATCTGAAGTATGCAGCCTTACTAGGATATAGTCCTTCTGATTGATAAGCACCCTAGAAATCCTGAAGAGCTGGATTTTCTGTTTCAGGTGTGTTTAATCAGGGTTTGAGCTAAACTCTGCAGAACTGCGACACTCCCAAGTGGAGGACTGAGCTGCCTGGACTATGCCATTTTGGTTTTAGGCATTCAAAGTGCAATAGACTAACAGACGTAGACGCTGGGATACAGGCAAAGGAGCTGATCCTCATAATGTCGTGTTTAACACACCATCAGAGGCTGCATTACACCTGAAACACATGAACATCAGTGCATGTTATTCACATAACACCTGCTGCTTAGATCTAGCTCTTCTTAAAGTCTACAAAACCAGACGCAGTGGAATGAGGTCGAGAGGGAACTAAAATGGGGAAATTGAACAGTAATTGAAGGGCAAATATATCTGAATTAGTTGAATGATAGGTTATATTTGACATGTCACAAGGTAGTGCAGTAAAGTCTGGGTGTGATGTTTAAAGGCTGTCTTCAAAACAGAAGAACTGTCTTGAGTCTTTCAGTGTCAGAATGCTCTTAAAGTCGATTTATCACTTCGCCTGGCCTCTATTGCATCGTCGCGTTTATTGTGCTGAGACTCTGTCGGATGTGATTCTGTCTGTCTGAGTGGATGGGTTATAGTGCCGTAACTTCAACCTACATCTCTGAGGCGAAATGGGAGGAGTCTAAATCAATCACCGGGACTGAGGCCGTCACCAGGGGCAACTGGTAATTGCAGCTCTGCTGCTTTATACTTTCAGAGCGGCAGTTCTTATTTGACCTCGCTGCTGACTTTTCACATTTGCTCATCTCTGTTGGTTTGCTGTAGAGCAAAGAGTGATCTATGAATGAATTGTATGTGCCTGGTGGGGGTTAATGCTAATTAATGCAGCTCCCCCTTGAGGAAACTGTGGAGGGCATTTTCATATTGTGTGTGTGTGTGTTTGCTGTAGGTTCTAAATGCTGTCATTTTTAAGCACCGCAGTAATTAGTTGATTACGTGAAGCTTCACCATCCTCAGCAATGAGATTTTTCATAAGGAACAAACACACATACAGTCATGACTATGCATTTGTTTAGAACAGTTGCTTCTAATTTTTTGTTCTTAATCCCCCATCTTTAAAACCTGAGGTCCTCTTCTAAACCTCTCTCTATACCTCTTATGGTGTGTGAGCGCACTCACGCCTTTTGAGTCCATCATGTCTCAAATCAAAGAAAGTGTTACATTCAGTGCCTGATCATTTGGAATAAGGCTGATATTGGGTTTTCACTACACTATCAATGCCAAAAGTATTCGCAATATAGAAATATTTATTTATTTTTAATTATTTTTTTTTTCTTTTTTGGCCATTAAGCGTTACTTGTATAAATAGATTTCCCTGTTTATCCGCACTTCCTGCGGACTGGTCTGTATAGCACACTATGTTTTTTACAAATCCAAAACACTCATATTAGTGAACAGACTTTTTTGAGTGCATGTGTCAACCACACACTGTGGTGGTGCTGTTTTCTTTTTCGTTTTATGACTTATGGCAACCATATGTTGCCACCTACTACATTGGTGGTGCTAGATTATTCATGATAATATTGTATGTGTAGTATTAAAGTATTTCATTTTTTAAATTCCATGGTTATCAACTGGTATGTTGTGATACCTCTAGTTTCGAGCAGGGTTTTTTGCATCAATATTTGACCTCAAAGCATATAAGTTTCCTTGCCTGAACTCTGACGTCCCTCTAGTCTAAGGAGTGTAATGGCCCCAGTTTGGGATCCACTGGTACGATTTAATTAAATGGTTAGGGTTTGGGTTAGGATTAGGGTTTGGTTTAGGGTTGAAATTATGCATAATTAATTGTTATTATAATAATAAGTACACGTAATGTGTAACAAGGACAGTGTTAACTAGAATTTTCCTTTTTTTTTTTTTAAAGGGGTGGTTGATTGTGATTTTCACTTTTTTACGTTAGTTAGTGTTTAATGTTGCTGTTTGAGCATAAACAATATCTGCAACGTTACAACTTTGAAAGTACAATGCAAAAGGAGATGTCTTTTAAAATTCTGACAGTTTAATGCCTACAAAAACAGCTCATAGGGACTACAATGAGTTACTTCCAGGGTTTGTGACATCACAAACCCTGATAAATCCGGCCCCCAGGAACACGCAACAAAGGGGGCGAGGCCATGCTGTGCTGCTTTAGAGAAGAGAAAGAGTTGTTGCCATGCCAACAAAACTAAAGGTGCACAAATAAATCTATGTATATATATGAATCGCGATTCTGTCTTCTAACGATTTGAACGGATTCACAAGTTTCAAAATCAATGTTCTAAAGCAGAGGTTCTTAATCCTGTTCCTCGCGTCCCCTGCTCTCTACACGCTCTTCTCTGCATCTCTCTCTCTTCCTCTCTCTCTCTCTCTCTCTCATTCAGAGCTTCAGTTCGTCAGCTCCAATAAACTGTGTTCCAATCATACACTTTGTGTATAGACAGACAGATATTTTTCACATAGTTATGAGAAGTGTTAAACATGGTGTGCACGTGGTTGCCGTGCTGTATCACAGATAAATAAAGCTGTATATTAAAAGTTAACAAAAGCAGTAGTATTTACAAATAATAGCATATCTAAAAGTATGAGACAACAACAAATAAAAAACATACCGTTAAGAGCCGTGCTTGCACAGGTTTTGTGCGATCCTCTTCACTAATATCCTCTGCGTCTCAATCGGGCTCAAACTGATAAGCAATATAGACGACAGCATTGTTTACAATACAACCTGACGTTTAGACGCGCACTAGGCACGAATCTAGCGAATCAACACACTGGGCCAGCTAACCAATCTGAGTCTGTTGCGTATTTCTGAGGCAGGGGCTTCATAAAAACAGGAAATTATCAGAGAGTTCAAAGGAGAAGGAATAGAGTGGTTTAGAATAAAGGTAAATTATGTGAAAAATAATGTGTTTTTTTTTAAAAAGCTCATAAACGCAATCAAGCCTAGAAAAAAGCAGTCAACCACCCCTTTAACGAATCTGTCTGAAACAGAACTGAAAAATACAGATTAGTTAAAGGGACAGTTAACCCAAAAATGAAAATTCTGTCAATAATTACTCACCCTCATGTCATTCCAAACCCGTGAGATCTTTTAAGATAATTAAGATATTTAATAAACAAATTAAGATATTTTTGATGAAATTTGAGAGCTTTCTAACCCTGAATAGATGCAAACGTGTGGTGCTGCTGACGTTGTGATGTAGAACACTGATGCGCTGCGGTTTGTTTTCAATCAGAGGAACACACACATGCGTCATGGTACTGTTGTGAATGTGCCTCAAAGACTGACACAGAGGAGAAGAAATGATTGAATAAAGTCATTATTTAAAAAAAAAATGTATTTTAGTCAGATGGACTTTCATAGTCTGCATCTAAACCTCTAGTATGTGTAGTGGTCTAAGAGTGAGCTCATCCATAACGAAATGACTGATTCTCCCACTCACCTCTCACCGAATGTTTGGCTGCCTTGACTCTTGTTTCCTTTTTTCTCCTTTTGTTCCCTTGATTTCTCGTTTTTCTTTCTTTCTTTGGAAACCTATTGTAGGCTTTCTTTTGTCTTGCTCTCTCTCTCTCTCTCTCTCTCTCTCTCTCTCCATCCTTTGCTCCAGCGTTGGCTTTGTCTTTGCTCTAGGAATCCTTCCAGACAGTTTGATGTGCTTTAAAAGGATCTCCCTCTCACACTTAAATCCCACTGCGCAGTGGAAAAACCGTCAGCATGCCCCTTGTAACACACCCAAGTGCTTTTGCTGCTCCCTGGCAATCATGCACTCCAAAAATAATAGCCCAATGATAATGAGAAGAAAAATCATATTAGAGTGCCTGAAAGCAGCAAATGGTTTCAAGAAAGGTGGCGGTGCCCTCAAGAAAGAGGGTGATGCGTTGTAACCACTTACATGTTTTGAGAACATACATTTTCATTTGTTTAACGCTCTGACTTTCATGGAGTCTGAAGGCAGGGCCTGACAGGCATAACCATTCCACCCACAGAGCTGATATGAGCACTGATCACTGTTCAAACAAGTGTGCTGGCAGCCGAATGGTAATTGAAATGAACAATGGGCCTGCCCCATCACTCAAGCGGTTGAGCAGAAAGCGCCTACAAGGCTCATCTGTTGCTCTCTTTGTTCTCTCTACATTGTACTGTGTTCGATTGATGGGAGGGTGGAGATGATCGTATGTGTCTGCTCTGGAATTGATATGAACACGACTGCCGATCCATAGGGACCGATCAAGTTAATCAATTGGTGGCTTTGTGCGGATTCACCGAATACTGAGTTTATGGAGTAAGCTACAAAAACCGCTTGATGAATACAGATAGCTTTAAAAAAAAAAAACCTTAATATCTGGAAATTGCATTGCACAATGCCCATAAATGGGCTTTGTGTTGAGAGGTGAAAGTATTGTTTTTTTGGTGTTGTACATGTGAGTTTGGTGTTTAGTGCAGATTGTCTTTAATTTTTGGCTTTTACATTAATTTTGGAGTTCTATGGAGGTATTTATTTATTAATTTTTGTATTTTTTTTGAAGGACCGCTAAAATGGGTGCTCATTTAGAACTTTAATTAAGACTAAATGCGCTTTCAAACTCAGCGATACGGTGCAGCCTTCATTTACAGGAACCTAATTTTTCAGGAACCTGATGATCTCTAGAGCCTTTCAGCACTGCATGATAGACACTGAATGAACACGCGGTCCATGGAGGAATACTGTGAAATGATGAATGAAGGGTCATAATGCCTTTCTAAAATTTACATATAACTCAAGCGCTGTCTTTTCATATTACACATTCGTTTCTTTCTTTAGTATATTCATTTTATTTCCATTGGGGAGAAAAGAAAGAAAAAAATAATTGTATATTGTAAAAAAATATATATATTTATTCTTTTCATTTCTGAAAAGCACAGTGAACTTTATGAATCTTAATTCACCCAAATTATAGACTTGTATTTTCAGTATAATAAAATAATTTGAAAAGGGCATTTTAAATTAATAGTTTACTCAAAAACTCTTATTAACTCATTCGAAACTGATGTTTTTTTTTTTTTCTTCCATGGAACCCAAAAATGAGGCTTTTTTATAAAGAATATTGAGATCTGATTTGCATATATCAAGATATAGGCCTACATAAAGGTGGTCCATATATCTCGTGTTGAACTCTGGAAACAGACACTAAATGTTGATCCAGTTCTTCTTTGTGAACTGATTGATCTGATTCACAACTCAGACTGATTTTTTCGGGGTTCAGCACACTAACTCACAGTTTGCTGGAGGGATAGTTTATTGGTGAATAATGGTTTAAATTTCAGTATGTTTCTCACACAAAGCTATGAAATGGCTTCAGAAGACTTGCAATAGAGCGCATTAGTCACATGGACTGCTTTTATGATGCTGTATGGTAGTTGTTTTTTGGTCACACTTTGTTTTAAGGTCCAGCTCTCCCTATTAACAAACCATTAACTATGACTTTTACCTCAATAAACTCCTACTTTGCTGCTTTTAAATAGTTAATAAGGTAGTTGTTAAGTTTGGGTATTGGGTAGGATTAAGAATGCAGAGGATGGTCATGCAGATTATGTGCTTTATAAGCACTAATAAACAGCCAATATGCTAATAATAGGCATGCAATTAAGCAACTAGTTAATAGTGAGAATTAGTCCCTATACTAAATTAACGTTTTTTTTTTTGTTTGTTTGTTTTGTAGAGTTGTACAGAAAACAGCTGTGTCCCTATTCTTCTAAAATGTCCTTTTTGTTTCAGAGAAAAAAATAACAGCATACAATTTTTTAAATGACATTAGTATAAGTAAATAATGACAGAATTTTCATTTTCACAGAATTAGAACAACAAAAAAAAAAAGAAAAGAGAAACATAACCCTCAGGCCACTCGTGACTGTCTAAACTTGTTCATCTCTCGTGCGTTTGTGTCCCTATAGACACATCTTCATGGGGTAGTTTAAAACCTGGGCTTAATTTAACCACCAGTTTAAGTTCTCTTCGTGTTGGATAGGCTCTGCTCTTAGCGCTTCACAAGGCCTCTACTTAGTCAAAACAACTGTTAATTGACAGGCAGAACGACCCTGAACAGCCCTTGAATAAAACATGAGAGAGGTTGGAAGTTACGCATGATAAAGTGTGAATTTAGAGGAAAGGGAAAGAGAAATCTGTAGATTCATAGCTCTCCATCTGCTTACAGTTCATATTTTAGGCTTCTTGCTGATAACAGGCTTTAATTTGTCTACCCAAAACGGGTTTAACAATCAGACTCTAATCAGCCGCCAGTCTTCGGTCTGTTGGAATCCTTGAGGAAAGACTGCTTTGTGGTAATTCATAATCTTTTGTGCGCACAGTGTGTCATGGAAAGATTGAAAGCTGAGAACAAAATGAAATTATTGACTTCTTTTCATTGACTTGGCTCCCTCCTGGGTTTCTGATTTTTAGGCTGAGAACAGCGGAGCAAAATTATGGCTTGTGCTTGGGATGGCAGCCTACAACAACACTTGACAGCGACGTCTACTGCATCTGTGTTCATAAGCTCCATTCCAAGACTTAGCCTGCCTAGTCAGCATTTTAATGCATCATTGGCATGCTCCCCTATGCTGAGGCCATTTTAAACAATAGGCAACAATAATATACCTTGTCTTGGTGAAATTTTACTTTAAAAAGCATAGGCTGTAGACATCAAGCGCTAGCTTTTAGAGCAGAACTGAAATTTCGTTCTTGCTTTTTTCATTTAGAGTATAATAATTGTTTCATGCTTTTTCTTTTTTTAGGAAGTATTACTCCAAAGTGCTAATGTTTGAAGACATGTCTAAATGTGGAGTGGCTCGGAGCTGAATTTCAGCCAGCCGTTTAATGGAAGGGAGTGAGCGAGAGAGCTCAGAGAGAGGACGCCTAGAGCCACAGCTGAGACAAAGACACGCTTAGAGACGCAGACACACACTGTGTCCATTCATCTTTCCCCAGTGGGGGAAAAAAAGAAAACCACACATGCACAGAGTGAAGATCCATCGACAGGGTGCTGCTGGCCAGTGACCTGAAAGGGGAACGACAGCACAGCAGACGCGGTCACGGTCGCAGCGGGGGCTTCTGGGTAACAGGACATCTCTGCTGCGACGCTTCATCTTTCACATCAAAGGCCTTTGTGCATCCCTGTGTTATTCTACCATGTTAAAATGCATCATACGTTATCACACCAAACAGCTTTTTTGGCTTTCATGTTGCTACATTTTGCATCGAACAATAGAGTTGTTTCCGGATGGGGTTTTTAAAATGTTTTTTCATTGAAGATGTCATGAAGGCAGGCAGCTGTAGATGAACCAATCAGTAGGATGCGGCTGTATCAGGGTTCTGGAATGCAGATGCTCACTATACTTCTTGATATATTCATGGGAAAAGCTAACTTCCTGTCATTTCTATGTTCTAGATGATGAAACATGCGTGGGACAGCTACAGGCAATACGGCTGGGGCCACAACGAGCTCAAACCCATCGCCAAGAAAGGACATTCCACCAATATCTTCGGTAAGTAAGGAGCGCACATGCATGTTGGAGTCTCATTTACATGTAAATTACTGCTCTTGGGGGATGATTCGGTTCAGGGTGGTAAGGACAGACACACACAATCCCATCTACATCAATTTTTGTGTGCTATCTTCTACTTGCACCCTCGAATGATGAGATGTGCTGGTGCAGTTCACCTTCCCTAATCATTACTCTGTTTGTTTGTGTGTGTGTTGTTTATCGCTGGCTCTCAGCTGCAGAGCTAGAGAAGATTCGACTACTGGGACTGAATCTGATCTGTGTGTGTACATGCGAGCATCCTTGAACAAAGAAATCACAATTGATCCTGTTTGCTGATGTAACCGAGGCTGTGTGTGCAGGGAAAAAGAGTAGTATAAAATAAATAGTTCTGAATCCTGATAGGATGAGCTGCATTGAAAGCCGTTGCGAAACGCAGACAAACAAACCTTTGTCTGCACATTCTTAAAGGAATAGTTTACCCAAAAATGAAAATTAGCTAAAGATTTACTCAGCCTCAGGCCATCTGAGTTTTATTTTTTTCATTGGAATAGATTTGGAATTTAGGAATAATAAGGAATTTAGCTTTTTTTTTTTTTCATTTACTGTCCAATGGATTGAATGCAGTTAATGGGTGCCATCAGAATGAGAGTGCAAACAGCTGATAAAAACATCGCCATAATCCACAAGTAATCCACACGACTCCAGTCCATCAATTAACGTCTTGTCAAGCGAAAAGCTGTATGTTTGTAATAAAATCATCATTAAGACATTTTAACTTCACAAGTCCTCTATCCATAATATAACTTTCTCAAGTGAAAAGTTGTTTCGTCTGAATCAGGGGAGAAATATGCAGATATCTAGCACCAGTTATAAGCAAAAATGGTCTAAAACGGTTCTAAACAAATGTCTGTGGATTCTGACATGAGAGGACAACGAGTAAAGGACTTTTTGCTTGGAGGAAGCAATATTACGGACTAGTTTAAGGAGAGGGGGTTTTGGAATATATTAATAAATACCTACCTTTTAAATGAGCCAATCACGTCTTGTGCCACAAGTCCTGTCCCACCTTATTCCCTTCTGAATATTTTTAAAACTTTTTACTCACATCTCATCGCATTACTAAACTTTTTGAATGTGGTTTCATTTTGTTTTTAAATATTTAGCTTTGCAAATCGACCTCAAGCAGTCTTTTAGTTTTTTAACTTTTTTGTTTTTTAGTTTGTGATTTTGGATGTGTGTTTTATTTGTTCTTTCTTTGAGATACCGGTGAGACACACATGATGCAGTTCTGTGGTTTAAACAAAATATGAGGGAGCTTTTGAAGAAGAACAAAGATATGAGAAGGAGAGAGAGTGTGGAAGAACAAGGGAGATGTGAGAGACTCGGCGCCTCATGCTGCAGTGCGGTGTGTCGAAGTATCTTTCACACTTCGATTTCATATTTAATAAGTCTCTCTCTGTTTCTACATGACACCTGGAATGAACTCCTCAGCCATACATGTATCGATCACTCTGTATGAACAGACTTGTGTGTGTTTTGGATAGAATCTGGGGAATCCTACTTCTGGATGACTTTGCTCTTCTTTTCCAGAGGTTTCACTCTCATATACCCTGAACAATAAATGGGCATAAAGAAAAACAAGCTTTCATTTCCTAATTCAAAGGCTCTTTACTCACACTACAATTGTTGCTTGTGGGAATATCATGTTGTTGTTTTTTATTTGTATTTAATTTTTTTGGCTAGCTTGAAATAGGAAAGCAGCTTAAACTATTTATAGAAACATTATTAATGAGTGAGCTGGTGGTGCTTACAGTTTCATAATGTCATTTTCTGTTGACTGAATTTATCCTCCCCACCCTACATTTTTTTCTCGGTTGCTTAGCCATAATTTTTTTTTTAGCAGCAGTGATTTTAGAAACATTGATGGCTCAGCATACTAAAAACAGGCTTTTAGCATTCTTGTTGTTTTGATGTCCATTAAAACTTTTCAGAGCATGTTAAAACCCCTTTTCGGTGCGGTGGGTTGGGTTTCTAAACTCCTCGCCTTTAAAATACTCTGCTACTCCATCAAAGCACTGCTTTTGTCAAAACAATTACCGTAAGAGTTCATGTTGTCTTCTGTGAGTGACGTTTCCATTATTATGTGTAATTACTAAGGCTTTTATGAGGATTATGATAGTTTTGTGCAATAAAAGGTTATAGTTTTATCCAATTTGTTGTGTATCTCTTAGTTAGAGATACACTTTTCCTGTTAATAAAATAAAAATTCACCATTGGACCCCACTGAACATAAACATATGGATTGTTGGAAAATTCAACAATACAATGCTAACAGTTTTCATTTTGGGGTAATTTATCCCTTTAAAGACAATCTAGTCAGCTAGTTTTGTTTAGTACATCCTTAAGTGTAATCTTTGTGACATTCCAACAAGCCCTTGCTGGATAGACTATGTTTCAAACACATTGCCTTTCATGTTCAAACCTTGTTTAAGAGAACTGATCAGCTGTGATGCCACACTAGGGCTTTGACCTCTTGGCTGTACATCTGACGTGTTGGTGGTTCACTGTTGTGGTGGGACAGGGACTCACCCATATTGATCCTTAAATCGACATCCATTGATTTTCTTTCTTTGTGTGTTTGTAAAAACGTTTGTCCCATAAAAGCCTGAGACTCTGCTGCTGGAAGGCACTGCCTGGACAGATTGCTGATAGTAAGCACTTTGATCTGTAAACAAACACCCTGTTTACGGGGAATATTCTCAGATCGGACCCCAGGGTCAGATCACTTTACCCAACTGCCAATGTTATGCTTGTGATAACACGATACTAAAATAACCACGTTAACGTGGTCACACTGTGGTGCAGTCTGTTTCTGAAGTATTGTGGTTTAATGCTTAAAATGGAGTAGGGCTGAGCGATCCAAAAAAATCATATCAGTATTTTTAGGCTGAGTGCTGATATACACATACTGTATTTTTTACGATGTTTGTTATTTGTTTAAAAAAAAAAGTTATTTCACACCCGGTCCTAAAATAATGTGCATATTGAACTCTATGAAAAATAGTGCATGTACTGTAACTACGTAGGCTATGCAATATTTTATGTCCAAAAAAGTTTAAATTCGCATTACATTCTAACATAACAATATTACAATATAAAAACAAAACAAAATGCTGTTTAAAGCAGAAGTTAAAATAACTAAAATAAAGATGAAAATAAAAACTAAAAACACTAAAAGTAAATTTTAACTGGCAAGAGGAATGCACTTTATTCATCAAAACATAGTAATAATATTAGCCTATATTTGATTTCCCCCGTTACAGTGGTCCCTTTACAGTTTCTGCTATCAAAAATAAACTTACATGTAGGTTTAAAAATCCTGCATATGGCATACATAATGTCCAAAAACAAATATTTTAGCAAAATATATATTTTAGCAAGATTTATTGCGCTCTGTCTGTTTGGGGCGTATGCACTGTATGTGGCGGCACTCATACACTGAAGTCTGTAAGATAAGACTTGTGCACTCCTCACAGGAAAATAAAAATATTTGCATGACTTTCTAACATTTACAGATGGAGAAGTTATGCTCTAAGGAAAACACTTCTCTAATGCATTAAATAATACAAATGTCTGTCAGAGCATCTGACTGGGCAAGCTGCCTTAAACTTGTTAACTATATCTTGCAAAATAATTTTGAAGCTTTTAATATAAAGCATGTTTCATGTTTAGGGCAATTTTGTTTATGCATTTTCCCCACAGCAACTGATTCTGTGTCCTCCACTATTTTTCAGATGTGCATGATATGTCAAACTACTGTATATTGATATAAACTGTATTGCCTTATCCTATATAATGTATAAAAATAAACTGATATATTGTACAAATTCGATGCATCACCCTGTTCTAATATGAAGCTGATTTACAGTACAATTAAAAAGTTTGGAGTTGGTGAGAAGAAAGTCTCTCATATACTCACCAAGGTTGCATTCACAGTATTTGATCAAAAATATGGTAAAAACTGTGATATTGTGAAATTATTTAAATATAATTAAATATAAGTTTCTATTTAAATATAATTTAAAATGTAATTTAATCATACGATGGCAAAGCTGAATTTTTAACATCATTACTCCAGTCTTCAGTGTCACATGATCCTTCAGAAATCATTCTGATAACATTTGTGCTGTTTTGTGGAAATCAAATGCAGTTTTCTCAAGATTCTTTGAACAAAATTCAAAAGAACATGATTAATTTGAAATCGAAATCTTTTGTAACATTGTAACTGTATTGACTGTCACCTTTAATCAATTTTATGCACCCTTGCTGAATTTAAATATTAATTCAATTTCTTTCAAAAAATAAACACTTACTGAAGCCAACCTTTTGAACGGCAGTGTACATGGGGACGGATGATCTATTGTCAGAAGTGTGGCAGTGGGCCATAACTGTAGTCATTAAGATTACACCATTAAAAGGTTTTTACCAGACAACAAAGAGATGCAGAGTTTTATTTTCCTAAGCTGTGAGGCTTTGTGTTTTCATTTCTTTCCACCACATCATTGCTGAATGAACTGATTGAGCTTAATCTCAGTATGAACTCTTCGCACATTGAGGAAGTTGTTCTATCCTGTGCTGATGTGTGAAGAGAGAGAGCGAGAAGGCTGCTCTAGACTGTTTTAGCCTGGGAACAGCCCTCCAGACCCGCAGCTGGAGACGGGCCATTGTGTTCTCCGTCATCCCGACGTCCAGTGTTGTTGCCATAGCAACGGCAGGGCTAGCTGAGGTCAGAATGCGTATGCTGGCTGATAAGAGGCAGAGCATCCAGACTACTGAGTCTTTAATCAGCACTCTGGTTAATCAATACCAACCAGCCTGCACCTAATCAGCTGAGGATGCTCTGCATGAGTCTGATGCTCAGACCATTGTCCATAACTGGGTCATTTTTGTTCCTCATATCTGTTCCCAGGAATAAAAGGGCACAATGCATGATGAGTAATTATATAAAAATGAGAGCTTAGTGGTTCTCCCTGACTGGTTTAAAGGGACGGTGCTTAAAGGCCCATTCACACAAAGAACGATAACTATAATGATAACTATATTGGCATCCACACCAGTCTGTTTAATCTAAGCACAAGTGCATCTGCCGCTTTAAACTCTCGAGCTCATCACAGCAGGATTGATTCTGATTGGCTGTCAGTGTTTCGTTCATCGTTCATCAGCTGGAGAAAAAAAATCATTCTGAAAGTGATTCCAACTATATAATTTCTCTGTGCCTTTATCATTATAGCTGTGGTGTGAGCTCTGCTATTCTTTAATATTGAGACCGATTTTTAGAGCTATATCTTTGTCGTTATCTTTAGGCCTTAAGCCTTGTTCACACTTTTTTATTTTGGGTTGCTAACAGGTGGCCCTGCCAGTAAATGCCCTAATGATAATATTTGTAAATAATGTACCATGTACCATTTTGGGGGGTGAAGCATTTGCCATTCCTTCCAGGATTCCGCTGATTTTTTTTTTTCTGATTCTTGTAGCACAAAAAGACTGCGATTGAGATGATGTTCTCAAGAAGTAAATATTGCAAAAGAAATGTTATTATTTTTAGAATTGAGCATAACTTACAGTGTGTGTTCACTATAGCAATAATACAGTCCAGAAAACCACAAATTTAGTACTAAGTGATATTTCCAGGATTTGAATGACATTCTGAACTTTGAACCTGGTCTTATATGCATGCATAAGGTAAAAAAATATTTAAAAAATAATAGATCTCCACTTAAAGGGAAAATCCACCCAAAATTTTAAATTACCCCATGATTTACTCACCCTCGAGCCATCCTATAGGTGTTAATAACGTTCTTCTTTCAGACACAATCAGAGTTATATTAAAAAAGTCCTGGCTCTTCCAAGCTTTATAATGGCAGTGAATGGAGTTTAAGATAAAGTTGGATGGATGAAGTCCAATAAAAGTGGAAAGTATTTTTCGTACACAAAGCATTAGTTCGCTTCAGAAGGCCTTTATTAACTCCCCTGAGCTGTGTGGAACACTTTTTATCATGGATGGACTCAGTTTTTTGGGCTTTAAAATCTAGACCCCCATTCACTGCCATTATAAAGCCTGAAAGAGCCAGGGCATTTTTTAATATAAAAATATAATTTAATATAACTCAGATTGTATTCGTCTGAAAGAAGAAAGTTATATTCACCTATGATGGCTTGAGATTGAGTAAATCATGGGGTTATTTTCATTTTTGGGTGAACAAAAGGGATGCACTGAATGTTCGGCAACCGAATAAGCGAAAAGGCTGAATAAAATGTACCGAACAATGACTAACGCGATCAAATAGAGGCACGCACTAATGCAGCAAACATGTCGGCAGTGTGAAAGTATTTAAAACTATCAGAGGAAGATGCAGAAATCATTACAAGCATGAAGCACTGACAGGGTTCAAAGTTCTGACTGATACTTTAAAAGGATATTGTGTGTGTTGTTTTTTATTTATTTGTATGTATACCATATAATTTTGTGCAATTAATTGCCTGTCAGTTGAGTTTGTGGCAAAATCTTTTACAGTGTGTACATGTTGTTTATACCTGCATAAAATGTATTAAAATAGATATTTAATTTCATAAAGTACAATTTGATTTCAAAATGCACCTACATTTTTTTGCATTCTGTGTTTTTTGGTTGAATAAAAGACAGTTTTTCCCTATATATTTCCTCAATGAGGATTTCTTTAAAAAAGTCTAAAAATCTTTTCTCATCTTGTCTCGTTCTCGTGAACCCAGTCTCGTGTCTCGTCTCGTCACACCTCTAGTATTCGGCCCTCAGCCCAGTATTTCATTTTGTTCGGCTTCGGCCAATAATTTTCATTTTGGTGCATCCCTAGTGAATAATCCCTTTAATTTTTTTGTGGAAAAGTTGTGTACACTCAATACAATTGTGAGCTAAATTTCGTATAATGAATAGACCATAGTCATTATGTGGAGGTGATGAGGAATGAAAGAGGGAGGAGGGACTAAACAGCAGTCTAAGGGAGTTTTGTCACAACAAGGGATTGCAATGATAGAATATTGCCTCAGTCGGCTGGTGCTTTTGTCTTCTACATTCATTTTTGGTATTTATGACC
The DNA here is from genome assembly GCF_018340385.1 of Cyprinus carpio. Taxonomy (NCBI): domain Eukaryota; kingdom Metazoa; phylum Chordata; class Actinopteri; order Cypriniformes; family Cyprinidae; genus Cyprinus; species Cyprinus carpio. The sequence continues at coordinate 19,563,195 of NC_056605.1, read as the reverse complement.
TCGTTTGCGTAATTCCCATCAGCCACCAGCCTCGCTGAAATCTCCAATTATATATGCATCTTTGGTGCTGCCCAGTGAATTGCGTTCCCTAGGTGGTTAATATTTCCCTAATGATGCGTGTGATTTTCTGTTTGACTGTGGAGAACATGGGGAAGTATACACAGCTTCTCAGCATGTCAGTTTAGTGCTCTTGGCGTGTGTGTGTGTATGTATGGGCTTGGTTTAGAGATCCATCAGTTCATGACCCACTTTGTTGTTAATGATGTAATGAGTGGTGGGGATGAGGCCTGGAGGATGTTGTGTTCTCCGTGGTATCTACGTAAACGACTGCAGAGGGGCGATCTTGGCTCGGCTCGGCTCAGGCAGGTGCCAAGCACCGCTAGCTTCTCCTGCAATGCAGAGACAAAGCAGTTTAACACTGGGGTTTAGGCTTTTGTCATCTGCGTGCTAAGTATGCCAGTTTTGTGCAGTGCGCTAAGGCAGAATACATCCCTGGCACGTGCTAAATGCTGATGTGTGTGCAGTACTAGACAGTTAGTCATGTGTTTTTCCTCTAAATGTCTCACTTAGACACGTTTCTGATAAAGCCTGTAATGTATTCATCCGTCTGTTTTCAAACGACCTCTTTACAGAGAACAGTGCAGATGTAATTTTTATAGCTTGGGCTCATTTAGTCTCTGAAATGTGTGACTGTACTTGAAGAGTTTATTTTTATTTTGTTTTTTTTGGGAGTTTTTTGTTTTGTGGTTTGTTTTGTGTTTGTAGGTGTGATTGTTTAAGTTTTGTTTATATTTAGTATTAAAGTTTTTTATATGGTATAGTAATATGAAATGCACAGATTGGTAAAAATACCCTTCTTGGTACTGACGAACACGGTCAGTCTTATAAATGTAAACAGCACAAATGATTGGAGATTTGTGTCAAAATATTGGATCTGTGAATTAGGCCTTGCAGTGTAAATGCAACCCAGTCGATATGCTTTTTTGTCATTAATATTAATCCAGTAAAAATATTGACCAAAAAAAAACAACCACTTGCTCCTTTTGCCCGGATAACTTCAGTAGCTTTAATAGGCAATGTGAAATCGAACATGAACACATGCCTAAAGGGGGGATACAATAAAATGTAAAGGTAATTATAATCACAGACCAGCTTCACAGTCAAACATCATTTAATTGATTGACCAGCTTCACATTTATATACAATTTAATTTATTATGTATTTGTTTGTTTAGGTGTTTTACCACCGTTTGCCTCTTAATACAGCTTCCAGCCTTCTTAGGGTGCTTTCACACCTGTAGATCGGTTGCTTTTGTTCCGAAACAGGGATTAAAATTATTACAATGTTGGTGCGGTTCCCTTTCACACGGCAAAGTTTCGAAACGGATCAAAATTGTTAATAGAAGTCACATGCGAGTAAACTGTCCTCTCATTGGTCAAAGTTCCACGGTTTATTTTCCAGAATTCTGCTTATAGCTGTCATCCATCAAGATGGAACGACAACAGCTTCGAGGACTTATTGTTGTTTTTTGTTTGTTTGTTTTTTGTAGCTGTCATATTAATAATTTAGCATTTTAAGAGGAGTCCAGGATTCCTCGGGAAAACATTTTTAAAATGCACCTAAAAGTTACTATGAAGAAGAGCAATAAGATGGCATTATAAAATGAGAAGGTGCGCTTTAATTTTGGATGACGAAGACGTGCTCACCCACAGATATCGCCTGTGTCCCAATGTGCATACTATCCATCCTAAATTCTATGTGATGTTAGTAATTTTCAATACTATTTAGGGCAGATAAGGTGGATAGTATACACATTGGGACACTGGGACCGTCTACTGCTTTTCACGGAACTTACGTAATTACCCATTATACATTAGATATAGCCTGGTTCGTTGGATCGGAATGCTTTCTCACTACAATGAGAATTTGGTGCTACAGCTGTCCAAATTTTATGATCACAGAATTTATTTATTTATTTTCACAATGTAGCATTGTTGTGTGTGATTAATGTTTTAATAGTAGCAGCTCTTTCTTGAATATTGGCTTTGTGTTTCTTCAAGGTGAAAATTGAAGTTTGCAGTCACTTTTGTTGCAGTAGTTCTGTTGTTTGGGCAAAATCCTTGAGTGTTCAATAGTCTCTATCATTCACTTTCCATTTTCAGACACTTTTCTTCTTCGCTGATGTCTTGCCACACTTTGTGTACCCATAATTGTAAGGACCATTGTTCTCGAAACACCAAACAATTGGGCTGTTATAGCTGCAGACGCTCCTGCTATTTGCCCTTTTTGGAAATCTGACAGGTTCCCCCTTTCACTGAGCGCTTGTACAGTACTAACCACAACTGAACAGTTCATTCTACACTGATATACAAATTAGAGATTCAGTTAAATCATGTTTAAATAATAAAATTCATAGTCAATGAAAAATATTGCATTCTTGCTTAGAGAAAGTCTAGACCTCAGCCAATACACTGCTTCCTGCAAACACATTCAATAAGATAGGTTGTGCCAGCTCTGCCATCTCTGAGTTTGAGGTGATGGATTCTTTGAGAACAGAACTCACCATGCATAAATTAGTATGCGCAAAATGTAGGACTGTTTGTGTCACCCCCGAGGCATAGTGCCATAAATCATGTGAATACGTGTGTATAGCCTACACATCTGGTGTGATATCCTCTTCCATAGCTGCATTTTTCTGAAGAAAACTGCTGTCTGCAACTTGAAGGAGATTCATAGTCCTCTCCGAAGTTTTTAGGGCAAACATGCAGTATGAATGAGTCTTGATGGTCGCCTAGATTAGTTGCATCGACTAGTTCATCTAGATGTCAGGACACCCTAATTTCACAGCGCCTTTTGTTGAGACAGATAAGTCTATGTTCAGGCAATCTACCAATGATTTTTTTTTTTAAATATGTACATTTGCACATCCATATCATGCAGAGGGAAGACCACAGCACCGTTCTGAAGTTACTTGTGTTTATTTATTGTTCTCTGTTTCATGCTACAAGGCTTACTTTGAGTTAGCATGTTTCCAGCTGGCACAGAAAGAAAATGCTGCAAACGCTCCCGAATGACTGACTGACTGATTCCAGCTCAATTCCTGCTGCTTTTCCCGCTCTACCAGGGTTCTGCTGGGATTAAACTTTTAATAGATGAGAAGATGCCAAGCGCAAGTGGGAAATCACACGAATTTGGTTCTGTGCAGTCCACCAGGAATGCACATAAGCCCTTGACATAAAGCAGAAGACCTAGAAACAAAAGAAATGGAAGATGGAGTTTAACAGGAAGAAATAATGAAATGAAAGTCGTAGCATAGCTAGCAGTATTGGGCAAGCTGCTTATACCTTGACAGCAATTAATACAGACAAGACACACTTTTGAAAATATAGCAACACTTCAAGCTAAAATTCATTTTATTTGACTGTATTTATAATTTTTTTTATTTTATTTATAATTGTTTAATTTTGCTAGAAAAAGTTTTAGAATTTTTTATGTTAATGTAAAAAATCTTAGTATAGTGTAGTATAACTTGTTTGTTTGTTTGCTGGTTTTTATTGTATTTGTTATACTTTTTTTGATTGTTTTTGCCATGAAAATAGCTTAAGATGCTGACATGGAATTAAATAAAAATAGACTAGTACTATTATTTGTAATTGTAATTTGTTTTTGTTTTTTTTTCATTTTGTATTTTTTTTTATTTTGCCATGTTTTACTTAATTGTACATCCCATTTGTCAGTCATCATTTGTTTGGCACATAAGCAATATATAATTAAATTATTACTATTAAATGAGTCAAAAATGCACTGATAAATATTATTGGTGATTTTTTTTTTTAATATAATTTTTATATAATTTTTACGATATTTAAAAAATCAATTAAAAATAGACATTTCTCAAGCGATCAATTGCTTGAAATAGTAGCTGTTTACTGAAAAGCTGCTCAGTCTGATTTGAAAATTGCTGAGCTGAAGTGTTGCTACTGAAATATGTTAAGTTAGTGGCATTGAGGCTTAGTTTTTTTTAGTCTGTTACTTTCCTCCACTGATATCGACCCTGTCCTTGCCGCACTAACTCAGAGAGTGCCGTGCAGCATTAGAATGGTGCAAGAGTCTGTGTGTCTGAGAAACAGGGATCACTCCTCTCCCTCGGCATCACCACTACAGCCATTCATCAAAGTGCTGTGACTCAGTAAATATTCATCAGCCACTTACAGTGACTGACAGCAAGCACATCACACAGCAAACACCAAATTACAAACAGAGTGGAGATAGAAGAGTGCAGGAGGGAGGCAGAGATTTGGAGAGAAAGGAGACGTGCTGATGTAAATAAGCTGTTGAAATGTCTGTGCAGTTATTCATTAAGAGATCATGAGAGACAGACAGACACTAGTGTGCCCTTGAGAGCTGAATGTATGTGATTTGAGTGCTGATGTGTTATTTGGACCTGAGCACCTGTACATGGACTGTGATTGTCTGTGTGTGTGTGTGTGTGTTAGTTACAGTGTGAAAAGTGCACATGGCAGCACCTGGCCTTCAAACTTTCTTTTAAAGTGCAGGCAGACTCTAAAGTTTAGATTGCAGAAAAGTAAATTATTCAGTTGGTGCAAGAAGTTTTTAAAGGTAACATCTTTTGGAGCCTAAGAATTGCCTTTAGACATGCAGTAAAATGTCTTGCATTGGGTACATGGTCATATTTTGCATAGTTTTTCCATTAAAATGTTTCTGTTTTATTAACCGTATCATTTATTTTGTTAATTTTTTACTTTTATTTTATACAAATTTAAGAGCTAAAGTCACGAAATATCTGGTCATAGAGAATTAATCTTGTAACGCTTAGTTTGAGATTGTAATTAAATGCCATAACAATTTATCTTGACCTTAAAAGTACTATGTCCTTAATTGTGGGTCACAGTCCTGCGGTGTGTCTGTTCTGACAGCTGTCTAGTAAAGAACCATGTAGACTGCTTTTGGCCAGCCACATCTGACTCCATGCTTTAGATCGTTATCATTAGTGCAAGGACTTACTTGGGTTTGTGCAGCAGTATTTCAGTCTCACATGTAAATTAGGACAGCAGACTGGCTGTCAGTTGGTAACTTATAATGGACAGTCTACGCTGTCAGTCATGAAAATCTTAGTTATGATGTATGTCTTAGAGTCTGACTTAAAATACCATTGATTTTCTACTGTCTGCCTTTGGTTTCACCCAAGATGCCTCTTTGGGTTTTGTGTTACAATCTAACAAGCACCAGTCAAGGACAGAAAAAAAGAAAAAAGTGTGCACCCAACTTTATAACAACTTGCACACCAGCTAATGGAGAGTCATGGTCATTATTTCTGTTTTTCTGTAGATTTTTTTTATTTTTTGTTATTTGCTCTGCTGCAGAGTCATTATTAGTACCTTTTTTTCTTTTTACAGTTTTTACTATGCATCTACGACCGTTTGAAAGGTTTAGGGTCAACAAAATTTATTTATTCATTGTTTTACTTTTATTTCGCAAGGATTCATTAAATTGATCAAAAGTGACAGCCAGGACTTTTACATTGTTACAGAATGTCTATTTCACATAAATGCTGTTCTTTTGAACCTTCTATTTATTAAAAATACTAACAAGTGTATCATGCTTTCCACTAAAATACGAAAAATAAATGTTTCCTTCGCAGCAAATCAGCATATTAAAATGATTTGGGGACGTGACACTAGGGCTGTGCTATATTGAAGAGAAATGTGATATACGATACATTGTTAAAAAATGCAATATTCAATATTTGATACGATTTGCTTAAAGTGTGTAAAATCTATTTCAGTTATATTTTAAAATATTTTAAAATGAAAATTATATAACCAAATAGTTTCACATTCTTTTTTGGAAAAGAAAGAATCACTATAACTTCTGAAAATGACTAGCAGTGTTTTAGCAGTACATAAAAAGAAATGTCACAAATCAAAAAATGTCATTTTAACATCAGTGCGAACATATCAGCAAAAAAAATGAATGACACTTATTTTATAACATTGTAACTTTGCTTTCCATACACTTTAACTATAGTCTGAGAAAGTTCAAACATGATTAAAGGCAAGTGAACAGTCAGTGAAAAAAGAAAGAAAAAAAAAAGAATTACACAATTTATAAGCATAGATAAAATAAACAGTAGTATTCAGGTACAGAAATTCAATTAAGTGTAAAATAAAACTGCATTGTGTTAACTGTATGAATTAAATTTAGATTAATCTTTGTTATAGCTGTTTTGTTGTTTGATTAACATTAGTGACATATTCGGCAATGCCTATTTATTGGCTGCTGTCCCTTTAAAACCGACTGCACAGAGCCAATATAATGATACACATCCGATTTCTTTTTCAACTGTTTACATTCATTTAAAACATAACTGACTGCGTTTACGAGAATGATCGTCGAGATGGGTACTATTGACATAATTCTGCGTGTATGTGTCTGTTCATACATGAGGAGATGTGAAAAGACGAATCAACTTGGTGTTCGCTCGCTGTCTGAAAAGCGTCTGTTTGTGTGTGCGCGCGCGCCTTGCACGTGTGTGACAGAACTGAAGAGACGCTGTGTGAGATGCGGATTGAGCTGGAATCATTTAGTCGGTAAAGCCGGTTCTGTGATTAGCAGTAAATCTCCATCACCTGCTTTCAGGTGGAGCAGCGTTTACTACCCAGAGCCATAGTTCTCTGACAAGCTATGCAAAATCGCGTTTATAATCGCAGATGATATAATTGTAGGATTACGAAATCGACAAAATCGTTCTCAATTATGACAGCTGTTTGCGTATCTTCTCAGTGAACTATGGCTCTGTGTAGTAAATGATGCTCCATCTCAGAGCCTGTGAATATACCGCAATTATTAACACGTTTTAACTCCAAATTCACTTCATAACATGAGTCGAGAGTTTAAAATAAATCCTTCTGAGAGATAATGTGGCTTCTTAAACAGAATAATTAAGGCACACAATATTTCATTGTATTCTAAGCAGTGATAAAGGCTATGTCGATTAGCATTTCATTATAGATATTAGAGTCCTGCAACGGGTCGGGTACCCGCGGGAAACCCACGGGTACCCGCATAAAAGTGGCTAAAACGGGTGGATTGTGACATTCCTAAAATTCACGGGCGGGGATGCGGGGGGATAATTAACTCCTTGCAGGCAGGTAGTAGCGCGGATGAAAAATATGTACAATATTTGTATGTCTAAATTACCATTACACATACGCAACAACGATATGACATTTGACCCATCACGTCACCACCACTGCGACAGTGTGACTTTTGTTGATGCTTCTCGTAGCCTAGTTGGAGCGAGCGTTGCAGGAGTAGCTATGGAAAGTAAATGCATAGGCATAGGCCTATAGGCTATTGTTTGTGAGCAACAGGCTCAGGTTGTATTTTTTCTTGTTCTTTTTTTTTTCATTAATAGATCTATTTGCGTATAGTTATTAGGTTCCATTGCCTATTTAGGTGCCGATGGTAGGCTACTTGAATGGCACAAAACAAAGCGCACTTTAGCCTGTTTCATTAGCCCATTCATGACGCTGTTGTGATGTTGAGAGAGGTGCGAGATAAAAATTAAAGCACTTTAATTGGAATGATTTTAGCGTGTGTGATTTATCGCGGGCACGGATCGGGTAACGGGCCAAATATTAACGGGTCTGGGTGGGTGCGGATTTAATTTTGATATTATCACGGGTGACGGGTCGGATCTGGTGCTGAACTTTGCGGGTACGGGCGGGGGCGGGTCTCCAAAAATGGACCCGTGCAGGACTCTGATAGATATACTTTATTATGATGAAAATTATAATAAGGACTCAGATAAACCATATATTGTGGTAGTCTTGTGTTTATTAGTCATGTTAGTTTATTAGTATTCAGCTGCAGCGAATTCCTGGATTTCTTCTTCCGGGCATATTTGAATTTTCAGCGTGAGGGTGCCCTCTGGCCTTTGGATGGAGATATATTGCTGATCACAGAACTGTGCTTCACTGAAAGATACGCATGACAGTCGCAGCTTCTGCCTAATCACGATTTATTGCCTTTGCGATTTAATTTCGATTAATTGTGCATCCCTATAAAGTAAAAAAAAAGTGCATGAGACAAAAAAAAAAAAACATTTTTAAAAAAATCTTACCGTAATGTTTGTGAATGTGTGCATTGTCTGTATTGCTAACGATTCTGTGCATTATGCGCTGCAATTGAAATGTATAAATTAAGGATCATTCCAAACCTTAACCTTATGTATGAGCTGTAGAAATTGCAAGCACTGCTAATAATAAGCTTCAGCATTTTACTGTATCAAATCAGAATTCGTAACTGTAGGCCATGAGATATTCATTAGCTTTAATGGTGACCGTGATATTTGATGAGGCAAACATGATTTCATTCCTTCACTAACACACTTAACTGGGGTGAGGACCTAAACATGATTTTCAGTGAACTTTTCCTTTAATATCAGTGCGTGACATTTAACGGCTACGTCTTGGCAAATTGAGGCCGGTAGTATTAAGCAATGTAATTTTAAAATCACAACCGAAAATTAGAATGGGATTAATACAAGAGGAAAGAATCCTCAGGAGACCGTACAATTCAGATATGTAATTTGTTCCATTTCCAATAAACAAGTCCTCAAAAGAATTCCTCAACCACATCAAATTCACAGTACACGCACTCAAGCTTTCCAGTATTGCGTTCTCAGTATTTATACTGAATCCCTCTACTACTTTCCACTAGCCAAGATCCGCAGAGCCTGTAGTTTCATTTGCAGAACGCACATTTCCAGTCACACTCCAGTGGGTTTGCAATCTGAGCCTGTAAGGATAAGTAATGGCTAAGACTGTACAAAATAAAGGTAAATGCAGAAGTGATGGAAAAACACAGCCAAAAGCTTCCAGCAAATGTACATGCCCCCAGACAACACACTGCTCGTGTCTGTGGACATGAGCTCAAGTGGGCCAGTCTGACGATTGAAGGTGATCACTTCTGACAGTGTAGGGTTTAATCTGGACAGAATATACAGTATGTTTCGTGTTCTGCTTCAGATGCTTTCTCCTTGTGCTGCTCAGGTTTCTCGGGGGGAGGAAATGCAGAAATAAGTTTGTGACCTTAAAAAGTCTAATATCTAATATCCTGAGCGTTAACTGCACTGGAGCTTGAAATTAATGTTGGATTTTCATTTTAAGAGCATCAGCAAAGTTAAGTGTCTTGGGGAAAAGGCGAGTTGTCCTTCTGAAATGGTTGGCAATACCTAACATGCGTGTCATAATGTGATAAAGAACCTCAGACACCAAAGGCGTAGACTGAAAAGACGACAGACTTTTAAGAAATCATAATGTCATGTCTATATTTAATTCAAGTGAGCTTTTATTTGTTTCACCAACAAGAATGTTGCAATTTAATTGAAGTTCAGACGAGCCTTGTTAGAAATCATAATGTCATGTCTATATTTAATTCAAGCTCTGATGTATAACCAAGCAAATATTTCATCACTATGATGGATTTTTGTTGGTAAAATTTGTTCAGACTGTTGGGGGAATAATTTTTATGAATTATTTTAATCATGTACTTATTATGGTGGAGCGTGATGACTTGACCCTGTAAAACGCTGAAACCTTACATTTATGGTTACTCATATGAGATGCATCTAAACAGCATCTGATCACTGCAGCTGTGTTCACCAGCTAAACAATTGACTGTTATCTAGAGTTCAGCATTGCATTTGGCCTCATGACTCGTTTGTAGAAATTGCACTGGAAAGGTTTTTTTTTTCCCCCCTTTTCTTTATGCTTGGTCTCAATGCACTTTATGGAGTACAAATTGGCCATCATAAAACATTCCTTGAGAGAGATGCTGCATACAGAATAGAGCCACAAGGCAGTTAGGTTTTATGGTGTTTAGTTCAAACCAATGTATTGTAGTAGTTTGTTTATTGATGATTATTTTGTTATTGTTGGTACTGTTTAATTTGTGGATTTAAATTGTAGGTCTTTCTAGAGGTCTGATCCCTCATTTGTACTGTTGTGACATAATTTCTTAAAGCATGGAAGCCATTTAAAAGTGTTTTAAATAATCAGGCCAGGCAATGTTAAAATCTTAAAATAGTTTTTTATAGTGTATCCTTTAAAAGTGAGGGATACTTTAAAATTTATGTAATAGTTAAATTTATCAAAAGTGGTGGTTATAATGTTACAAAAGAATTCTTATTCATATAAGTGTATTGAAAATAAATACATTTTGCAGTCATTTTAATATTTGTAATATTTATATTACAGAAAGATTTCTATATTCTCAAATGAGGATTGAGATATATGTTCTGAAAAATAGTATGGATAAAAAAAGAGAAAAATCTCTCACAATTCTGTCTGTATGGTCTAATGTCTCTTTTTATTTACTCTGTCTTTTCTTTCTACTCTTCTCTCTCGCACACACTTAGCCATGGCAGTTTGTTGATGAGCGCAGCAGATGTTGCAGTCAGGGTCCAGGGAGAATCGGTGGCAGCAGAAATGGTGGGCACTATTAAACTATTAGTTATGGAGAGGGTTTGACTCTCTCCCCCTCTCCATTTCCTTGATAAACCCCTGAGACAACACAGATAAAGGGAGAAAGCCTTCTGACTCATGCCTTTGGCTTGGAGATGCAACAAAGTAAAGATCTCCTTTTTTTATACATAAGTACTTGCATTCACAAAAACATGCCTGCATTTAACTAATTAAACCTCTCAACTACTCAGAACCTCACTGCTGGTTTTCTCTTTTAAGATGAGACTGAATCATCACACCGGCTGCCACGTCTGCGTTCATATTAAAACAGCTTGCAATCTGTCGCCAAATGAAACTGGCATGGATGACGCAAAGTGAGTGAGTGTGGGATGGAGTGATGGCTTGTAGGAAGCAAAGAGAGGAGCTTGGACTGATTGCCATTGGAATTCCCCAAGTAACTTTATTGAGTCCAATTTGATTTACACCAGAAAAGTCTGGCATCCAGAATGCCAACCTTGTGTAAATGCCAATCAAGATTCATTCAGTATGATGAGGCCTGATTTCAAGTTCAGTAGAAAGCCAGAGAGTGTGGATTTTACTCAAGATGGGCAGTGTATTTATGGGAATGGAAATGAGGCAGTGAGGGATGAATGTGTAGCCAGTTAGTTGTTCATGGGGCCTGATTTTTTTATTTTATTTTTTTTTTTTTTTATTTTATTTTATTTTATTTTATTTTATTTTTTTCCAAAGAGAAGTCATAGATTAGATCCATCCTTTGTGATGGTGCCATGGTCAAACAGGAAGGGAATCACTTTACAGATAAAAAAAAAAAAACACTGAAAAGAAAAAGGAAATGGAAGGGGTGATAAAGAGCAAGGCAGTAAAGATCTTATAGTCTTAAATGACGTAAGAGCAAAAGGGATTCAAGTCTTATAAAAAGAGGGATAAAAAACAGAAGTGTTTGTGGTTCATGAAAGGCTGGGGCCATTTGGGGTGCCTCTGGACAAGCTGAAGCAGCAGTCTGGACAGATTAGAAGAGCCAAGAGTCTGAGGGCTGATGGGTATTTTTAGAGTGATTTATATTTTTTGAGTGTTTTTATTTTTATAGTGATTTGGTTTTACTGATTGTAATGAGTATTTTTACAGTGATTTTTTATTTTTTTTTATATTTTTGATGTTATTATTATTATTATTATTATTGTTATTATTTTATTATTATTATTATTGAAATATTATCCTGAACTTTAAAAAGGGTTGTTTAACAGGGTTGTTGTTTAATTTGGGTTGTGCTTAGCTTTTTGTTTGGTTTCAAAGTTGTTTTTTTTCAAAAATTTATTTTTTTGTAAATGTTGATGTTTGTATTTTATGTGGGTTTTTAAATGTTAATCAAAAATGCAAAATGAATTTAAAGTTAAGTTTTAAGCAGTGATGTCTGAATTGGATTTGTTCAAAAAAAAATTTCACAAATTATTAATTTCTTGAGTTCAGCTCACTGACTCAGTGATGGGTTCATTGAGATTATCAGTAGCTTAAATGTCTTTTACCTCATGTTACCTACTCATTTTACTTAGCATTATAAGTGTTCCTTCAGTGTCCTCTAGAAAAACAAACAGTTCACTATCATGTCTCGAAGTTGTTTTTTAAATCTCTTCTGCTCACTAAGGCTGGATGTATTTGTTCATAAATACAGTAAAAACAGTAATACTGTGAAATACTATCAGAATTTAAAATATATAAGAAGTTTCTATATGAATATATCTTAATGTACTTTATTACTGTAGAAGAAAAGCTGAATTCTCAAATTTTTCTTGTGTTGCTTAATATTATTGTGGAAACCATGTTAGATTTTTTTTTTTTTTTTTTATTATTGTGGAAACCATGTTGTGTTTTTTTTTTTAGATTTTTTTTTTTTTAAGATTGTTTCATAGTTAAAAATAACAGCATTTATTTGATTATTATAAGTTTTATGTTTTTGGTGACATTATGAATGATACTTTTCATTTTTGTTACTCACCCTCAAGTCATCCTAAGTGTATATGACTTTCTTTTTTCAGACAAATCCAGTCGGAGTTATATTAAAAATTGTCAAGCTGTTTAATGGCACTCAGTGGGTGTTACGGTGCATCAGACTAAATGACATTAAATAAAAAGCACCCATCGTTAATAAAAAGTGTCTCACACGGCTCCGGGGGGTTAACAAAGTAGTTATATTAAAAAATCACTGACTCAGTTTTTTGTAAGAAAAATAACCATATTTAAAGCGTAATTTCAGTCTTTAATCTCACACTTAGCATCATAATTATTCCTTCAATGTCCTCTGGAAATATAAACTGTTCACTACCATTCAGAAGTCTGGTTATCTCTAAGATCACTAAGAGGTTTTTAAAAGGCTTTATTTATTTGTTCATAAATATAGTAAAAAAAAATGTATGCTGTGAAATACTATTACATTTATTTGTTCATAAATATAGTAAAAAAAAAATGTATGCTGTGAAATACTATTACAAAATTCACCGTCTCCTATAGCGGAAAAGCTGAAATTTAAAATTTTAGTTTTAAAACAGTTTGTGCTGCTTAATATTTTTGCGAAAACAGTGATAGTTTTTTTTTTTTTTTTTTTGATGCACTGCAGACGGTTTGAGTTTTTTTTTTTTTTTTTTATGATTGTTTTTTTTTTTTTTTTCTCAGGATTGTTCTGAAAGTAAAATTATATAAACCTAGGATGACTTGAGGGTGAGTAATTTATGTGGCTAATTTTCATTTTTGGGTGAACTAACCCTTTAATGCATCCTTGCTAAATAAAATTAATTCCCTTAAAAAAATCGTACTTGACCCCCAAACTTTTGAAAGATAGTGTTTCTTTTGGTTTGTTTTTCCTTGTGCTCTGCTCTCTAGCTTTACACTAATTCAGATTGATATTGCTTGCATCAGAATGGCCCGATTATGTAAATTTAAGTTTGTTTATTTTTTAATTACTTTGTTGCATATGTATTCAGTAAATATTCATATCTACATCCTCTCCACAGGTAATTCCCAGATGGGGGCCACAATAGTAGATGCCCTGGATACCCTTTACATAATGGGCCTCCACGATGAGTTTAAGGATGGCCAGGAGTGGATCGAGCAAAACTTGGATTTCAGTGTGGTAAGTGGCCATGACTTTGACATGAACACACACAAGCTTACCGGCAACACTTGTCTTTGTAGGTTTGGAGGAAAAGCGTGCCTGTTTTTGTTTATAGACACAGATACATCTCAGGGCGCTGTTATTTCACAGTGGTAAGCTGTATACTTTGGCAGCCAGCTGACACAGCTGTATTAACAGTCATTCAACACCCCGTAACCCCTCAAAGACTTCAGTCCTCAGCGTGTGTGCATCTTTCAGGGTTTGATCAGATTGTGGAGGCACTCCGTGGAAAACGTGTTGCGAGAAAGGAGTTGATGTGACACATCACCGTATCCAGGAGACAAGACTGGCGCCATGGAAACAATGTGAACTGCCTCCAGAATTAGCCAGTGATGTTGAGGAAAAAATGGCAGACAAAAGAGACGTCTGAGAATGAAGCGGGGCCGCCGAGTGGCCCCAGGGGCCCTGTGTCTCCTGCTCTTCTTCTCTGTTTGCATTCACGTCCTGACCCATTAATGGGATTTCTCCAGTTTCTCTCACTATCAGTTGTTTTTCCGGCCTCTTCTCCATCAGATATGGAGAACCCGTATGGTCGTCTTGGCTTTATCATCTCTCTGGTGTCTGTGTGTTGTGTGATTTTTCTCCCGTCTCCCTTCTGCCACCTTTCTTTGAGCAGATCTGGTGGACTCTCCTCTGTGTGTTTAGTTCATCTTTTTGGCTTTTCGAGCAGTGACCTAATTTCTTCTCTCTCCCCCTCCTCACTGTTACTTTTGGACAAAAATATCTTACAAAGCATGTGCACTCTGAAGGATGACTCGCACTTGGACCGTTGGGTCTGGCCGTGGAGGGCTCAGCATGTCACAATGGGATGGATGTGTTGGAAGGATTTTTGGAGGAGGGCAATAAACCGCAAAGCATAAGTGAGGAAGGGAAGCGTGTGCAAAATGCTGTGTTTCCACAAAAACACATTAAGTAGCATAAAGTAACAGTTTTCAACAGGTAATAGTAAGAAATGTTTCTTGGACAGCAAATTATCACATTAGAATGATTTCTGTAGGATCATGTAACACTGAAGACTGAAGTAATGGCTGCTGAAAATTCCGTTTTGCATCATAGGATTAAATGACATTTAAAAAAAAGAAATAATATATATATATATATATATACACAAACATAGAAAACCACCATTTTAAATTGTAATATATTACTGTTTTTACTGCATTTATGATTAAATAAATACAGCCTTGGTGAGACATCTTTCAAAAACATTTAAAAACATCTTGAACCCACTTTTTAATTGTACTGAATGCAAAAAGATTAATTAAAGATTAAAGTTATATTTTGTGCTACGTAATGTATTATTTGTGAATTTATGAAATGTTTAAATTTTTTTTGTGCTACGTAATGTATTATTTGTGAATTTATGAAATGTTTAAATTAAATTATAGTGCTGCCCATCATTTTATAATTGATTTTATAGTAGAATAAATAGGAAAATTTTTTTTATATGTTGAAGTTTAGTGTGTTTTTTTATATTCTGTGTGGATCAGTGGTGTCTTTAACCTAAATATTGTTGGATGTGTTATGAGTTTGATTTTTCTAGCACTCTCCGCTCTCTCTCTCTCTCTCTCTCTCTCTCTCAGATCTCTCTTTTTCTTATATTTGTTTATATATTTTTATATTTGTGTTTCTGTTGTTATGATGGATGAGGCTGCCTGCCATCAGCACTAATCGTAGCTGTTAAACCAAAAACTGAATTAATGGACCTTGGTCAGGGAACGGTCATATCTGAATTAATCTGGTGCACGTTTACTTTTGTCAAAATTAATAGACATGCTAAATGAATGCTAAGTGGAAGGGGTTGGTTAAAGCATGTTCTTGTCTTATCAAATTAGTGTAAAACATAGTCGATATAAGACGCTTTAGCAGCGTTATGTTCAGAACTGGAAAACCTGCTTATATTTCATAAGTGGTATACAAAAACAGGTGCTGTTTTTAGGTGCTGAGGATTATGGGATTGAGACGGGGCTAAAACAGGATTTTAGGAGCTTGTACAACCATACCATTGAACTTCTGTGTTCTGTTTTTCGGCATTGGTTGAATTAGTTCCCTTGCTATACGAGACTTGACGGTAGGTGTGTGTGTGTGTGTGTGGTGTGTTTGTTTTTGTTGGTTTGTGGTGTTTTTTTTGTGGGAGTGTGATTTATGGTAATTTTCTCTAAATAAAGGTGGAAGCTGACAAGATGGATGTTGCTGATACAAACACACACGTACTCTGCTCCAGCATTCATTTCAGTCTCACTGAGGGATTATTGTATCAGCTTTGATGTAGATTTGAAGTTCATTTGGGAGCTCTGCATGGCTGTTATGTACATATTTCATGCACATTAATAAAGCTTAAATGGTTGTTTGAATTATATATAGTGCAACGGTTGTTCTGAATATAAAAAAAATATAATTTTCTTCAAAATTTTTAATAGCACTGATTATCTATATTTTGCAGTAAAATTTTGTAAATGTTTGGGGTCAGTAAATCTTCTTAAAACATAAGACAAATACTAATAAGGTTTATACTCTTTATTGAAGTTTTTTTTTTTTTTTGCAATTCCTAAAAACAAGACAAATACTTGGGGAACTAAGGACCCTGAAAAAGTAGGCTATCACTGTTCTGCTCAAACTCTTTCTCTTTTTCCCTCTTGTTTCTACAGAATGCAGAAGTATCTGTCTTTGAGGTCAACATCCGCTTCATTGGAGGACTTCTGGCTGCATACTACCTCTCCGGACAGGAGGTACGCTATCATTGCTGATTGATTTTTAGTTTGTTTGTTTCTTCTCTGTCTGTGCTGTTCAGTTTCATAGCTATTTCAGATGAGGGAAGTTTATCCAGGCAGGCACATAGATGAAGATCTGGACAGAGAGAGAGTTTATCTTAGGGCAGTGCTGTTGGCTCAGAGAAATATGAACAGTTTTTTCAGGGGAAATAAATGTCCCTCTCTCAGGCCCATGTTAATTAACGCTTCCCTTCTGTCTTATCTGCCCATGGACATTAGTGGAGAAGGGCGCAAATAGACTCTCTCTCTTTCCCCTCATCATTGGGCAGCGTATTTCTTCACTGCATATCACTGTGTTCTCCTCCTTTTAGTCTGAAGGTGAAAATGCAAAGGAATTAAGCTGCAGCCATGCGGCACGGCCTCATCGCTGCTCCACACACTTCATTAGATGAGTTTAGATACTGGACGTGGAACTCGCCACACTTGCCTGCCTCTCTGTCCCAAGTGACCTTTTGTTCCGTCAGTACAGTGTTTTGACACGCCTGGGAGTCAGGCCTCAGTCACACTTTGTTCATCTGAGTGTTTTCTGCATATGTGCTGTCATAGACATGCAGTACAGCATGGGCTGAGTTTTTGGAGGCAGAGTATCCAATTTAGCAGTGATTGTATTGCAAGTGGCAATTATATTAAATGAATTGTTTCAGAAATCATTAAATAACATCTGGATTAACTGTGCATTTCTATCTTGTAATTACATCTAGTCGCTAAAAGGACTGTAGTATGCTGTGGAGGGCTGTATCCAAAATGTGCCCAAATTTGAGCAACAACATTTACAGAGATTTCATTTTCAGAGATCAGAATCAAAGCAAGCATTTGTGTTATGAGAGACACTGTAATGTTGGTATAGCTTAAACACAGAGGAGAGACAGACAACACACACAGCTTCGGGTTCAGACAGTTTCATTTAACCCCCATGGAGTTAAAAACACAAATAAATGCTCAGTCATTAGCATTTGTACTCTGCATCGAAAACATATGAATCTGCTGTTGCACCTCTAATAACTTTTAAGGCTTATTTTGCGGCATTTATATGAGCCTTTTGATGGATTGCATCAAGGAGCTGTAAAAACTGGTTACACTCACTGAGTGAATGAATCGGGTTTGTGCTGAACTCTTACAAAGCAAAAACGAAATGCTTTCCTTCAATCCATGAACGCGGGTCTCTCACTTAATGTATGCAGTCTCGCAGTCTGAGGTGTCTGTCGTAGGAAATCAACACATGCTGCTGTGAATAATTAAGAGAAGCATCTTCTCATTGGATAAGAACACAAAGTCTCATGAATAATTACGAGACACCAACGCATCATCAAAGTACTGTAGTCCTTTGCCACGTCACAAACTGTGACGTTAACACAATATAGATTTTAAACCCGTAAGACGAAAATAGCGCAAAAAAGCTCAAAATGTACCAGTTTTCTCCAATCATTAAAATTAATGCATGCTAACATTGTCTCCTATGATGTGCAACACAAACACCTCTGCTAAAATCTCAGTAGTAGTAGTTTGGTGTTTCATGACCCTTTAATTCTGTACAGCAGTTTTTGAGTCATTTCTTTGTAAATATGCACAATATATCAGTACTATATTGTTTATTGGCAGATATTAGAGAATCTTTATATTCATCATTAATTATGCTGCTCTATTTTACATGTAGATCACATTTGCCTTCAGCTGTCGCTCACTTAAACTTCATCTTCAAAAGCACTAATCATTTAAAATAACACTGTTAAAAGTAATCTTTGGCAAGCTCAAAATGAATATTAAATTTTCATACTGTACTTTACAATGTTGTGATGCATAAGTTCACTTGTAGAAATTAAAATGATTAATAGTAGTTGGTAGTATTCGATTCTTAATTTAATAATTAGAAAAAACGGTATAGGCCATTTGTTAGTGATCGGTAACACACACACAAAACATTATCTGGTGGTTGTTATTATTATCACCCAGAACCACCTTTTACTTCAGAGCCTTAATTCCTTACAGTAGTTTGAGTTAATTTTTTTATATAGATGCGCATACTCTCCAGGTAGATACAGTACCTTCAGCATTATTGGAACCGAAGCATCTTTCTCCATTGACGGCTATTCAAAAGCCTTCTCAAGTGCACTGAGTGCCCATGAGCAAAGATGACAGATTTGAAATTGCTTTCTTCCAGGGGATCATGCAACCACCAGCAATTGCCATCGTGATGTATAGGGATGCTAATGAAAAGCTTTCTCCAGGGATTATACTCTTGGTGTATAGGCAGAGTTCTCTATATACAGTATGTCCCCTATTTGTGTTTGAGGTGGAGTTGAGATGGGGGTAGGGGTAGAGTGATTTGATTGATTGTGATTGTTTTAGATTGAATGGCTCTTTAATAAGAGTTTTTTGATCCGGCCTGATGGAGTAAGCCGCTGGGGGTGGAGGGAATGAAAGAGGGTCCAGAGTAGAGAGAGTTGTGTACTGAATCTGATGTTTGGCTGGTTTTTCTAGAAAAGATGAAGAGCATCTGATCTGAAGAAGACAGAGGACTCCATACTTTTATCAGCTCTGGAGGTTATCTCTCCTGTGCAAGACCACATCCTCCATTCCTTCTCTCTCTTTCTCTCTCTCTCTCTGTCAGCTGGCGCTAGCAGTGCAGTGATGGATGATGTTTACTCTTCTGTCCCTCTGTCTTTTGGTCCTCTTGTCTTCTATTTTATCCTTTTCTTTCATCTCTCTTTCTCAGTCTTCCTCTATTGTTCTTCAGATCTCTCACCCATGCATGTCTTGACAGTATGGTTTCATGATGGCAGTGGAGAGATGAATTTAGATCTCAAGGAGCAAGGGGCCGGGGTTGGGATGGCTAGTTTGGTATATGCTGTATGTGAAGCAACAATACAAAGTCTGCTTCTTCATTGACAACAAATAGTTTTTAGTATAGTTACATTCAACTCAGGCTTGCTACATTTTTGCTAAACTTCTAAAAATGCATCTATACATACAGTTACCATAAGTTTTCATCTGAAATAAATGCTAGTGAATTAATAACTTGAACTGCTCAAGCAAGTTGTGATTACATGTGAGATTTTTGATTAATAAAGACTGGTTCCTTACACAATACTATGTTTTTAAAACACTTGTAGCATAATTTAGGATCTGTAAACAAATACATTTTGTCATTTGGTTAATGTATTAGTAGTAGTAGTAGTATTTCTGAGTAACACAAAAAGCTGCGATCCCAATGGCTAATACTAACGGATAGCTTTCTTTATAGCCCTTTCTCAAACAGCATCCTCCACGTCTACAGTTGCGTGATGTAATGATGAATTCAGGTATTAGGGGGTTAAGAATGAAAAGAGGCAACCTGTTTTCATTGGAGAGATGATGACAGATGAAGGAATGTGGTGTGTACTTATCTGGAATTTTTTTCTTTGCATTCTGGCAATGTTTAATTTTTTCTTATACACTCATATTTAATTCTCCTAAATTGGCCTTCGCATAGTTACAGAGTACTGTTATCGAATATAAATTTTATTATTAGGTAAATAATTAGTCTTTTGTAGTTTTGATTACATTGTTTAGTTTACCGTTCGATATTAGATGTTTTATGTAAGGCCAAGCAAATAGAAGCACTTGTTCCCTTTATGGTCATAAAAAGCGACTGGCTCAATAACTGTTTTGAATAACTCTTTCTAAATACTTCCTGGAATATGTATTTTTCTAGATTTTATTTCCTTTGGTGGTTAAGACCCTCATAGCATTTTCCAGGTACCTCACCAGCAAGCCAGCAATTTTGGATGAATTACTTGAAGATCTCACATCTAACAGTAATTTTCCAGTGGATCTAGACAGCACATTTCTTCCTTTCTTTCAAAGACAGCTGCAGATTCTTTGTGCGAAAATCATATTTATTTTATTTATATTTTGTTTATGTTTTTGTTCTGAAGTTGTTCAGACCTTTGTGAGATGGTTCGATTACTGTATGTTTGACAGCCCAATTACTGTATGAATAAGTAGATTTCTCCAAGCACAGTGCTGACGGAGGTTTTATTTCTTAAGATTCCTTCAAGCCATATAGGATCATAGGCTGTAAGTGAACAACACGGGCAAATATTTGTTCTTTGTCTTGATTTGCACATTTATTACACGCAGAGATGAGGGAATGGTGTTTACTCCAGGCATTATGCAGCAGTTAGCTTTCTCTCTCTCACCCTCCCTATCATTGCTCTCTGTTGATGCGCTGTCCTGTGGTTGTATATCCTTCTCAGTGGTAGAGAATATGTGGTGTCACATTAGGGAGCAGCACACTCTTCTGTTGTCAAACACGGATCTCATCAAAGGCAGAAGAGAACCGCAGCCCTGGGCCCAGCAGAGACAAGATAAGGACAGAGATTTAAGAAGGGATTTGATGGATGAGAAAATGTTTGTCAGCTACTCATCTGCGTGTTTGATATGATGCAGACTTTGGACATGCCTATCGAATCTCCTCTTTAAGTACTAATAACTGGCCTTTCTTGACTGACATTTCCTTATAAAACTATCTGGTTTTCCAGCCCTTGGTTTGTAGCTGAGAGTGTGTCCAAAACACTCTGGAAATTGCCAGAAAAGATCTTTAAAAAATATAGCGCCTAACAAGTGATTATATAAGGATGTGTTTGCTTTGAACATCAAGACCACTGGTGTTGGTGTTTATTTTGACATCCCAGCTGTGGTGTTGTTTGCAACACTCATCAGTGTAAAATGAGACACACCGTATGCTGGGCCAGCTGAGAACTGAGACTAAATAATTGGTCAGTTTCACGGAAAAAAAAAAGAAAGAAAAAAAAACATCACATGTTACTTAATCCCAAAATCAAACACAAGGGAGAAAAAGAAATTGTGTTCTTCATAAAAGTACATTTTACCAATATCTCATTACCAGTAATGTTTAAGAAGTAATTAATTGTTTACATAATTGTTGTACTGCTTTTCTGAATATATATATTTTTTTCAGTAGTAAGAGTCTAATGAGAATCACCATTGAACGTAATGGGGATTATAAAAATGGTAATAATTTAGCTATTCTAGTGCATTAAAGTAATTAGAATTAGATGTGCTTAATTTTTTGTCTGTACTGTAGTATTGTAATACATTTTGTCTAGATGCAATGATTTTATTAAAACATGCATTAAATTGGAGTAAAATACTATCATTTTCCATGCCATTTTAGTTTACAAAAATACACAATCTAAAAATACATTGCACTGATAAGAGATTTTTTTTTAATTGCTAATAGGCTTAAATAATAATAATGCTTAAATAATGATGGGGCTGAATTCATGATTAATGGGTCTGAGGAATCTCCTGAAAGCTGCATCATATGCAGTTCAATTAGAAAAGAGAAGCTTCTTGATTTTTTTTTTTTTTTTTCAACTTTCTGAGTGTTTTTCCATGTGGACTCTAAGCTGTGTGTCTCTTACATTGTCTCTTCTGAAGCTGTGCAGTTTATTTATAAACCTGGAGGAATCATTTTAAATAAAGGCAGAAAATGTGTTTGAAATGTAAATGTAGAGGTGCACTGACTGTCCCTATTTGCTTTGAGAAGATGAGAAGCATTTTACTAAAACATTCTCACAGACAGCCTAATTTCTTCATTAGACGACGTCTCTGATGACGTGATCTGATTGGCTGTGTTTGTGTCGGCCTTGATTGGCAGCTCCCGATTGTGCTGCCATGACGACGAATAGAATAAACACCAGGCAGAAGGTTTGTCATAAAGGCTGCAGATGCACAAACATACTGAGACAGGGCAGAAATCCAGCTTTAACCCTGAACCCCTGTGGAACCCTCTGTGCAAACACTCATTCCTCCATCTCCAGTGTGTTCTCCATAATCTCTTTTTATGCTTCCATTTGACATTTAAGGAACATCTCAGGCTGAGGGTTCTGTAGTGTGTGTGTTTGTGAACAGAGAGCAGAAGCTGTATCGTGGGGAATGTCCGTGGTCATATCCTCATATGTGTAATAACAGGATCATCTCTGGTGCTTATGATCCGCATCAACCAGATTAGGCTTCAGCGTTGGAATCTGCATTCTGGGAATTACACACACATTCACTCACAAACACACACACACCGCTCGAGCTAATCCTGAGGAAAGCACCATTTCTGTACTCTTTTGCCCTTTTCTTTTTCTGTTCTCCTGCAATTTTGAGTGACAATTTGCACCTGGTTTAAATAGAACTGGAAGCACAGCATGGCTATTTGCATAACAGTAGTCTGCTAGAACGCGATAACTATTTAAAAAGAAAAGAAAAGAAAGAATTATGTATTAAGAAAAGTGGCGAGAATGTGCAGTGGTATTTTTGCATAGACAACCCAAAATAAATCTAACTTAAAACATTTATTTTTTCTTATCCAACTCCTGCTTTTCTTGCTCTTTCTAGATATATATGATTATGTATGTATGCACATTGTTTTTTATTCAAAAGAAATTAATACTTTTGTTCAGCAAGAAAACAATAAATTGATTAAACAGTAAAGAAATGTATAAAATTACAAAACAAAAAGTTACATTGAAAATACATGCAAATAAGGAAAATATTTTAAATTGTAATTATATATCATAATCTTACTGCTAATAATGTACTTTTATAAATACATTACAACTCAAATACATTGTTGCTATTTGGGTGCAGATAGTATCTGCTTTATTCTTTGTCCCCAGCCTTGTATTTGTTTGCCAAAAATGATTTTACTTAATGTTTTCTTTTCACTGGACCTTTTGTAAACATAGCATTGTGGTATTTCTCTGTCTCTCTCTCTGTGTGTGTGTCAGAAATATCTCAAAGGCTCTTCACACATCTATTCTAGTGAATTGCTGTGCATTTTAATAGACTCCACGTAAATATGCGTAAGAAGGGCTAGAAATAAAAGCCTCAGCAGTGGCTCGGGCAACCGTGCGCTTTGTCTAAGTGCCAGAGGCCTTTTTTCTGCTATGGCTTCATTCTATCTTTGGTCCTAAAAACACGATCAACCGCACATCTCCCGCTCTGACGTGACATGACCAACACACCTTACCCTGCTTAGAAGAGTCTGGCTGTGAGTCATCAGCACAAGATATTTTCAAGCCGTTTTTGCTCAAAAGCACTTGGTGGGATGGCAAAGTTGTAGTCAGACAGTCTCGCCGAAATTATGATGACGGTTACTGTTGAGGGAAAATAAAATGATTGATTGCTGCACATTTGACATCGACTACGACTAATAATACATAGTTGGAAAGGTGAAGTCATTCTTTCTGTGGCTATGCTGATGTGTTCATAAAGTGTCTGAATGGACTTGAGTATTCAAGAGATGCTTTTATCCAAAGCAGCTTATATTATTATTGCAGGGACAAACCACCTGAAGCAATTTTGGTGGTTTGAAAAAAAAAAAAAATTGTCATCACTTACTTGTTCGATCATATTGTCAAGGGTAGACTCATCTTTGCTTTGAATATGTCTATCTACAGCAGTAGTTGTTGTTAAACTGCAGCTGTTGGAAAAGGTTGTCTCAGTTCAAAATTTGAACTTTATGACGAGGCCCCAGTGCATCATCTGTATTCTGACAGTAGTGAGTAAACAAATTCAGGTGTGTTGTTCTTTGAGTATTTATTCGGTCTCAAATGTGTGTTCTCTCTCTCACTCTGTGTGTGTGTGTGTGTGTGTGTGTGTGTGTGTGTCAGTTCCCCTCTGCTGAGTTTGTGGACAGATTTTATCCTTTCAGTTAGAGTCTGTAGCGTTGGTCGGGCTACAGGGGTGTATCTCACAAAACCCATCAGCAAGACCAAGTCTGGGTCATATTTCACCTCAAAATAATATATATATATATATATATATATATATATATAATATATATATATATATATATATATATATATATTGTTTTGAGAAAAGAAATTGAAGCCTATTTTATAACTTTGACATTAGGTTGTTTATGTATTTTTATGCATTGTGTAAATTTGAAATATATAATTGAAAATCTTTAAATTTGCCTTTACAATTTGTCATTGGGGTGATTAAATTCTGATTGAATCTGTTGTAAAGAATATATACATTATACATTAATACAAAAATTATACATTACTGTAAAGTTTTGGGTTGGTACGGCTTTTTTTAATGTTTTTGAAGAAGTTTCTTATTCTCTTAGTCTCTTATTCTCACTCTTACTCTTCATTTATGTAATTAGAAATACAGTAAAACAGTGATATTGTGAAATATCATTGCAATTCGAAATTTTTATATTGCAGACTTTTATATTGCAGAATTTTTATATTTTAAAATGTATTTTATTCCTTTGATTGCAAAGCTGAATTTTCAGCAGCAATAACTCCCGTCTTCAGTGTCACATGATGCTTCAGAAATCATTATAATGTGCTGATTTGCTGCTCAGGAAACATTTCTGACCAAGTCTGAAAGCATTTCTGCTTCATAATATTTTTGTGGAAACCATAAAAGCCTTTATTTGAAACTCTTTTCATATTATACCATTACAATTTAAAGCTTTTTCTTAAAAAAAAAAGTCTTACCATTAATTTATGAACAATAATGCACATTAATTTATTTGTAAATTACATGTATATTATTGAATTATTTAGATTGTTAATATTTATGGTATGTAAGTAATAGTATGATTGTAGTATTTGTCTACTGAATATTATTAAACTGATTATGCAGATTTTTTTTTTTTTTTTAGGAATGATAATCACTTTTGAGAATAATAACTGGAATTGTCTGAACATGCTATGCCAAAAGATTTTTAAAGAAAAATAAATCTTAATGGTCCTAAATAGGCTTAATTTTCGTTATGTAATTGTTGTAATTGTGTAAGTATAATGGTTTTTTTCACACTGAATCAAAATAATAAAAAAAATCGCCCAACATGTTTTTTTTTTTGTTTGTTTTTTTTTATTCCCAAGAGCTGACTTGATTCTTTTTGTCCACCAGTGGTGCTTTGCTTTGTCTCCCTTGTGGTTCATAATTTATTTCTCTCCTCTGTATGTCTCTGTATCTTTTAGGTTTTTAAGGTGAAGGCTGTCCAGCTGGCAGAAAAGCTGCTTCCTGCTTTCAACACCCCAACAGGCATCCCTTGGGCCATGGTCAATTTGAAGAGGTATGTTACATACACACCTTCTCTTTCATGCCTTCGTCCTTTCAATTACTTTTTTCTCTCTCTTTGCCTCTTTTTCCCATGCTGTCTGTCCTCCACTCATTGTCCTGATGGGCTGCCACATAATGGAAAGCTGTTAGACCTTGTGCATCTATGAAAGTCCCTGTGGCTTTCTTCCTGTTTAACTCGACTTTCCACATAATTTCATTAGAATGAAACGGAAAATTGCACAATTAATCTGCAGAGCGCATTGTGAATGTGCATTAAGGGTTTTTTTGTGTTTGAGTAGGGAGGAGGGTCAAATCCAGCCTGACATGGCTTTTGTGAATTAATTGGGTGTTTAGAAGAAATTGCTCGGCAACAGACGAGACCACCGCATTTTGGGTGTCTTTAATCCTGAGGGGGAAGAACGACTTTGTGTTTTATTAATCCCCATTCATGTAGAGCAGCCTTTCGCAGTCTACGCACACACTTTAAGTGAATGCTGTGGATACATTCTGCATGGAAATGAGAAGTACAAGCAGAGCACAGGATATTGGACTTGACGGAAGGAATGATGGGTGGCAGTGAATCCGTTTGGACTGGGAATGAAGCTGTTTGACTTTAATGAGCTCGCAGTAATTCTTCATTGTCTACACGCTGCAAACGTTTGTTTTGGTGTGTTTGGTTTAGTATTGTAATATGTAAATGTCATGGGTGTTTCCTTCTGTCTGTTTCAGTGGAGTGGGGCGTAACTGGGGCTGGGCTTCAGCTGGAAGCAGTATTCTGGCTGAGTTCGGGACGCTGCACATGGAGTTTGTGCACCTGACGTATCTGACTGGAAACCCTGCCTACTATCAGAAGGTACGCTTGGGTGTATGAGGGTTGTGTAACTGTGTTTGACCTTTGTGTTTGTGTCCTGTTGTGAACTCTGTTTGTGTTGTGGTTTAGGTGATGCACATACGGAAACTGCTGGCTAAGATGGACAGACCCAACGGGCTTTACCCCAACTACCTGAACCCACGCACAGGACGCTGGGGCCAGCGTGAGTACCTCCCACTAACATCCACTCTGCTGCAAAAACAACTCTCACTTTCCACTTCTCCACAAAAGGCGTTTTGTGAATTCTCTCACTGTATGAAATAAAGAGGGTTATAGACACCCACAACATGAACTTGATGCTATGCTGGGAAAAAAAAATAGATTGTGCACACAAGTGCTGGGTGAAATGATGCTTTTTGAGTAGATGGAAGAATTTCCTATTATTTCCTATAAAAAAGACTTTTGAATAAAATATAATTTTCTCTGGACTTCATCTTAGATGAATTATGTTTCTATAAACTTTTTTCTGGGAATACTTTATCCATGAGTGATACATGAAATGCTGCCTTAGATTTGGCCCGAATCAAATGTAGAGTTTGCTGTGTATTATCTTTTGGAGTGTTTGAGTAAGTGTAGACAGTTTTGCTGCATATTGTGCTGATATACTAGACTTAAAGTATATTCAATATATTTTTTTTGTTGCCTTTGTCAGACTCACAATTTACTGTATGGCAACATTTTGTGTTAAGTGTTTAGCTTTATATCAATAAATAATTTATAATTTATTGAATAAATTTCTGGAAATGCATTACAGCTATATTAAGCTGGTAAAATGGTTTTGGTACTCAAGAAACATCTGCATGATGATTGAAATTGCGCAAATGATTTTATTCATCATGCATGAAAGTGACCAAAGGTGAGTGAAGACAATTAAAATGATTTATATTTAATAAATGCATTAACGAATATAATTAAAATGTGACCAAAGGTGAGTAAATCCTATTCATTAAACTTTATATTTATCAAAAAAATCCTGAAAATTAAAGTGCATCATCATTTCCACACAAAATATGAAGCAGCAAAACTGTTTTCAACATTGATAATAATCAGAAATGTTTCTTGAGAGCCAATTTTTTTTTTAATTATTTCTAAAAGATCATGTGACACTAAAAACTGGAGTAGTGATGAAGAAAACTATGCTTTGCATCACAGGAATAACATTACATTTTATAATATATTAAAATTGAAAACTTTTTTTGTATTTGTAATAATATTTCACAATATTTCTTTCTTTTTTTTTTTACTTTATTTTGATCAAATAAATTCAGCCTTGATGGGCAGAAGATGGTTACTTCAAAATCATTAATAATTGTAATGTTTCCAAACTTTAAAAATAATAATTCTATATTTATTATTTTTATTTTTTATTGTTTTGTTGTTATGATTTTTTATTGTTTATTTTTGTTTTTTTGTGGTGATTATTAAATAGATATATCTTTTAATGTGCTAAAATATTTATTTTTAATAATGAGTGCTGGGGCCGTGGCTTGTGGGTGTGGTCAGATGTTCCTTCTTTTTTTGTCTCTAGCTGATCACATGCCTGATAGTATAAATGTGAGATATAGTGACAACTTGGCAACCTGAAACACTCACACTGGTTCTGGCCCTTTAGGCCCTGTTTCTGTATACTTATTGCTACAATAATTGTAAGAACGGATTCAGATCCAAAATATCACTCTGCGAAGCCTGTTTATAGACACGGATGATTTTCATAATCCCTCTGCAAGGATTTATTATTCTATAAATGTGAATTACGACAATGGCAGCTTATCCTCATCTCACTGATCAACGAGCTTTAATAAAGATGGGATGTTAGGAAGTTTCTTTCTTGATGTATAATTAGTAATTATCTGTAGTGAAAACACTCCACTGTGTTTTAACCAACTCTTAATTACTGAGAGAGATGAGGGTTTAATCAGTGCCCTGCGTCTAAAGTGTTCTACACTGTGTTTTAAAAGACAAACTCTCTCTCTCTCTCTCTCTCTCTCTCTCTCTCTCTCTCTCACACACACACACACACACACACACACACACACAAAAGACTAAGTCCAGAAGTGTGATGATGTGTGTGTGTCCAAAGGGGTAGAATGTAATTAAGGTGCACTAGAGATCTATTTTCCAAAATAAAACTCTGTGTGAGTGACAGGCCATTAAAGCAGAGTATTATTCCCTCTCCCACACTGCATCTGCCCTGTGGACCCTTAAAGGGACATTTCCAAAAAATTATGTTCTCTCGTCATTTATTCTCCCTCATTTTATTTCAACTGACTTTTTTTTTTGTGTGGCGCACCAAAGAAGTTCAGAAAAATGTTCAAGCTGCTATTTTCTATACAATTAATGTGAATGGAGATCATGTATCACAAGCAGCTTGGACCTTGTCCTAAACATCTCCTTTTGTGTTCCACTCATGTAGGATGGGTGAGTAAACGATGACAGAACATTCATTCTTGTGTTAACTACACCTTTAAAGTTCTCTCTCTCCACGTCTCTACAGCTTCACCTGCAGGGGTCTTTAGGCTCTCTCTCTCCACGTGTGTATTTATTCAGGGATTCTCTATCCATGACCTGTCTACTTACTTTCAGCGATGCCTGCTTGCTGTCGGCCTGTCTGCTTGCTGTCGGCCAAGCCTCTCTGTAGAGATTTCTTTTTTTTTTTTTTTTTTTTTTTTTTTTTCAAAGGCTTTGAGTGCATTTACTTTTCAGCGGGAGGCCATTAGGGATTTGTTTTTGATTGGCAGAAGTGAAAATCCAGACATTCAATGACTGGCAGCCATGCCAGAGTAGGCTGTGAAATAAAGGCCAAGATGGTTTATGGGAGTCTGACTGAGATTTCTGGGAGTTTATGAGTCTGAACCATCTCTGCTTCAATCAGTCTTTCCACTGCCACAGCTTTTCTTTATTCCTATGCACATCAGCCCACACCATCTATGTATTAATCATCACCTTAATCATTGATAGTGTTAATATTATTTTATTATATTTATTATCATTTCTGCCACATTTCTTTCTGTGTTTTCTTGTTCTGTACCTTTTTTCTCCATTCCTTTCGCTCTCTCTGAGCAGCTTGTTTTTTTTTTTCTCTGTATTTTTTTTTCTGTCTGTATTGTTTCTGTGTCTGTATTGATTCATTCATTCTTTTTGAACTGTTTCTTATTATACTTCATATTTTTCTAGCTCTATTCAGATATAGTTATTGGTATTGCGTGCAAAGGCAAAAATCACTTAAATCTTAACCCAACTCATCCTGCACTGTTTGTCCTGGGGCATAAATGATACATATCCATGACGCTGAGAAAAAGTGTAAAATTACTTTAAAGCAATCTATTTTTTTTTTCTTTTTTTTTCAATTTAAGGAGACATCTGAGCCATATCTGGGGACAAGAGACCTTGGCTCTTTTGAATTGACACTGTAAGCAGTGCCTTAGCAACCACAGAATACCTTGGCAACCACATGGCAACACTCTGGGAATTACCTGCAGCATTGTTTCGACAGCTTTTGCAGAAAATGTAAACAATATTTTTTTTTCCCCTCATATTTCAACATGTCCCACCTCTTGCGGCAGGGCGGACTATTAAGAGTTACTTACAAGTGGTCTGTGATTGGACATCAGTCTCTCTCTCACTTTCTCTTTAGTTTTTTCCCCTACCTCTCTTTTCTTCTCTTCTGTTGAATAATTCATCTCAGCTTCTAAATCTTGCCTCTACTAGGTCAGTCCCTCGCATCCATCAGCATAAAATACATCTTTTACTATGTCTTGGTGTCTCTGTAAAGGATCTCTCATAAAGTGCTTCAGCCTCCTGCCTGGTTGCTGCTTTACTGATTTCTTTAGCTCTCACTCTGATTTTTAAACCAGCTATTGCAAGAGGCAATTTTTAGCCGTGTCACTTGCATGTTCACACCTCTCTCTTGTAAAACATCACCTCTGCATCTGTTCCCCACCCCCAGTCTCCTCTAAAGACCTTCCATTATGGCTTTTGGCAGTTCGTCTCCTGAATGTTTACCCTGCTAGCTCTCTCTCTCAGCAGGCTGAACGCAGTACAGCTCGCTAACCTTGGCAGATATGAGCTGTGACGGTGCTAATGGGCTCCTCCCTCGTTCCTCTGTGATACTATATACAGCAAGTGTACAGTATACACTCCTCTGCCTCCTGCACACATCACGCTTCCTGTTCTCCCTGGAGTGGTGTCCTGTCTGTTCCCTAGATGGGCTAACAAGCTTTCATGTAAATCTTGTCACTCAGAGAGAGAGAATGTATGGATAGCTAGACAGACAGATAGACAAAGACATACAGAGACAGATATTATACAGACAAACAGATAGGAACAACTGATGGATGGATCAATAGATAGATAGATAGAGGTTCACAGTTAGACAGAGACATACAGTACAGATAGACGGATACAGACTAGATAGATAGACAGACTTGGAATAGATATAGACATAACGATGAACAGATGTTAGACAGACAGACAGAAACATAGACGGATATATTATAGATACAAAGACAAGTGGATGGATGGATGGACATACAGGTATAGATGTCATAGACATACAGACAGCATAGATAAATAGACATAGAATATAACATAGATAGGCCGACAGATATAGATTGGATGGATGAATGGACAGATAGATATAGATATATATAACATGGATGGATGGATGAACAGATAGATAAAGAAACTGGTAGATAGATACAGACATAGAAATAAGATAGTCTCGATCTCTCATTGCCCACATGAGCATCAAGGTCAGCTTACTACGAAGCCATGGCTCCAACCTAGTGCCTCTTTTTTTAGTATTCCATGTTTGTGTCCATGTCTTAATTTCTACAGCTCCCTCCAACAATTCAACGTAGATTGTTTACATGTTCTGTTGTAGGTTCCCATTACGAGCCATTACCGGCACAAATGACTCCCAGCCTGTCAAACACACACACTTTACACACAGTCACTCTGCAAAGTCATTAACTGTGTCAAAGTGGAACACACACACTATGGCTGTGTTTATAAGTGATTAGGTGTGTGCTGGTGTGTGTCCACGCTGGATAAATGCCCACGAAAACATGCTCACTTGCACATTTTTATTGAAATGAGGGTCGGTGTCAAGCCTGAATACACTTTTATATCAGCATTCAGTAACATTAAAAGACTGAGCTTTGAACAGAGTAACCAAAAGAATCATAGCAGGCTCTTCTTGAAACCAGTTGAATGCATTTTCACAAAATTAGGAGTTTAAAATTAGGATCTAATTAGGCTAGTTTTGTCATTTTGAAGAATTTAATGAGTTTTGTAAAGTTTGGTTGTTTAATATTGTTATTTAATTATGTTTTTTTGTTCATTTTGCTTAATATAATTATTCTAAGAGCTACAGGACTTTATATAATGACAACCATGATTTGCAGTTATTTAGGATAGAGCATTCTTATTCTAGAAAGTATGTTTGGACAGAAATACTGAGAGTTCTCAGTATTTTTGATCTGTTTTTCTGGAAGAGAAAGTCTGTAAATCACATACACTACCCTTCAAAAGTTTGGGGTTGGTATAATTTTTGTATGTTCTGGAAGAGAAAGTCTGTAAATCACATTTTTTTGGTTTTTGTATTTTTTGTTTGTTTTATGCAATCAATATTATGAAATATTATAATTTAAAAGATGAGATATTTATATTTAATATAATATTTAAAAAGATAATTTTTAAAAGCCATGACTGGAGTCATTGCACCAGTTTTCATTGTCACATGATCCTTTAGAAATCATTCTAA
This sequence comes from Cyprinus carpio, assembly GCF_018340385.1. Classification (NCBI taxonomy): domain Eukaryota; kingdom Metazoa; phylum Chordata; class Actinopteri; order Cypriniformes; family Cyprinidae; genus Cyprinus; species Cyprinus carpio. Next base: position 19,531,031 of record NC_056605.1, on the reverse strand, counting down.
TAATATGCTGATTTGCTGCTCAATAAATATTTCTTCCTTTTATCATTTTTTTAAATTGTTGTGCTGCTTAATACTTTGGATCAGATTAATGGGTCTGTGCTGAATAAAATTATTAATGTCTTTCTTACTGAAAATAGTAAGTGTATATATCTATATATAAAAATAGTAGTGTATATGTGTTTTAAATGATTATTTTGATATTGTGAATTGTTGAATTCTCTCAGCTTATCTTGTTTCTCTCTCTTGCTCTGCAGATCACACCTCAGTAGGTGGGTTGGGTGATAGTTTCTACGAGTACCTGTTGAAGGCCTGGCTAATGTCTGATAAAACGGACACAGAGGCACGCAAGACGTATGATGATGCCATCGAGGTGAGGGCTGCTGGTTGCCATGGTGTTTCGTGCTGCATCATTTTTGTTTCTCTGTTCATTCTCTCTTTCTCTCTCTCTCTTCCTTCAGGCTATCGAGCGCCACCTCATCCGGAAGTCCAACGGTGGCCTTACTTTCATCGGCGAGTGGAAAAACGGCCACTTGGAGCGTAAGATGGGTCACCTGACCTGCTTTGCTGGGGGCATGTTTGCCCTGGGGGCTGATGGGTCGCCAGATGATAAAGCTGGACACTATCTGCAGCTCGGAGCAGAGATTGCACACACCTGCCACGAAAGCTACGATCGCACTGGTTAGTGAATAGGAGGGGGCAAGAGATAGATGAAGGGTATAAAAAACGCATTAGATCTTTGGACTCATTTGTAGCATGGTTTTGTTGCCATGGTAACACTACAGGTTATTTTCAGAGTATGGCGTTTCTATTTCACATAACTTGACTGAAAGACATTGATGGATTACACCTCAGCCACAACAAGCTCTCAGACAGAGAGTTTCATGTTTATAGCACCATGAGAGCCGAAGGTTCAACTAATAGTACTAGCACTAAACCCATAAACCTTTTATTGTTTGCAGTGCTGAAGCTTGGTCCAGAGGCCTTTAAGTTCGACAGTGGGCTGGAGGCAGTGGCTGTGAGACAGAACGAGAAATACTATATCCTGAGGCCTGAGGTCATCGAGACGTACTGGTACATGTGGAGATTTACCCACGACCCCAAATACAGGCAGTGGGGTTGGGATGGTGTGTGTGTAGGTTTACTCTTTACATTAATTAAGGTCTGTTGGTTTGGGAAGTTTTTTCTTTTTTTTACTGTAATAATATGTATCTTTTTTAAAAACCACTGTAGAGATTCCAATGAGATTGTGGTTTTTTGGTTAATTGGTTAATTTTTTATTTTGGATGAATATCAAATTTATCGAATATCCTCAGAAAGGAGTGCCTACAACTAAATATTGTTTTTTTTTTTATGTAGAAACTGCTTTTCAAGATTTTCAATTACTTTTTGCCATCATATAATAGCGATTTAAAGCGATAGCACTGGATAACGGCAATAATTTAAACCTTGAAATGCCCTTTTTAAGTGCGCTTTCCTATAATAAAGGTGTCATCTTCTATTTTGTTTTGTTGTAATATATATTTTGTTTTCATTTTTTGGTATTTTGTATTTATTGTGTTGGGATGCCTGTGTTCAATAAACATCACAAGAGTGTTTCAACGTTGGCTTTGTATTCCATAATTAATACTATATTGTTTTAATGTTGTGTTGAAGGGTTGAATTGTTGTCTTTTTATCTCTGTAAGAGAAGAGTCTTTTTTTTAAGTGGTGCCTGTGCAAAAATCACCAGCGCAAAGCTAGGGCACAAGCAACACAAACAGGACTGGTATCTCCAGCCATCAGAGTTCAGCCGGATGTGTACGGCACAGGATGTTCTTAGTATCTAAACCCTTATCTCATCACTTTGATATCCATCTGTAATCCCAGTCGCTCTATCGGTGGCATCTTTTTGCTGCTAGTAGTAGTCATGTTACCTCTCCAACCGTATCTGTTTATCACTGTTTTTTAGATTTATCCTTCCCTCTATTTTCATGTCACTCTTATTCCGGCGAGACCTGGGCTGTGTTTTTTAGGGAATGTGTTTGTGTTTTTAGAACAGTTTCTAAGTGCTCTTGAGAATGGGGTGTCATTGTTTTTTCTCTGATTGGGTGTCATTGTTCTGCCGGTACTGTACTGTTTCACTGCAATTTGGCTTCTTTTGATGAGCCGCTGGGTGCCTGGGCTCTTTCTTTTCTTCCCTCCCTCATTTTCACTCTTCCCATTTCTGTAAAAGGAGAAAGAGAGCAGAATAAAGCTCATTTGTTCCCAGTCACTGAAATTCCTTTGTTGCTATTGGCTCATTTTTTCTTCTAATTTAATCATTTTCTGTCTCCAGCTCTCTTTGTGCTGCTATTTCTTTCCAGAATCTCAGGGTCTCACCGTCTGTTCTCTTTGTGTTCCTATCGCTGTTCTTCGTGTAGATAAACGGTATTGTGTTTATCTGTTTGGCGTCTACTCTTATCTCCAGGATCAGTTAAGATTTTCTCATCAGTTCTCACCATATCTCATGTGAAGTAAGACGTCAGTTGGAGGTTAAATGAATGGCTTTGGTTGGTATTTTTCAACTAGATGACAGTTTGGTTATTTAAACTGCTGTAGGATTTTTCATATATGTTGTTTTATGGTGGAAATGATGTAATTATGCCTAGGAATGATATTAAAATTCAGGCAGATTTAGCTGATAATCAATTTATCTTTATCAAAATTTATCTTGTGATAACCTTTGATGATGTTTAAAGATATTTGATGATGCAAAGGCATTCTATATGTGGAATATAGGGGATGTGGATGTGAGTGTTTTGTGTGTATCTGTTGAATGGGTTAATTGGAGGCTGGTTCAGGCCAGCTGCTGTTGCGTTATAACAGTGCGAGGTGAGTCCTCAGTGTAGCAGCTGTTTCAGGCAGATCTGCTCCAGGTAGGTGAGCACATCATGTCATGTTTTCCTGGCACAGATGGCTTGCATCACTCCTGCCTGCAGAGGCTTGAACGGCACTAATGGAGCATTATTGGTTCCTGGAGAACAGGGCCAGAAAAATAGAGTGGCTTCGTATATATTCTATTTTTGTCTTGTCATTACTGCGAGTACACAGTTATGCGTTGATTTGATTTGCAGTCATAAAGTGGTGATTAGGACAGGGTTTTACTTGATATTTCACATACAGCATAGATGATCTTTCTGGGCTAAAGCACAGGAAATGGTACATCTGGGACTGAGCTAGCCTGAGTTACCCATTGGATGGTTACTTTATTAGAAACTGCAAGATATTATATGGTTTAATCGAATTTAAGAACAATATTTTGGAACTATATTATGTTAGTTGTTTTTGTTATTCAAATGTTGGATGGTAATTTTTCTTTTAACAACCATCAAACGTTCATCTAAGGTGACGGGATTTTCTTCACATTATAATATTTCTCACATTAAGCCGCAATAATGAATATATTAAGAACTAAAACATGATGTTTTACCAACTGGACCTTCGCTATTTTTAACAAATTTGCAAGAAAAAGTTAATTCAGTAAAAGTAAAACAAAATTCATGAAAATATAAACAATAACCAAAAAATAATGTATTAGCTGTATTGTGTATTAGTATCCTATTTTTTTGGGACAATTAAATATTATTTTTATATTAAATTTTTTATATGTTTGGGTGTTGGTATGTTTTTGGGTTGTTTTGTTTTTGATAATACAGTAATATTGTGAAATATTATTAAAATTTAAAATAACTATATTCTCTGAATATATTTTTAAAATGTAATTTATTTCTGTAATGGCAGTTGAATTTTTAGCATCATTACTCCAATCTTCAGAGTCACATGATCCTTCAGAAATCATTCTGATATGCTGAATTTAGTGCTCAAGAAGCATTTCTAATTATTATCAATGCTGAAAACAGTTGTGCTGCTTAATATATTTTATGCATCCTTGCTGAATAAGTATTCATGTCTTTTCAAAAAAGAAAAAGAGAGAGAGAGAGCTCTTACTGACTCCAGACTTTCTCTGTATTTTCTGCAGGCTATAGATAAATACTGCCGAGTAAGCGGAGGATTCTCTGGTGTTAAAGATGTCTACTCCTCCAACCCCACCTACGATGATGTCCAGCAAAGCTTCTTCCTGGCCGAAACGCTCAAGTAAAAATCATTTCATTTAACAATGCATTGCTGAAGCTGTGTCGCTATAGAAGCACACACTGTTTCAGTTCATTATGCTAGTACACATTATTATTGTATAAAAAAACAATGTAAAAATGCTCAGTTATTACTATGATGGTTAACATAACATATGGCTACACCTGTGAAAAACAGTGACTGTCAGCTAAACAAAGTGGGATTTGCAAAGTAAATTGGAGTGGAAAGACAGCCAGTCGTTACTGCCACCTGCTGGTGAAACCGAAACACTGCAGTTTCTGGTATTTGGATGTGAAAAAGGAGTGGAAAGTGAGACGTTCTTTTGTGATTGATGCTGTTGTGTTTCCCATTGCCAAATGTGTTTGAATCATATCTCTATCTACTTTTCTCCAGCGATGAGCTGCTGCCTCTTGAGAACTGGGTGTTCAACACGGAGGCCCATCCTCTGCCCGTCCTGCACCTGGGCAACATCACCCTGCCTGGCAGCGAGACCCAGCGGTAGAGCGGACTCACCGGGGGGGCGTTCTCCCCCTCGCTTGCCCCTTTTCTATACGCCTCCATCCTTGTGAAAGACAGCAGCTGCCAGTGAAAAGGAGAGGAGAGAACTGTACCCACCAACCACTGTCTCCTCCCGGACTGTGAATCAAGGGACTGCAGTGAACGGAGGGGACCGGAACAGACCCAACTGTCTTTATCTATGTCTCTCTCATATATTCTCTGAAGGACAGACTGCTGGATTGATCGTGTCTGACATGTCCGCACACACTGTACACGCATTAGCAGACTAAAAGACCTTCTGAAATGGAGGTGTGTTTCTCACTTGGGGAAGGATTTTAACAAGTTAATTGCTGGATTGGTTTTTTTTGTCCTTTTTATGGATTTTGGTTTCTTTTTGTGTAATGATTTAAGTGGTTAATTTGTTCAAAATGATGGATAAATGGTTCTCTGACCAGACCGCCTTCAGAGTCTTTCTCTCTCTGAGCTGGGCTCCTGGAGATGCCAGATGTTGGATGTGACCTCCTGTGAAATCTTTCTCCAGCTGAGGCTGAATTTAGGCCAGAGGCACCCAGGAATGTTCTTTTCTCCTGGATTTCTTTTTAGACAGTCTTTCCGGTGTCTGTTTGTTAAGGTTAGAGGAGTAAAAAGGGACACATGCTGCTATCGAACAGTTGCTGCCTGTGACACAGTTACCACCGTCATTCCAGAAACCTGCATTTTCTGCGTTGTTCCATTCCCACCTTTTTTTCTTTTTTATTTTTTTCATGCATTGTGAATGCCCAGAATGTCATTCATACTGCATTCTGAAACACAGATGGGCTGATGGTTGATTTTGCAACACAATGAATCAACACTTGAAGTAACTGTAACGTGTGGGTAAAAGTCACGGTGCTTTAGATGCTAATGCTCATGGTTGTCACCATTTGTTTTCATTTGTCGAGGGTGCCGCTCTATTAGATCAGACCAGATTCTTTCAACAGCCAAGATTTACCACTAATCGTAGCCAACAAAGTAGAGATTTATATATATATGGGGCTTAGAGTTCATAAAATACACTGTGTGCCCTTTACAAGACACCCAGAGTAAATAAAACACAAAAAACTGCAAGGATTTTGAATACAGTTGCATAACAACTAAGCCTGTGATGTATGTTTTAGACTTGGGAATACTCCTGAACTGAGGTCAAAGACTTTTTTTTTTTTTTTAATACCAGTTTCTGGGTTTTTCCATTAGTCAAATGCATACCTCTGAATATTTCATGTGAGTTTTAACATGAAACACGGTGGTGGCAGACAGAGAAACAGATTTCTGAAATCAGATGATTAAACACAACCTGCAGCCAACATTGTGAAGTATTTTGTTTGATTTGATTTATTTTGTTTAATTGACCTTTAATTAATATTGATTCAGTCTCTTTGGAAACTGTGCTCAGCCTTATCCTCTCAGACTCATGTTTGGGGTTTTTTAATCTTCAAGTGTATAAAATGGCTCTTCCTCAGAAAATTTCATGTAGTTGACCAGAGAAGGAAAAGCTAATTATTTTCTCATCTTGGGAGATGAAAGAACTGTGAGAATCAGTCTGTCAAAAAGACTGGAGGAGCACTGATGGGTTGCTGGGTGTCATCGATCAGCTCCCTTCTCTTTATAACCTCGTTTCAGTTCCTCAGTTTCTAAACCTCTCATCCCAGTCTGAGGGAGATGTGTCCTCTCCTCTAGATGGCAGCAGCGGTGTCCGGCTGCTCTTCTACTTGTCATTTCTATTCTTTTCTTTTCTCCCAGTAACATGACTTTGATTAATGGTGAGTGAAGCCCAAGCCAACACTCTTCCCTGTTGTTTCTGGGTGAGTTTTGACAAAGCTGTCTTCTGTATTTGTATTTTTACTGAAAAAAATAAAAAAATAAATAATAAAAAAATATTGTAAATATGTTTAAAATGCCACACAAATTCAATAAAGATTAAAAACGTGAACGGGATAAAACAAAACAAGCTTTTATTGTCAAGTCTTTTCTTGCTGATTCATATAAAAAAGACTTGCAGTGGAATTTATAGTTCAGTTTCATAGTTTCTCACAGTCATGGAAGACCTAGAAAGATCAGGGAATTTCTAGATATAAAACATCTCTCAACTTTCAAGTTTCTGTTGTGAATATAATTTCCCGTTTATGTTCACGTAGGGCTCAAAGAGCTGAATTTTGATTGAGCCACATTCGTAACACAGGATGAATTTTAAGACATTTGTACAGTTAAATTTATTATAAGAGACTTACAATCTCACATACAGTTTATTATATATAATATTGATGCTCGGCATATAGAAATATGCTCCTGTGATCTCTTAAAATACATTTTTCTAATTTTTCATCCATAATCATGAATGAGTGGAAACATCATGTTGTGACCCTGTGCAATTGTTCTTAGCACATACAGTAGATGGAATCTAGCTACAGCATGTACATTTCAGTTATTTCAGTAGTAATATTATTGATAGAGGCTTTATCTATTTTGAGGCCTTCATGCTCTTTTACTCTTGGCAGCACACATTGATATTATAGGTCATGGTGAACTGGTCCTGGCACATTGCCCCGCTCTTTGTATATAGTTTTTAAGTATTGCAAACATTGTTTACAGTATTTCACACATGTGAGCTTGTTGTTATTCTCTCTCTTTATTCGCAAACATGAGGGATGTCCGTTTGTTTGTTTGTTTGTTTAAGCTGTCCTCTGTCATTGAGCTGTCTAGACTGACCGCAGTATGACAGGACAGGATGGATGGATGGCAAAAGCAGGAGGCAGAGGTCACAAGCTGGGTGTCATGTGCCCTTTTTCAACAACCCTAGTGACACAATGTGACCCTGATGTATCATCTGCTGAACAGATGCTGAACTATGACGGATTTCTCCTTCCACGCATATACACTCGGGTCCAAGTCTCTATGGAAACTCTAATGGAAATGCTTGTATTTTACATTTTCCTAATTTAATACAAATATTCATAAACTCCAAAAAACCTGATGATCATGTTCTCCAGCATGATTTGAGAACAATCCAAAGAGTATCTTGTGCTTCAGCAGAAGCAAGAACAAATGTTGAATCTTATGTACAGAATGGGTTTCATCATTTCTAGTTTAGGTCAACTTAGACTACAGAGTCAACTGTTGCTCAGTGGAAAGCAGTGGGCGATAAGCTGGAGAAACGGTCATGTTGCTAGTGTGTGGAGCAAAAAAAAAAAAAAAAAAGCTCCAAGGTCACTGTGAACCAGGTAGGTCAGTTCAAGAGAAACAGAATAACAGCAGCCACTGAAACTGCATTTTGTCATTGGTACGCCATCCTGTTGGTTATTTACATACTCCTGTGTCTGCCTGCTCGAGTGGCTGTTTGTATTCTTCAGGTTAGCAAAATGGAACTGTCAAAACAAAAGATCTTATTCCTTCAAGCAAAAAATGTGCTAGAGTATAGGCTGTCAAATTGAATGGGACGCTATGTTGCATATTTCAAATATCTTTACAAATATTTTCTCCCCTGGGTGTGTTGTATTTCTGTGGTATTAAACACATTTGAAAATTCTAATTACAATATGGTCACAGCCATATTTGTCAGATGTGCCAATATTATTCCTGTATGATAAGCTACGTAAGATGATGGTTGTTGTCTGATGTCCGATCTGACCTCCTCAGCACTGTTATTATAAAGTTCTAACAATCATGATGAGTCTTAAAGTGTGTAATAGTTCTAAACTGGTTTTGCTTCAGCATTCAGATTTCAGTTGGACAAGTGGCGACCCAACACAGTACCAAACTTTTGTACAATTTAATGAAATGTAATAAAAATTTGTAAAAGTATTTGTTATTTGGTATGTTATTTTTGAATGTTTATTTATTGATTGTTGAATTGTTTGTTGGTAAATTGGATTAAGCTTTTGTGGACCTGAAATAATCTTTTTTTGTTTTTATGATAATTTAAGAGATTAACCTTGATACAGTTATGATTGTCTATCAGTTTTATCGGTGTGGTTTTGATCTATCAGTGTTCTCGCTGTGTGTGTGTGTGTGTTTCTTTTCCAGACCTCATGCCAAACTACTTAAGGTTTTCTTTACAAAAATGTTATACTTCTTATCAGGTGTAATTTATTTATTACTTGCATTTTAATATATTTTTAAATAAATTAATACTCTGGCCAAAAAATGAATGTCATGTCATTGAGCCATCGGCCTGATTTAATAGAAACAATTTTCCCCCAAAAATTCGAGTTTTGTCATAATTTACTCACCCTCAAGTACTTCTGAACCTGTATGACTATATTTTTTTTTCTATGGAAATGTCAGTTTTTCCCCCCTTCTATGCATTGGAAGTCAATGTGCACCAAAACTGCTTAGTTCTCATCATTCTTCAAAATATCTTTTGTGTTCAGCAGAAGAAATGAAGTCATACAGGTTTGGATTGACATGAGCATGAGTAAGTGGTGACAGTATTTTCATTTTCGAGTGAACTTTCCATTTAGCTACTGTAGCTTCTACCAGCTGACAGATGAATTTGTCCAACAGGTGAGAGCCAGTGCTCTATCCGTCCCTTTGGTATTAACCAGACCTCTCTTCTGAGGATGCACGAGACCCTCTGCATCATGTTTTTGTTTTTCAGGAGCTCTGAATTTTAATCAATAGATACAGGAAAGAGAGGATTATGAATGTCACCATGAGTCATCGGACTGATAGACAGGGGGAAAAAAACAATTGCGTGGATGTCCGCAAACGTAGTGGAGTGTTTAATGTGTTAATGGCCTGTATGTGCGTGTGCACGCCTCCTTCAGTGTGTTTAATGTGTTAATGGCCACCAGTTAACCATCCGTAGCATGGACAGTGAGTCATTTCCACTTGGCGCTGAGCCCAGCTGCAGCAGGTGGCATTGCCACTCCTCACAAACTAAATGGCATTCACCTTTGAACAAAACACTACTTAATTTCTACTCGATTCAGCGCTCTCGGTGAAGTTTATTTATTCTATTAAGTCTATCTGTGAAAGAAAATGCTTGCTTAGCCTCATAAGACTTCATGTATTGTAAGATGTTTCTCAAAGGCATTAACCATGATGTTTGGTGCCATTTATTTGATTGATGCTAAAAGAAACCTTTGTTTGACAGTTCAGTGAGTTCTCATTTTAACAAATCCAACAAAGGATTGACAGATCATGGTTCAGGTTCCAAATAATTCCGAAACTTTTATGAATTTAATGTATTAACTATTAATTAGTCTTAGGTGTGACTTTCTTCTGAGCTCTATGTGATGTTGTTGGCAAGCATTTGTGATAAAGCTCTAGGGTTGTTGAAAGAGCAAATGATACCCCGCTCATGACATCTGCCACCTCCTTTCGCCTTCTCTTTTTCTCTTGTGGTTATGACTCATTACTTTTTTTTTTTCAGGTCATCAAGTTGTTAAAAAAATCCAACTAAGAAAAAGTTTACAAAACCAAATTGGGCAGTAATAATCCAGATGCTCTTAGTTTTGTACATACTGACATAAATCATTTTCCTTCACTTAAGTAGCATGTATCTCATGCTTCATCCTCATTTTAATATGTAAATGCATCATCCTGTTTGGACAAGCCTCATGCATAATTGTGGACAAACCCTTCATATGAAATATAAGCTTGGCTAAGGTAAAACTTTGCTGTCAAGGCTGGCATTTTAGTCAAACGTTTAAAATATGGTGCAATAATTCCCTAAAACAATCTTTAATGTTGATTACTGTGTGTGTATGAAAGAGGCTCCCATCATAAATGTCAGTGGCTCGGGGAATAGCATCTTGTATTAATTTTTTCTTATCTCATATAATAATAGCAAGTCCTCACCACTGACTTTATGTTAGATTAACACAAAACTGTTAGGACAGTCCCTCAGATCCTAGTCTAATTCTCTCTCTGTTGCTGTCTCATTCTCTCTTTCTCTTTTCTCTGCCATTCAGAAAATTCATTGTGGTTCAGAGACCCAGCACACAAAACTGGAGTTTCCTCACACGCTAACTGAGCAATAATTTCCTGTTTCGCTTTCTCATGTAATTTATACCCACATCACTGCTAAGAAAAGATTCAGAAGGAACCTACAGACCGGAATATCCCTCCCTCATCTTTCCTCTGGAGGCTGCACTAGGTCTGTTGAGTTACTCAGCAGCATCAGCGATATGCTATATGTGCTGATGTTGAGTTTTCCTCAGTCATGCATATTCTTTTACTCTCACCATCCACAATTTCACTGACACTCACCACAGTGTGGCTCATTCTTTACAGACTCAGTGTAAATGTATGTAATAATTATTGGAGTTTCTCGTAGATCCAGCTTTTCCAAAACAAATATTAATTAGTGTCTGTTTTTCTCAGTTATGAAGGACACCACCTACAAAAGAGCATTTGTGCGGGTATGTTTTTGAGGGCCAAATTTTTAGTCCTCACATATATAGTGAATCCATGTTCAGAATGATTTTGCCACTTATTTTATCATCAAATGAAAAAATACAGGCCTATATTTTGTTTTAACATGTGTGCTCATTATTAAGTATTAGCGAATTATTTTATTTGTTGTATAATTTCCAATCTGACAACAAGAAGAGGCTGAGCTTTAAATATTTTTAACTGATAGCCCAGCTTACCTAATGCACCTTCTGAAAAATACTGAAAATATGAGGTGATACTAAACCTCGGGTTACCAAATGTGTTCCAGTTTTAACCTGCTTCACTCTCTTCAAAAGCCGGATGTCAAATTCGACAAGTGTCTGTGGTCGCCTGGCAACACGAAAACCTCTTGAGCCAATTACAGGCTTCGCCTGGCGCATTGATACCAGCGAATAGAACGCCGTATGTTTTTGAATTCCATATAGAGCCTTAGTCCATAAATGTGTTGTATTGCGGAGCCTAACATGGGAGTAATGGTAAGTAGATTATGTATGATTTTATCTGTTAAATAAAATAAATATGTTTATGTGTGTGTTGATGGCAAGGCTTCAGAAAAATAGTGCGCAGTGGAGGTACGGAGAGCCAGGTTGTTTAGTAGGCAGTAGTTATAAGAGAGCGCGCATGTGTGTGTGCTCTTCAGAACTGAAGCTCTAGCGTCTGACGACTGAACGAACGAACGGATGGATGGAGTTGCTGCTGGTGCGAATTCTTATTTAACATCCATTACTTTTTTGTGACGACGTTGTTGATGAGTTCTTGTGGTTTTTTTGATGAGGGTGGTTGGTGGTAATTCATATTTATAACTTGATACCAACGCGTTGGGTCTGTGTGATTCGTGTGCAGTCGGAGGATTCACTTTAAAGTTAGCGTGTCGGATTGCATGCTTTGTATTTGGTTTGTTTGGATTGATTGATGGTTTATCTCGGGTTTTTTGTTGTTTTGTTTTGTCTCGTGGGGTGCTTTGTTTTAGATTGTTTTTTTTTTTTTTAATCATACTCCGATTAAAAAAACTTTTTTTTTTTTTCAACCTTTGTATGTTTTGTTTTTGTATTGTTGTTATTTTTTTTTTTTTTTTTTTTTTTACTTAAATTGTGGTTATGATACAATGTATATTGTTGATTTGGGAGTGCAGACCGCCATGTATCGTCTAATGTGTAGTTCGTTTATTGTTTGGTTCCATTATAATTTTGAAACCAATCCAATTTTTGTGTGTTTTTATATTTTTATGTATATACAAATCTGATATTTTCTAACACGTTTATTTTCAGAAAATAGTAGGATAAAATGTCCTTCTAAAACATCAATAGTTTTTTTGTATTTTTATTTTATTAAAATGGTAGGATTATGTGTCCTTCTAAAACATCAATAGGAATGTTAAAAAAACAACTTTTACATAATTTTTACTTTTATTTTAATCTGATTGTATCCTTTAAAATCTTCCTCTGGTTGGTTTAAAATTATGATGGGAATCCTGTACACATTGTAATTTGGTTTAGACGAGTTTTAGTGTGCGTGATTGATCCGTGCTCTTTTGGGATTCGTTTGGATGTTTTTCGTTGGGAATCATGTTGAATTAATTGAGGAGCAGCTGAGTGTGTCACAGTTTAAATGCTTCAGTTTCTGTTTGGAGTTTGTTTGTCCTTCTGGAAAGCCTGTGAATCCTTGTTAGCTTTTCTGTTATGAGAGAGTGGTGACCCTTTTGGACATTGTATATAATGTTCTTTAAGTACACACCATTTTATTTTAGTTGAAGCTAATTATCTATATTAAAAAAAAAAAAGGTTTTTTAGTTTGTGATATTTTTTTTGCTCTTTTTTTTTATGGAAGGTGCATGGATGGATGGCATGGATTAACTCAGCCTCATCCAGCAGTGAAAGCGAGTCGCAAAGCGTGCTTACCTGGGAGCAAGTGAGCCGCTTGAACGACGTGCTGACGGAGGCCGTGCCAGTTCACGGACGTGGCAACTTTCCCACCCTGGAGGTCCGTCTGAAGGATATCGTACAGATGGTTAGGAACCGTCTGGAGCTGAGGGGCATTATGGTCAAAGATGTACGTCTGAATGGCTCCACCGCCAGCCATGTGCTGGTGAAGGACATTGGCTGGAGCTACAAAGACCTGGACGTCATCTTCAGAGTAGACCTTCCTCGGGAAGAGGAGTTCCAGCTCATTAAAGATGTGGTTTTGAGCACTTTGTTGGACTTTCTGCCAGAGGGGGTGAACAAAGAGAAGATCACTCCCATGACGCTGAAAGAGGCCTATGTCCAGAAGCTGGTCAAAGTGTACACCGAGCAGGACCGCTGGTCCCTCATCTCGCTGTCAAACAACAACGGCCGCAATGTGGAACTTAAGTTTGTGGACTCGATCCGGAGACAGTTTGAGTTCAGCGTGGACTCCTTTCAGATCATTTTGGACTCTGTTCTGTCGTACTATGACTTCTCAGAAAACCCCATGTCTCGGCACTTCCACCCTACTGTGGTCGGGGAGAGCGTGTACGGTGACTTTGCCGTGGCTCTGGACCACCTCAGGAACAAGCTCATCGCCACCAAACGGCCGGAGGAGATCCGCGGAGGTGGTTTGCTCAAATACTGCAACCTCCTGGTGAGGGACTTTAGGGCCACGGATGAAGACGAGTTTAAGGCCCTGGAGCGCTACATGTGCTCCCGTTTCTTCATTGACTTTCCCGACATTGGTGAGCAACAGCGCAAACTGGAGGCTTATCTGCAAAGCCACTTTGTCGGTGAGGAGAAGAGTAAGTACAACTACCTCATGATCCTGCGGCGGGTCGTGAACGAGAGCACCGTGTGTCTTATGGGACATGAGAGGCGGCAGACGCTTAACCTCATCTCTCTGATGGCGTTTCGTGTTCTTGCCGAGCAGAACGCCATACCTGATGCGTCTAGCGTCACCTGTTACTACCAGCCGGCTCCGTATGTCAGAGACCTGAACTTCAACAACTACTATGTGGCCTCTTGTAACCAGTCCATTCCAACTTGGTTGCCTTGTAACTAAGACTCAAAGATGCTTGTTCAACAACAAAATCCATGAGTTGGCCAGAAAGCCAGATATGGCAGTAAGGGATGTTTCCTGTAGGCATAAAGGATATTTAAAATGACAAGTGTTTCCTTTTCTTTCTTTTTTTTTCTTTTTTCCTTTTAATTCCTTCTCTGCAGAGGTGCCAAGACATTTCTGATTCAAAGTGATATATTTTAGTGATTTGCTTTTTTTTTTTTTTTTTTTTTTTTTTTTTTTTTTTTCTTTCTTTTACTTTAATATTATAATGTTTCAGATTTGTTTACTTTCATCTCTGTCCCTAAACTGAGAGAGAATTTTTTTATTTATTTTTTTTCCATATTGAAGAGAAACAATTCCCATAGTGCCTTAATATATTCTAACATTAAAAATGAAGGAAAATTCATATTTGGACAAATTAATATTTTTCCTGTGTGTTACAAAATAAAAAGCCCAAAAAAATTATAATAATGTTCTTAGAAATTTGGAGGAAAAAAAAAGTAACACAAAATTGAAAGAAAAAGATATGAAAAATGTGAGCACAGGTGAAATAAGTTTTTGTTCGTTTTTTGGTACACTGGTGGGCAGCTAAATTCATTTTGTTCTCAAATAGAAATGTGAACAGAATCATGTTAAAGTATTCATAGCAATGCGCTTTAGTTTGCTGTGTAAATGAATACTGAAGACTTTTGTGTTCCACCATACGTTTTTGAGAATTTGTCATTTATAAAGTGGATCGGTCTTGCTAGTAACAACGAAGGCGAGACCCGAAAAATTGAATTTGGTTGCAGCATATTTGCAAAAAGATGCTTTGTCCTTTTCCCAGCAGCTCAGAGCAGTTAAACAGTCCATTTTTATGAAGATTAATGAAGCTCAGCTCTAGTTGTTAAACCTTCCTTCATCTCCTATTAACATTGTGTCTGTGTTTAAATGGGACAGAGAGGTCATGTTTGTCCATACAAGGTTCAGCTGTTGGACGTTTTGTCCTCCTGAGCTTTTTGTGGCCATTAGCAGACTTAGCACTGCTGTGTGTAACAAGACCTCCTCCAGCTAACAGCCAAGCCAAATGGTGTCACAGCACTCTAAAATTATCCCTTCCTGCACCTCTCGGGATGTGCCTTGAATGGACAGCATGTGGGGTGGAATTTCTAGTGGTGCAACTTTTCTTCTTTCCTGTGCTTTTGACTAGCGTCACTGGGGTGAATGCTGGTATGTCACGAAGCCTTTTCTGGTAATTGAGGTCTGGGAGGGGTTGCCGTAGCTGAGGGATATACCCTTGCTTGTTTAAATGGACGTAAAAGCATGTCAGTGTGGATTCCTTTCCAGTTTTGGATCTAATCGATATTGCAGCTCTTAATCTTTATTAGGCTTCGACGTCTCCTGTCTTGGTCCTTTGTCAGTGAATTTGATGTTATTGCTTCAAAGCACACTGCAATTGTCAGCTGGGTTAAACCAGTTCCGTGCTTTTTGTACGTTAGACAGTATTAAATTATGTAAATGTCTATTCTTGTCCGTCTTCTCCTGACCCCCCCGTCATGCCCTCGTGTAGTTCCTCTTTCGACATTCGTCCATTCAGAGAAGGGTAGTATTCTGCTAGCTGCTCTTACGTAATGGCCGACAGCTGCCCCCTGCCCCTCAGGTTTCCTCTTGGCCTCTGCTCATGCGTCACTGCTCCTGCTGCTTCAGCTTGTACAAGCAAATGCACTAGATAACCATGAGAGCCACGTTTCTTTTCTTATCTGCGCTCACAGACTTTTAGGGTGAAGGGAGAAGGGTCACATGGCCTCCCATTCAGTGGGTTACACCCCAAAGTGCATTGAGCTGGAATGGATTTTTACTCGTACATTTTTTTTTTTTTTTGTATTTTGGCCCCACACTTTTTTTTTTTTTTTTTTTTCTTCCCCAGTGTTTTTGGGACATGCAGACTGTGGACCAATGTCTGAACCAGCAACACAGCACATATGTGCCTTTTTTTTGTGATTGTTTTTTTTGGATTTTGAATGTGTTGTAGTTTATGATGTATGGTTTCAGAATATTTGTGGCTTTTACATTTTTGCCAGTCCATTAAACAAGGGTGAAGGATGATGAATTATTTTTTTTTTTTTTTTCTTCCATGTCACACATTGCTTTTTCTAATTGTAATTTTCTAGTCATTCAGGTTGTACTGAGTCATTGTCCCATCTTTTCAACATCACCCTCCTAACCAAAGCAAGTACTGTGCACTACACTGCATACTCAAAACCTGAAGATGGTCAAATTGTAAAAGAACCCATGTCAATGAATGCACTTTACAGGCCTTATACTCCAAAGCTAGTCACCATCACAAGCTATAAGGTGCCCCCCCCCTTTTTTTTTTTTCTTTTCTTTTTTTAATATGGGGGCGTCTCAGGGACATGATAAAGGGCTACAGTGTGTCTTGAGGGTTACAACTCTTATTCAGCCAACTTCCTGAAAAGTGAAACTGTTAGAAAAGCATTGTATTACTAAGGAAGTTAAAGTGTGTGTGTATATGTGTTTGTGTATTTTATATATATATATATATATATATATATATATATATATATATATATATATAAAATGTTAGCTCATCAGGAACAAGTACTCTTGTTTCAGAACTGGTTTTCTTTTTTTGGTGTGTGTGTAAAATATAGTTTGTATGATCTTAAGTGAATCTCACATTAATCTGTCCTTTTTTTCCCTCTCTTTTTCTTTTTTTTTTTGATTTTGTGTGTGTGAAAATGAAAAGAAACATGCTTTTTGTTTTGTGTGCTTTTTATCTTGTCCAGATGTGCTTCACATAGATAAGGCCTGGCGTGATGAGGCTTGGCTCGTTTCCTTTTTGAAGTCTGTGTAAAGTATGTTTCTTGAAAGGGGAGTGTTAAAATGGGAAAACATGCTTTTGTGTTTTTGAATTCATGTTCTGTTCTTTTTATTTTCTTTGTCCTCCTGTTAGCTGTAATTCCATATTCCCCAGTGTTACCCTTTATTCAGCAGACAAAGGTGTTGGAGCTTTTGTAACGCAGCTCTGAATGTGTGTGCAGGGGAGGTCCATTGGATTTGGACATGCTTGTCTAAAGTACAAGTCTTAATGATGATTGAGGCCTTTTTGAGGCCTTTTTGAAGTGTTGTTTTGATGTTTGTGGATTTGTTGTGGTTTTGTTTAGGTTTTGTTTTTGTTTTTTTATTTGTCTTGTTTGTCCTTGAGGATGCTAATGATTGTGAGTTTAAAAAAAAAATGAAAAATGGAAGTCGCACTATTATTTTGAAATCATTATGTCGGCTCTCTGATGTCGGCATGGTGATTTGATGTAGATTCATTGTGCCATTTTGTTTCTCAGCACTTTTACCTCACTATAATTTTCCTTTGGAGGGAATTGAGAATAAGGAAAATGTGTATCAAGGGGAAAAATAAAGTATTGAAAGCCCATTCTTTTTCATGTTCTTTTCTTTGAAAATAAAAATCCAGTAGATATTTTCAATAAAAATGTGTATTCCTTTCCTATAATAAAACCTTTCTTTTTTTTTTTTTTTTTTTTTTTTTTTTTTTTTTTTTTACTTTAGTCATGACTTTTACAGTAGATGTGCTATTGGAGATGGAGGAACACTTTATTCCAGTGTTTCTCGTAATGGAGACAGATAGTTGAATGTGTTAAGTGTTTGAATGATCCGGGATCACTGAGGTGTTTATTCCCAAGGGTTCTCTGGCCCCGGTGGTGTTCTTCTCTGCTGCATTGCTTCACTGCCCTTAAAAGCACAAGTATGAATCAGCAGTCTCTGCCGCAGGCTCGAGCTGCTCTCTTTGGCTGATATAGATATTCCTGATCTATGTTCATCACATGGGCTACAAATTCAAATCTTTAATTAGCCTTTAATTGTACATGCATGTGATTTTTTATATATATATATGCTAAATGACACTTGAAAATGTTAAAAGCCTCTCTATGTACCCTTTATCCTGACATTGTATTACGGTTAACGAGAAGCTGGTTATATAATGTAGCACAAGAGATCCGAGCTTTAAAACCTCTATCTAGTTGTGAAGGGAAATTCCCTGAACGGTTTCTGCTTACAGATAGTGTTACAGATCAACATATTCACTATTAAATGCATCAAACTTCCTTGTTAGTGTTCAATATATTAAATTAGGACATGACATTAAAATTAATTAAAATCTATCTATCTAATATATGTGCCTTTTAATATGTATTTTAATTTTTATAAGGTGGTTCATTTAAAAAGTCAGAAATTAAAAATGTATGTGTATATACTTATTTTTATTGTTAGTAGTAGTACTTAGGTTATTTATTTTGAGGTTCACTGTGAAATATTTGTTGTGATGCTGGCTAGTGGAATTCGGTTCATTACATTTCCATGGTTACACTTAATTGTGCATATTAACAAAATGTTGTGGGAGGAATTGTTTTCACAGTTCACTTGGTAACACCTGGAACTCTCCCATATTCCATGCACTCAAATGAGTGGTAAAGACATGCAGGTGTGTGTGGCTGATAGTCAAAGGCCCAGGACAGTTAGTGAGTGTGTTCACTTCACACAAGTCCTGGTGCTCAGTCACTGGAGGCCACTGCGAGAACAATAATGAGTGAAAATGGCTGGCCAACAATGACTGATTTCTGGAACAGTGCTGATAGAAACATGTAGAGGGAAACAATGAAAGCACAGCACACAGCACAGTCTTTATCTAGAGAATCCCCTCTCTCCATTCTCTTCAGTACTGTTATTTATAAGAGACATATGGATGAGAGAAAGTTCCCTGTTTGAAATAAGGGCCATTTAATTTGTGCAGAGAACAGCATTTTTATTTTGTATGAAACATGCCAGGTTTCTGTGCACACGGAGGTTATGCTGAGGAGAGCATGTGTTTCCTCATAATATTTATGCCTCTTGTCAGATCAACTTTTAATTAGTCTTAAATTTTATTTCAGTGAACCATTACAAGACTGTAAAAGATTAATACTGAGACTTTATTCCCACAAAACTATCAATCAAGCTGCTGTGTTCGGAGTTATTTTCAGGACTCACTGTGTTTTTGAGGCAAATAGGAGATAGCAATTCTGTAATTAGTATGTGGAACGAAGAAAATGTCCAAATCCCAGATTATAAATCGTCTGTAGTTAATACATAATGGTCACCGCTACTGGATAAGGAGCAGTCAAAAGAAAAGATAAACACATTTGTTTGACATCCTTTTTGTGATGATATGTTGAGCAGTACACAAAGAATATTCCCATGCCGTTCTTTGTCAAGCTGTAGAGGTTCACGGGGGTTCAGCGTGATGCTCATGTTGTGCTACATAAGCAGAAGGTGCAAGTGGCAAATTTATCAATCCTCTGAGAAATCAAGCAGCTTAAGCAAACTGTCTGTCCTGGCCAGGAAATGGGCAGGCTGCTCAAACACTGCCTGCATCAACATCTTTCAAGAGGTGCCATTTATAGGAGCTCAAGGTCCTGAGAAACAGGTGAGAGATGAAGGGAGGGATGCCAGATGTTCTTGTGGCTGAAACAGAGAGAATGAGAGATCTAGGGTGGGGTAAGGGGGAGTAAACTCTAGCGAAGCTGGGTATTTTTTGACCTTGTCTGTAGCATTTCTCAGAAACAATATTATTACACCTCCCTAAGTTCCTTTGCACCTCCCCCCGCTTTGACGGTACTCAGAAACCTGTGAGCCACAACTTCAAGCTCCCCACACGCCTTTACGCTGAGTCACAAACTCCATATGATCGTCTTCAGGAAGATGGTCTCTAAAATGTGAATGTACATGCTTATGTAACTGATAGCAGTGTGGCATGATAGCAAAAATCTGTAATAAAAAATACTTAATCTTAAAATACTTACTTAAATACTTAAACTTAACTTATATATATACTTATATATATTGCTAAAAAAAACATTTCATTGGCCGTTCAATGTCTAGTTCGTTTTTTTGGCAATAAGAGTGGAAAAATTCATCAAGAGTTTCTATCAAGACTTTAAGATATGTGTGTAAACTGATGTTCAAAAATAAACTTAAAAATAAATATCGTCTGGAGTAAAAGTGTGACAACTAACCTGGTCTTACATGCAGTTGTTTATGATATTATTTCTTTGAATATTTGCAATATTAATAATTTTTGCAATAGTTTTTTTTTTCACGAAATTGTCATAAAATGAGTGAAAAGATAAAAACTGAGAATACTGACACAAAGTTGAGTGGTTGCAAGCAGAAAAAAGAAAGAAAAGATGCTAAATGTATCATTTGCAGTGGCATTTGAACCATGACTGGACTAATAAAATACTCTACTGTTTCTGTATGCACTTCCTGCATATCTGTCTGTTGAACCCTTTACAACATGCAATGATACGGTCCGGATCTAGTTTCTAAACTTAAAACCTAATTTCATTTTTCAAATTTGACATAGCCTATCTATGAACTCGTCCCGATTCTGCAGGCACGAAAAAGAAAACTCAGAGGTTTGGAAATTAGTTTTTATTTCATTTGCCTCGCTTTTGTGCAGTTACAACGTTAGAATCCGTGTAAATGTCAGTTAGTAAAAATGACTTATTGTTTACTTATGTCATCACCTTCATGAAGTTACCTCATCTTGCTCTCGCATTTCAAATAAACATCTTCGCGCCAAGACATTTCGTGCGTGAACGAGATCGTTTCCCAGAAACATTTACAGTCAGAATTTTACAACAAATGGATCCGTGTAGATAAACAATGTAATATTCTATTATGAATCAACATCCCAGTAATGTTGTAAGTGTGCTGCTGCCCCCCACTGAGCAGTGATATTCACAGCAGCACTGTGACCCGCTGCTGCCCTCCAACTTCTGCAGCAACAGAACAGACAAGAGCAGAACAATAAGCAGATGGTCTGCGCTAATCAATGCCATAATTTCAGTTCCAACACTGATAAAAGAGAGCGAGCGTCTATGTTCATTCTCCCAATTAATCATCCTGCTGCCTATAGGGCCAATTAGTCTTTTTTATTTCATTCTGCTTAAACCGGATCGCTTCAGTATAGGCTATATTTCTTTCTGGATCACAGTTAGTGCAACAATAAAGTCATATGTCGGCAAACATTGTGATAAAGAACCATGATTATAATAATTTATATTTAAAGGAATAGTTCACCTAAACCTAAAAATTATATCTTTATACTTAACCCTCATGTCTATTCTGCAGAAAATGAAAGATAATCTTTTTTTTTTTTTGGTTCCCATTTGGATTATCAACATTCTTCAAACTATCTTCTTTTGTTCTGCAGATAAAAGAAAGTCAAACAGGTTTGGAACAACATGAAGGTAAGGAAGGTAAGTTTCATTTTTGGGTGAACTATTCCTTTAATATTTTGTGTGCATGAATCATGTCCATACTAACTAATGATTGGAAAACACTTGGAACAGAGTGAATGCAGTTAAATTGCATGTCTATATGCATAGGGTAATTAATGCATTTGATTAAATGGTGACTGCTGTAAGGAAGGTTATTTAAGGACAGCTCATGTAAGCCTACAGACCAGCCAGGGATGATTAGGCACATTGTCATGTCTCCATTTCCCAGATACCCCTGCTGATTCCTGATGATGTTGTCATACTCGGTCTGATTCACAGTGTAAAGCCAAAGCAATCTTGTCCAGTTCTTTGCTGACCCCTCAGACATGGTGAGAGCTCTGTTAAAGATTGATTCATTTTCCTCACCACATGCGCCGCCTCAGAGACACTGGACTGACTGCTGCCTTTCCAGCACAGCTTAAAAGATTAAAAACAAACAGCATGACAGAAATATATCATGTGCTGTTGAACCAGTCTGACTGAGAATAAATGGATGGACATGAAATAGGCTGTCCACTCAATTCAACAGAGTTTTAAGATTGGGGAAGGAATTGCTGTTGCTGCTATATGCAAAGGTGTAAGAGATATTGAACACAGACTCGAGGCTGTAAGTGACTTAAAGTGTGAGAATACTTTTGGATGTAGAACCGATCCTGTAGTGCAGTAAGACATGTTTTTTTTTCTTTCTTCAAAACAATAATTTATATTAAAAGAGTGACATCTGTCCACTGCAATGAAATATGATAGTAAATATTGCAGAGATACTAGTTGCTTCACTTTCACCAACCATTTTTAATTTATGTTGTCATTAAAAAAAAAAAAAAAAACACACACAAAGACTAACATGATAGAATTATATCCCATGGTGGATTGGATGTAACATCACACCCTGGCCTGAATGATTACCATCCACTCTAGTGATCATTTTGCATCAAATCATGCATGGTTGTTGTGCAATACGAAGCATCAATGGCCACTATTAACGTATACTGATGATTATTCTTCCTCCACAAAAATTGTCTTCATATTAAGATCTGTTGCATGATTAAAGGCAATGAACAGAAAGATTTTCTGCAAAACCACCGCCGTTGCTCAACCCTTAAAAATAAATTTGCATTCCATGTAAGTCTTAAATTCATTGCCTTAAATCAATTTATAGATACCATAATAAGACAAAAAGAGCTTAAACAAAATATATATTTTTTAAATATCTTATCCACCTTATTTTTCAACGTGGAAGTAAGACGTTTTCTGTGAATGTGCGAGATTTCTGGTTTGTTAGCCACTGAAGGGAAAAAGCAAGAAGAATAACAAAAAAAGTGCAGTAAATGGTAAAATTGTTTGGACAACAAACCAGTGTGTTCATAATTAATATAATACATTAAAATAACATGGTAAGACACAACAGTTGTACAGTGAAAAATAGCTGGAAGCGGATGAGACCGGAATCGTTGTACATAAAATTTACAAAAAGAAGTGCCCACTCTTACGGGAAAAATAATGTGGATAGAAACCTTTGTTTGGTGAGTGGTTTCATAAAAGTACAGCTATGCCTTTTAGATTATTTGATTTTGATTAAACTATTTATTTGCTTGCATAAATCATAAGTACTGGCAGACTATATGTTTTTTTGCTTGTTTATGTAATAATTACTCTAAGTCATTGAATTGATTTTAAATATGGCTTAAAATCTTGTATATTTGATAAAAAAAGACTTTTTTAAATAAAGGCAACCCATTTCAAAAGGCTTCAAACTGAAAACACACTGATCATATGTATTAAACAAAATAATTAAAGACACCCAAACAAAGATTAATGATAACATCAAATTCATCCATATTCTGTTTATTCATCATAATTCATACTTCATTTAAAATGGTATGCAATTTAACAAGAATCACTGCACAGCTACAATAAGGGCTGACTAAAAAAAAAAAAAAAAAAAAAAACCAGAATTAATAATACTAGACAGCATCTGCAGTAACTTCAATCATCCATTTACAGTGCTTCACTCTGAGATCAGCTCTGTCTGTGACATTCCTTCGCTCATGCTTGTAAATCTGCTTCAAATGAAATGCAAACTGGCGCACTGCAAGATTTTAGTGTACCTCGGATCAAGCTTCCAGAACCATATTGTACCATATTGAAAGGAACAGAAGAAAATACTATTATTAAAAGGCTACTAGAAAGCTCAACAGGCCAACCTGATTTTAGAGTTGCACAAAGCAATCTTTGTAAAAGCACATCCCTCCCATACACGAGGAAAAGTTGCTCCTGTCAAACCTCAAGAAACTGTAGTGATAGTTGTTTGACACCTGAGATAAAGCTGTAAAAGTGCTTGTTGTGGAAAAAAAAGAGAATCAAGATAAAAGTAAAGCGCTGCTCCTTTTAGTGACTTTGCAGACACAGAATGACATGAAACAAAACAGTTTAGACAGCAAAATATGAGGCTTTCAGATGATTGGATGGCCAAGGACATAAGAAATTCAAACCAGAAGCCGAAGTTTTGCCTATTTCCAGCCATTATTCTCGCAGACACTGGTACATGTGTTTCACATTCAGTCTCTTCATCTAAACCACACACGCATACCTTGTTCAAAAACAGCTTGTGTCAGGCAGGCGGTTCCTTCAGTGACATCTGGGTTTGGTACAAGTCTGTGGCACGTTCAGCAGGTTTAAGCAGGATGTGTTTATACAGCATTATTGATTGACAGTCTTTCACTGTCACAGAGAAAACTTGCCGGTCAGGAATGGCAAAGATGCACTTTTGACTGCATTCATCTTGTTCACATCAGAGTCGGGGTCATCGGGTTCATGTCGGCCCGGTGAAAAGAGGCAGGTCCTTTCCTCGGTTCTGGGGTTTTCTGGGTGAATAGTGGGAGGTAGTGTTGAGCCGTGTAATAGGGGCTGTTAACCTGGAAGAGCAGAGAAGATATTCAGAAGTACAGTCGAATAAAGATAAACAGTAGTAAAGGTTACATTTGTTCACAGACTGGCACCTGTAAAACGCAGAGGCCCCTGTCACCACAACATAAGCCCAAGACACACCTACATCCTAGAGAGCCTGTCAGCACAAATATAAAGATAGATCTAGATCTAGCTGCACTGTACATCAACCCAAGAGGTTGTATTTACCATACAATACAAATATTCAGTAGGTAAATATTTATTCAAGTATTTAATAAAGGGTGTAGTTTCTAGGATATACCAAAGAAATATGTGAGGATTCCAATAGCCAAGTGAGCACTTATGGAAATAGATGTGCTGGGAATTAATGAGTGTCTGCTCGATGCTACTGTATGATGATTCACCTCCTGAAGCTGTGAGGTCAATCTAACAGAGGTGTTACAGGCCTTTCAAAGAGCAAAGGAAATTCATAAAAAAAAAACAAAAAAAAAGTGCAGTGGAGTTGGTTATAGTTTGAATGAAGAGAGGGTTGGGGCCAGGGCCGTGCACAGTGGGGTGGCCCGGTGGCTAGAGCCACTGCTCCTTTGCCCTCATTGGCTGAGGTGCCCCTCTCACCAATCCCCCCCATCACCCCAGTTCAAATCTGTCTGTTACTGTTCCACTAAATGGAGACCACAGTCCCTGAAGGTGGTTGCATTACCATGTAGATGCATTACAATCCACAGCAGTCAGTGGTTGATCCACTGAACTAGTAATTAGTTGGTAGTTTGTTTTTATTTTTGTCTGTAATAAAAGCGCTAACAACTTGTACAAAACATCCATGTTCTGAATTAGAATGTCAAATCAAATTATTATACCTCATCAGATCTTATATAGATAACACCAAACTTGCAGATAAAAAGCGAATGGAGGCTGCTAAAGGCAGTTCAGCATTGCAAACATGAATTCAAAGTTCCAGCAAGCCAGCAGATAGAATATTTAGCAGTTTGACACACTTTAATTCTTGTAATTAAGTATATTTCCCCTTGTCCTGAAACTAGTAATCTATAACACTAGATTACTACACTTATTAAAACCGAATTAATAGTAAGCCTATAAATAATTAAAAAAAAATAGTATAAATGTTCTAAATTAGTTGTTTATAAGTATATAATATAGATGTATGCTGTAAAATATTAAATTAAATGTCTAATACTTATAGGGGAGAATGGTGTAAGATTAGCCACTTTTTACTAATGTGGTCCTCAAGATAAAGGAAAATGACGCAGAAGTACAATGAAAGTATCTATCCTATCCAAATGAAAGTATTCCTATCATTTTAAATGATCAGAATGTATCTATGACAAAGGGTTCTAAAAGAATGCTTCTTATAAAAGAAGTGTTCTCATGGCTCAGTTTGCCCCGGGTTTGGCGTTGACCCAAGTCGAGTCAGTGGGTAAGATGCAACATCTGGGTGTAAAATGACCATCTGATCGAATCTGATTCAAACCCATGTGAAATAAATAATACTTATAAAAATTTATTTAATAATTTTCTTTTACAAACAGTCTTATTTTCTTAAAGTTAACTTTAACAACATAAAACCAACCAAATGAAGTTTAAATTTCAATATTTAATTGTTTGCATTTCTGAAACAATATGTTGAACACCAAAGCTGTAGCCTTCATAAAAACAGACTAAAACAGAGAGTTTGTTGGTCATTAGTGACTACAGGTGGAAAGATATATATATATCGTATTATAATGTGATGAAAAGCATTTTCTGGTTCTTATCAGAGAAGGATTTAGTGCACTTGTACACTGTCCTTATCAAATAAACTGCAAATAATATGTATATATGATAAACTAAACCAGTAATATAAAACACCAGTTTATAATTCAGAGATTTACCTTAACTACAGTGCCTTATGGTGGGGTAAGTTAGAATGCTGACACAATTTACCCCACAGCATTTGGCTCACTTTGCCCCATAGCTGTCATTTTTGGAAAGCTAACCAGTTCAGGCTAAATGATTTGCATGGACTTTTATGTTGTTAAATCACCAATATGTATCATAAATATTTTTAGACCTGGATAAATTTGCTTAGATGTAACAACCATTACATCTGTTATGCTTAAATTTGACTGTTTTTGAAGTAAATGGGTGCTCTCCATTCCCCCCATGTGTTTCTCCTTATCACAGTCTGGCAGAAATGATGGGTGGTTCCAAAATACATCGTCACATGACAATAAAAGTGTACAGTTGCCAAGATACAGGGGGTGGGTCAATTTACCCACTGGTTCATCTTACCCCATTCTCATCTACTTCCATTGAAGAGGAGACGGAAGCAGGCTCAGAGAGTGAGGGAGAGCCCACTCTTATCAAAACATCTACAATAAAGTCAATCATTACAGAGTGTGTTGTCTTCTCTTTTAATTGTATATTTGTAACAACTTGATAATTTGTATTAACAAGCACCCACTCTACTTGTGCCCCTTTTTTTGGTTTGGGCCACTGCCCCTCAAAATGTCTGTGCACGGCCCTGGTTGGGGCTTTGCGTTTTCTTTCGCTACAGGTTCACTCAGTTTTGTACTTTTGTAATCATGTCATTTTTCATATTATACTTTTGTATAGATTTTTGTCACTTATTAGAAAAATCTCAGCTCATTTTAATTTGACAGAAAAAACATATTCTAAGACAAAAAGCCTCTTAAGAAATTTCCTATTTTTTCTTTTCATCACACCCAAATTTATTATAAGTGTTTTAGATGCCAACTGAAATCCTTTCATTAAACATTAGTAGTTGAAACTGGAGTCTTGTGGTGGATTTAGGATGTTTTGGAATGCAAGGACTGCATTGCACATTTTCAATACGTCTCATTGAAAGTTATTTCTGTATGTGGTCAAATGAGGAATGAGACAGCTCTATGTATGTATGTAGCACTACAACAAGTCTGTTTGTGTTCCCACTCCTGCTTTCTTCAGAAATCATATGAAGGCCTACTGAACATATTTTAGCCTCTATGCCTATCAACACACGAGGGACTATTTTATTGCTGTTGCCTAATTATAATCTATATGCAAACCTGTTATCCATACAAAAATAACTGTAATACAGTTATTTATAATATTTTATAATGCAACTACAAGATTTTTGTATTTTTGATTACATAATCAAAATTACACACTGTAGACCATTACTACACAACAATGCTTGCAGTATAGAGGTGATAGTCCAAAAATTGTAGTAAATTAATAAACATTTATGGTTGTTTTGTTGACTTTATGGAAATTTGACTGGGTTATTTGAGGTGACTGCGGCTGGACTTTCCATGGCACTGCATTTATTCATATGGGCAAAGAAAGAAAGCTGAGTGCAATTGGCATTAAAAGCTTACACGTTCTGCCATTTCCCCTCCTGCCCGTTAACTTCCTGGGTAATCAAAGAATGACAGGAAATATTTAAGCAAGGGAGTCCAGGAGTCCAGGAGTGAATCCAAAGCTAAGGCAAGTAGACCAAAAACACATGCTATTCTAAGGTCAGACACGTTAAGAGAAAATGGGTTCATCCATTCAAGTGACAAACACATTCATTCATAAAATGACTATGAATGTTCCTTAAAGACAATAATCTCTACAAAGTCTCCAGTGTCACAGTTTCCAGTACTAATAAAAACACAAGAGTCCAAATGAGGCGTCAAGTAAAACTTTAAAGCTTTGTGGAATATTCCCTGTTGGTGTACATATCTAAGGGATCCTGAGTTTGATTAACGTATCTTTTAAAGTAATTTTAAAATCTGCAATTTTACTTTTACTGAAGTATATTTTGCTTGAAGTATTGTACTTCGCTACATTTTAAGACATTAAAATAAATAAATAAATAAATAAAATCGCACTCTCGAAACCACTGCAGTA
This sequence comes from Cyprinus carpio, assembly GCF_018340385.1. Taxonomy (NCBI): domain Eukaryota; kingdom Metazoa; phylum Chordata; class Actinopteri; order Cypriniformes; family Cyprinidae; genus Cyprinus; species Cyprinus carpio. The sequence goes on along the minus strand of NC_056605.1, from coordinate 19,502,845 downwards.
AATAATGGGCAGGAGAACAAATTGGCGCTAAAATCACAAAAAGGATGGAGACGGACAAGACAGGTGTTAGTGGTGCAGACCCAGCTGAAAATGAAACCCCGTTGTATTCTGCTGAAGTTGAACTTGAAGAAAATTAAGTGGCCATATTTAAGCTCTATTATGCAGTGTAAGCTGTGTTTGCCTAGAGAGACCAAACTACCATCTTATAAATCTCGACATCAAACCTTCGCAAGCAAGTAGAGATAAGCTAAATGCTTGCATTGCTGCATGGGTGGTTAGTTAGTTAGTTTATCAAGAGGTTTTGCACAAATTAGACAAAAAGACAGTGGTGCAGGACTCGTCTGCAATAATATCGTAATTGTTGTTTTAAAGATGTGAGATTTGACATTATCGAGTATTTTGCAAAAAAACAAAAAAACAAAACAGTCCTACGGAGTGCTGTGAAACCTAGTAGATTAGACTAGTGCACATGCGCATTTAGAGTGCGTTCTTTCACTGCGTGATTCAGTCTATTAAAGAGGTCATATGATGCAATATCAATTTTCCCTTTCTATTTGAAAGGTTACAAGCTCTTGGTGCATAAAGAAAATCTGTAAAGTTGCAAAGACTAAAGGCTCAAATCCAAAGAGATATTCTTTATAAAAATTAAGACTTGTCCACACACCCCTAAAACGGCTTGTTCTAACACGCCCCCACATCTCTACGTCAGTATGTGGGAAGATTTGCATAACGCTGCCCAGATGTTCACGCAAAGAAAGAAGGTGTATCTTTTATTCTCACTGTAGTGTTGTTGCCGTCGCTGCCGCCTTGTCGTACAGACGCTGTGTGTTTAACTGTGAAAGCGAAACTACCTTGTTTGGCCTTCCAAAAGAGGACGATATCTGCTTCGTCATGCCTGGGGCTGATCCGTGCTGGTCGCTGAGGAAATACATCAACTTTGCACTGTGGATTGCCGGATCAGCTTTCACCGTCCAGCCCGGGGTCGTCACATGTGGTTGCTGCAAGCCCAAGGTACGCTCCTTCATAGAATCCGCCGGCCGCACCATTCTCAAGCTGCCAGCCTCTGCTCACTCAAGCCAGCCAGCTCATTGAGAAAGTGAAACTACTTTATTTGACCTTCCAAAAGAGGACACGACTAGAAATCATGTTTATATCACGTTTATAATGGGTTTTATGTTTATGTCTCATCACTCCGGCCAGACAGGGCATCACAATATGTTAAGGGGAATAACATTTCTGTCACACGCTTGAGGTATTCGGCCAATCACAATGCATTGGATAGCTGGCCAGTCAGAGCACAACTCGCTTTTCAGACCAATGAGCTTTGTAAAAATCGACGCGTTTCAGAAGGCGGGGCATAGAGGAGAAACAATAATGTACAGTATGTGGAAAATAATGTGTTTTTTGAACCTTAAACTGCATAAACACATTTCAGTACACCAAATACACAAAATAATGTTCTTTTTAGCAACATCATATGCCCCATTTAAAATCAAGCGGCAACCTTCCTGTCTCTCTCATGAAACCAACACGGAAGTGGCTAAAACTGCAATTCATCGACTGGCCACTAGAGGCTGGCTATAAAAGGGAGTCAGTCCCATAGACTCCCCATGTTAAAAGGCCCAAATTTACAGCAGAAAGAAATATGTTTACAGCCTGGTACAAAAAGTGGTTTTGGTATATATAGCTAATTTTGCCCTTCATGACAACTGTGAGGGGGGTGAATTTTTTTTATAACTTATCCATTTAAATTATATTAAGCCTCAAATTTCTCCATAATTAAGGGCATGGCCACTTGAGTGACAGGTGACCAGCTCCCGCCTCTTTGCCCATTTTTGATTATCTGGGAGTGACGTGCTGCCAAGATGGTGACGGCCGGCTCTTCAAAAACGCTCTTCAGAAACCTACGGGTGACGTCACGGACACTACGTCCATTATTTTATACATAATTTTATTTTATTAAAATGCATTTAGAATGCTCACGAAATTGAAGATATAGGAACAGAAAATGTATACATTTATATAATTTCATATAGTGAAGTGAAGTGACGTGACATTCAGCCAAGTATGGTGACCCATACTCAGAATTAGTGCTCTGCATTTAACCCATCCGAAGTGCACACACACAGAGCAGTGAACACACACACACACTGTGAACACAACACCCGGAGCAGTGGGCAGCCATTTTATGCTGCGGCGCCCGGGGAGCAGTTGGGGGTTCGATGCCTTGCTCAAGGGCACCTAAGTCGTGGTATTGAAGGTGGAGAGAGAACTGTACATGCACTCCCCCCACCCACAATTCCTGCCGGCCCAGACTCGAACTCACAACCCTTCGATTTGGAGTCCGACTCTCTAACCATTAGGCCACGACTCCCCCTTGATATAGTTAATCAATATCACATAAAGAGTGCCACTTTTTTCTCCAAAAATCAACATGATTACATATAAAAAAAATTTTTTACAACAGTTAACAACAATAAACAAGAAGTTAATTAAGAGACTTACATTTTAGACACTGTATTTCTTGTTTTTGCTCTATTTCGACGACAAAAATAATTCTGTTCGTTTTGTGCCTCTGAGCAACATTTTGTTCCTGAATGAATCAACTGTTTAAATGATTCAGTTCAATCCCAATGACTCACTTATTAACAGTGACTTGATGCCACCTATTGGTGGTTTTAATTTCACATTTAAAATATTTTTTGTTGTTTTTTTGTTTAATATATAATTTCAAATATGAGTATTCATATTTTTTGTCATATATTAAAACATTATTTCTGCATATGTAACTGCAGGTTAAATGCATTCACGTTCTGCATTAAAAAGTGTGTAATTGCATCTAAATGCTACTTCAGACGAAGCCTCTGTGTTTCCTCTGCATTGCAAAGATGAATTGTGTCGATACTGATTTAATTTGCTTGTTAACAGACCAAATGTCTTATTATTGTAAATGACTGATTAATTGTAAGAATTTGGCTCAAAGGATGATGAACACTTTACTAAAAAAATGGCTTTATGAAGGTAAAAATGAAAATAAAAGGTAAAAATCAATTTAAACTTATAAAACCAGATTAATTTCTATCACTGCTGTGAACTGACCACACATTATATGAAAAATATCAAAAACTTTAAGAGTCAGCTGTCCACAGCAAAATGGCTTGTGGCAAAAATGTCACCCAAATTTATGATTAGGTGCAAAAAGTGTCCCTGCACAATTAAGCAAGAACTATTACGGCATTAATAAATTAAGTGTAATGTGAAATAAATGAAAAGTGTTACATTTTAGAGTAGATCTGCTCATGTTGTATCAGATGTCTTTATACTTGTGTTTTGCAGCGTTGAGCATAATAACCATTCACACACCTTTCTATTGAATTTATGAATGCAATGTCCAATCAGAGGCATTTTGATTAATCACCATGGAGAATGCCAGAGTTGTTCAAGTGTGCATGCTTACTGACCGAATTCTGAAAGTGCATTCCCAAATTCTGTCATAATCACAAACAACAAAGCGCAAAACAAATATAAGCGATTGATTTGGTTCAGTGTTTATGGGAGTGTTTGCAGAAGTGCATAGCTCACATTAGACTGAAGTGATAGACAACTTTAGTGTCCTTTGCTTGATTGCTTTGTATAATTAATAATAATATTAATTTAGTTTTTTATACTACTGAAATAACCAATGTGAAGTCTTGATTTTCTAATCCTTCAAAAGCAATTACAAATTTCATAAACGGTTTTTTAATCTTGTTTTGCTGGTAGCCAGAATATAACTTGCTTTTTCTGCTTACTCGGTGGGATGGTCTGCATTAAAATCTTACACATCTCCCTAAATGTTTTAAATGCCATGTGTCAACATGTTTTTGGTTATTGCAGTTTAACTTGTAAAGGTGTACCTTTAATTAAAAACAACTAGTTTGAGATTTATAGGCCTATCCCATTTTTGCCTCCCTCCTGCTGTTAAAATGTTATTTTTACTCTGAGTACATTTTAAATTAGCTACTTTTTACTTGAGTAGATTTTTAGACTGCTACTTTTACTTGTACTTAAGTAAAATTTCATTAATGTAATGGTACTATTACTTGAGTAGAATATTTTAGTACTCTTAGTCTTTCCACCTCTGGTGTTAACAAGTAAAGTAAAGTACAAAATGAAATAAACACACACAGCCTGCAGGAAAAAAAAAATGTTTCTAATTAAATCTGTGTGTCTGCACTCTTGCTCAGGGAACACATAAATACAGGGCGACATGCACCTGGCGCGAGAAAGACCATCCATTTAACGCATGGATATGCCATTTAGTGGCATGATCGATTCTTCATAGCTGCCTCACCTTTGTGCCTTCCTTCCCAGTTTCATTTACTTTAATCCAATGCCCTTTAAACCAGGAACAAAACAGAAGGACAAAGAACAACATCTAAAATATAGAAGGGGCAAAACTTATATAACCATACAGTGAGGAACATAATTTAGTTTTTTCAGAAGGCACCTCTACTCTTAGGGTCACATAGTTTAGTGTGTAATGATCTGTGTATGGAATCTGAAATAAATGGAGTTGAAGATTACAGAAGTGAGTAGGCGGTTCTTCGCTGTCTTGGAGGCATTAAAGGGGCCATGAACTGAAAAATCAAAATTCCCTTGTCAAAATTCCCGGTCTTTTACAGATTCTTTTACAAACAAAGCACATTTTGATGTGGGATTTTCAGAAAGAGTCAAATTAAAAGACTATACTGTGCCAACTATATTGGTTGCGACACAACACACAAGTGTGAGTAACTGCTTTTATTACATGTTCACTAATTATTTGTCTGTTATTACAAATTGTTTGATATCTACTGAGTATTTATCACAGCAGCATCCATCTATGAGGAATGTACGCTGTCAAACATACACAAGTGTTAGCCAATCATAGCAGTGGGCATTTACATTTGAGTCTACAATCCGCCACGCCTATTCAAACAGCGTGTTCTGATGACGTTAGTTTCCTTTTTGCTCTGCGATGTATTTTTTACTGTATGAAAACAATGTGTGTAATGTGAGAGCGGCATAGCTTGTTGGACATATCATCAGTAGCTAAGGAGGGCGGATTTTGCGAAGGGTCAATTAGTCACCCTCATGTCATTCCAAACCCGTAAGACCTTCGTTCATCTTTGGAACACAAATGAAGATATTTTTGAGGAAATCTAAGAGCTTTCTGAACCTGCGTAGACAGAAACGCAACTACCACTTTCAAGTCCCATAAACGTAATTAGGACATTGTTAAATCGTTAGTCCATATGACTAACGATTGGTTCAACCGTAATGTTATGAAGCTATGAAAAAACTTTTTGTGCACAAAAACTCAATTTCTTCTTCAGTATTTGACGCACGTTTATGACAGTACCACGATGCATGCATGTGGTGCTGCTGATGTAAGAGCTGGCGTTCTGACATAGAAAACATGCATGCGCTGCACCTTGTTTACAAGCAAAGGAATGCACACACATGCATCATGGTACTTTTGTGAACATGCCTCGAAGTCTGACACAGAAGAGAAGAAACTGTTGAATAAGGTGTTTTTTTTTTTTTTGCTGTGTATGCAGGGTCAGAAAGCTCATGGATTTCATCAAAAATATCTTAATTTGTGTGCCGAAGATGAATAATCTTACGGGTTTGGCATGAGGGTGGATAATTAATAAGAGAACCTTCATTTTTGAGTGAACTATCGCTTTAAGATTAGCATTTACACAACATATGTGATGTGATCATATGCATTTCTGAATGTGGTTTGGATGATCAGACCACAAAACATTTAAGACCCACTTGTAATCAGATCATCAAAGATCAATGTGGACACCAAATCACAACAAGAACAATGCCCACATGGTGGAAGCTTAATTCCATGCCTAGCATGGAACCTTACTGGTTACCAGCCTGTATCTTTAACCGAGGGGTAAAACCAACCACCTAGAATGAAGCAGTGTAGATGAATGCCATGTGTATGTGCATGCTGCGAGAACAGTGCAAAACTAAGAGCTCAGGAATGACAGGATGAAAATCAACTAAATAATGAGTGCAGCCCAGATGGGTTCAATCAATGCATGGATATGGTCTGCTATTAGCGGTGACAAATCAGTTTATAAGGATCTGAGCAGTTTGTTTGGATTCAACAGTGGTAACAAAGGTAACACATAATCTTCAATAGAAAACAATGTTCTCCATGTCGAAGGAAAAACATGTTAAATGACACGATTATAATAGTAATATGAGATTCTGCAATGCCAGACGATTACAGCTATAATTTTCTAATTTTCTCTTCTCATATTCCAGAGCAACTCACTGTTTTTTTGTTTCTGTTTCTTTAAATATATCACCGTCTCCCACATAAGTAGCTGAAGAGTAATCATATGAAATAAAATGTGATGTGTTCCTTTGAGACGGAGCAAGCGGCAGGACAGCACGCAGACGGCTTAGTTTCTCACGGCCGAGGCCGCTTTCAGTCTGAGGGGAAAGACTTTCCTCCACCCATACTTTGGGTCAACAGTTAAAAATAAGTCTCTAAGCATCGCTTTTCCACAAGCCAAACACAATCCATTTCAAAACAAAAAAGGACCTCATTAAGGCCTAAAAAAGTGAATATTTTTATATACCGGCTTCACCAAAAATAAAACTGTGCTAAAGGCTGCATTTAAAGAACAGGTCATACAGGGAAACTAGTTTAAAGAATTTGCATATAATTGCTTCTAAAATTGGTCACTAGCTGTACATTTCAATTACCTTAAGCACAAAGAAAATCTTTTGCGTGTTTGAGCTTAATTTTCCTAAACTTGTTTAAAAACATGACAATTTAACTAAATGTTAAGGTCAATACAGACAGTGTCAGATTATTGTAATTGTATTATTTTTCATATTTTTTTTTTATGTAGTAGTACTGTATACTAAAAAGATTTTGTCTGTAATCTGCAAAAAAGCAACCAAGAACTTAACTGTAGTTGTAAATAACAATAATTAAAAGGTGTCTTGGCTTGAAATGCAAAAAAAGACAGAACAAACAGAAATAAAGGTGGCTTCATGCGTTTTATCAAACGGAAATGACAGTGACACTATCTTTAGCCATCTGAAAACCAGAAGATGCAACATAATCCCTGGCTGAGGTGCCACTGTTGATGCGCGATTGTGTTACAGAGAGGTATCTGGTTCTCTGTAAAAGCTTTCTGAAGACTTTTAATTTTAAGAATTTTATAATGCAGTTGATCAAAAGTTAAACTCTCTTAAAGGAATAGTTGACCTCAAAAGTAAATTTTAATTTATCCACCTTTATGTTGTTTCAATATATTATAACTTAATCTTCTGTGTTACTTTATTTTGTTGTTTAATGTTTTGATTTTTAATGTTTTAATTAAGAAGATTTTATTATTCTTTGTTAATTTCTTATTCTTTAAATTTTTTGTTTCTGAGTTAAAAGTAATGCTGGTTTTGAAGAACTTAAAGGTAAATAATTGTTGAAGTAATTGAATACAGATTAAATACAGAAAGGTCAAGTTACATACACACCTCTTTTTCTAAGTGTAACGTCCTTTATCCTCAATGGACAATTGTATTATTTTAGTAAAGCACTGAATACTCACCCGTGAGTCATACTCCAGGACAAAAGGAGGGATGTCAATCTGCTCAGGTAGGATGCAGGTGAAGAGCTGCTGTAGGTTCTCTATGTGATGGACTTTCTCTTTAAGGCCTGATACACTGAATGTTGTGAAGAACCAAGTAGAGACCTGACAGGAATCACAAACAAAACCATTTGATTGATTGAGATGCTACTTTCCATGAAAAGGGTACAAGAACAGTTGCTGAAACACATTATAATTTTTTTACTTTTTAAACAAATGGTAACAAATCCGCAGAAAAGGCTAATTGTCAAACGCATACGAGCAGTATATACATGGGTTTGGGACACATCTGAAAATGTTGTTAACTTTATGTATATAAAAATTATCATTTAAAATTCTTTGATGAATTCTGTATTCATTGATTCACTGAAGAATAGAAAGTTTAGAGAAGCTAAAATATTGTTCAAAATATAAATCTTTTGTGACATTATAAGTATCATGTATAATCATTTGTTCACCTCACATTATAAATGAACTCAAATGTAACTCTATAGGAAAACAGCATAGACTTCTACACTATTTTAAGGTCGATTTAATAAATAACAGATAGCTTTAAAATTGGTGAAGTTGTAACTGAATTAAATGCTTCGTTGCTAAAGGCAAACTCTTAGCTCCTAAATCTTGAGTCATTTTCAGCATTTATTTCAATGACTCAGCCCTGATGCTTGAACATTTTTCACACTTGGGATTGTTACAATGCTCGAGAATTCTCTGACTGAAATGGACGCATTTTAAAACGAACAATTATCTGACACTTAATTGCCGGGGTTCCTCTACATTTGGAGTGCACAAAGTATAATTGTTGAATAATTTTACAAATGAAAGCAAAGCCTGGCAGAGGCAACATGCTGTCATAAGTACTTCAATTACCTGAATAGGTTCTGTGGAACACTGTGGAACACTTAGTGTGGAAAGATCATGAATCTCAATGTGGTCTCAGAGACGCTTTTCAGCATATTCAGTTACACAGACTCACACACAGTCTTTCTTAGTCAATGTGGAACATGTGGAGCTGACCGCTGTGAATCAGACCATAGGCCCGTACAAACTCGGAAAGAAAAGCTCAAAACGAGATGAACATCTAGTGTTGCCTTTAATGGACTTACATCTGAGTTGATGAACTGATTACATTTACCTTGGTGCGGAACGTAGGATGGACGAAGTAGAAAGCCCTTAGGTTTTTCTTAAACCTGAAAACACAGAAGGAAAACCTTGCGAGAAATGGTTTTTTGAAACATTATCAACACATCCATCCAATTACTTATTACACAAATAGTGCATTCCTCTAGCGCACTTGGCTTAGAAAGGCTAATAAACCCATTAGACAGAGAGCTAAAGCGCATTTTTTAAGAACGAGCAAAAGTCAGTGAATTAAATCCAGCAGGGCAGCCACGTCCAAGCCACACGCTGTTGTCCAAAACACACAGATGAATAGAGATCTGGACAGCCAGAAGTGGAGGGGTGTTCGAAAAGCACAAGGGACGTGTCTGTCAACCTATCCACTTTCCCACGATGGGCTCGGTCCGACCTGTCCAAACCCATGAGCAGGGGTCATAGGGAGTGATAGCATCACTGGCTAACTCCCATTACAGACGCTCATCACTGTTGCTGAGGATTATGTCTGTAAAACACCTTCTTAAAGACCGATGCCTTTTGAGAATAAATAATACAGTGATGATCTGCTGTGCTCTGCTGATACCTCATATTAAATGACACGAGTCAAACTGGCCTGGATCTCAAGGTTATGAGTCACGCTGATCTCCGCGATGTACGGAAAGTGTGAGGGACTGGAGCTGGAGAGCGTTTCTGCTTTTTATTTCAAGACTGTGGTTTCCTCTGCCTGCATGCTGAGAGTGTCCCCTGAATAAATGACGAATGCCTGACCTCACCATCACCCTTTCGACAAAGACTCAAACTCTTCCGCTAAGCCAGGAAAATAGCAATTATGAGGACTGTTCGATTAAAAGAACAGTGTGTTTCTAAACACACAATTACAATGCCATTCCATGGAGCTACATCCTACAAACAGGTGTTTGTAGGCCACTGGTGGTGATAGTCTGCTACTTTTCTCAATTGGTTGGGTGAGAGCAGAACATTGAGATCTCAGATTCATCGCTCTCAGTGTTCTAATCTTGATAACCAGAAACTCCCTTCAAAATTTCCCAAATTGCTCTGAAAAAAACAATATTACTCCACTTTCCTTAGAAGAATCAATCACTCCAGACACATTTGAGCGCCAATTTAGAGTGATACTCTGGAGAAACAGCAGGTAAAATGTGACACAGGTGTGTTTGAACAGTGCTTGTCATAAGCTACAAAAGGGTTGAGCTTCTGTGCATAAATCTTTTTGACATTCAAAGAACAGGAAGCCCAAGACACAGACATTCCCTTATGATTTTACAACATATGTGGTGTGTTTGGGTTTGAGGAGACAGTGCTGTTTGGCACAAAAAGCTCATAAAAACGAATAGTCACCAAGCCAGCATTTATATGAAACTGTGATTAGCTTTTCCATGAGAGTCTGAGTTATGGTTTTAAAGAAGACCTCCGCCAAGAACTGGGTCAAGTCATCTCAAAAACACTGCAAGGTCGTCGAGAGCAGGGATTGTGGGAGGTTTGTAGTATCTCTGTAATGGAACAGGAATAAATCTTACTTGGCATCCACAATATCATAAAGCTTCTTGAGAAAGTCGGTGTCCAGGTGGTTGTGTTCGGCGGTGAGTGTGTGGAAATACACCATCACATACTCCTTGACTGTGATATGGTCCATCACGTGGATGAAATACAGCAAAGCCTAACACACAAACACACACATTTACTTAGCTATCTAAAAAGGCACATTCCATAGACTTTTTATATACAGCTAAAATGCTATGACCTAACATTAAAACCACATCCTACAACTAACCCTAACAGAAAACGTTCTGCATCTTTATAATTGTCACAATTTTTTTATTTTATTTTTTTAAACAAATGAGGATGTTTAAGAGGACATTGTGTCATTTTTAACTCACTTCTCGGCACAAAGTTGTCCTCCAAATTATGGTTAAGTAGGTACACACTATTACTAATAAGTAATAGTTCACTCAAAAATGAAAATTCAGTCATCATTTACCACCTACATGACATTTCAAATTCTCCCATGTTTATTCAGTTATAATTTGGAAAGTAACCCATATTTTTTTGAGTACCATCAGCAGCATAAACAGTAATCTCCATATTTTTTGGTTAATTTGCGGTATATGGTAGCCTTTATATCTCAGTATTTTGTATTTGGATTAAACAAATAAAATGAATGTAAGAATGTATTATGCGCAAAAAGGGGTTAAAATCACATTACATTGTTACATTTTAACATTGCAATCTAAAAACAAAAATAATCCTTTTAAAGCAGAAGTTAAAGTTACTAAACTAAAAATGAAAATAATAAAACACAGACTAATTGGGTAAAAAGGCTATTTTGATTACCCCATTATACTTTACAGTTAGTGCTATCATACAAATACACTTACTTGTAGGTTTAAAATTCTTCATATGTCACATTTATTGTCCAACTACAAATCGCAAAGCAAAAGCTCATGCACTTCTGACAGAAAAATGGGAATATTTCCATGGCTTTTTTAACATTTACAGATGGAGAATATACCTGTGAAATGTAAGTTATGCATGAAGGAAAACAGCACATCTCCAACACATTAAACAGCGCGTCTCTGTCAGCCTCACACGCAGCCTTTCTGTCAGAGCACCTGACGGGGCGAGCGTGAGCCGCTTTGAACTGAAACTATAAACTATAGGCTACTAGGGAGAGAAATAAAACATAGAAATTATTTAAATGCAAAACAAACAAACAAGCATCTTTTTCTGTTCCTTGTTTTGAATGCTGCATGTGGACGGGGCGTCACTAGATTTTTGCGTAGTTCATACCAGCGCACTTTGAGGTCAAAATGCGTACAGGTTGGCAGGTCTGCATACAGGTATCAGTGTGAGTAAACAATGCCAGGATTTTTAGTTTTGAGTGAACTAATCCATTAAATAAACATTTTAAACAGTTCAGTATAATTTTTTATATTTGTGTTTACAGCGTATTAAATATTTAACAAGTCAATATTTTGAAAAGAAAAAGAAGTCAAATTAAAACCAAAGTTCCTGATACAAATCTCAAATATAATTTTTAATGTAAATATAAATCTAAAAGATTCACATCTAAATAGAAATCTTGAGCCAAGCATTCTTTTGTTTAACTTAGGTTAACCTTTCATTTTGTTAGGCAGCATTCAGTGCTAAATCTGACAAAATGTATGTAACATTTGGTGCAACATAAGATATGCTCAATACAGGGCGATCAGTAAAATGGAGTTTATTGTCATACACAGAACATGATAAATGGAAGTATGAGCATTTTCTCATTTACCTTCTCCATATCAATAAGTGTTACTGGAATATTCCTGCCAACAACAACCATGACCGTCCTACCACACAAATCAACACCTGAAAATGAGAGAAAAAATTTGTGTTGTGATAGAACTATATTATGGAAGGATGTTTCCTCACACCCACTGCAAAAGGTGCACAAGCCCCTAACCCTAATTCAGCCTCAAAGGTTGGGGAGATGGTTAGGAGGGAGACATTTCTCCAGTTTGTTTCCTCTGCTGAAAACATTCTCACATGCAGAAAATCTGGAGAAACACATTAGACATTTTAACATGCATGTTGAGGTGTACAACTGGAGAAAGTCTGCCCCCCTTTGGTCAAGTGAGTCAATGTGATTCAGATATTCAGTTTTATGAAAAGTACTGCTCTGTGGCTTTCTGTAATATGATTAAAAGAAGAAATTCAAGATTAAATTTAGCAGGACTAATAGCTTCTGGCAAACCTAATGTGTACAGTCTGTGGTAAAATGTCTTGAGGTTTTGAACTCAGTAGGTCGGCTTGGACAGTATCTGAGCTAAGAAGCAAAAAGAGATGATGGTAAATACTTAACAACACCGAAACCGTTACTTTGGTGGTTATTTTTTGTCCTGAAATTGTGAAACGAGAGAAATGGATTACAGAACCCCCTGATGTTGAGCTCAATGAGGCGGAATAAAGGTTTCCTGCCCAGAGAGCAAACACACAGATGGAGAGAACACAAAGTCCACATGTGCATAAAGATATACAGAGAGACAGCAATACAGAGAGAACGAGTGAACATGTACTGGAGAACATGTGTGAGATAAAAGAGGCAAACATCAAACCATATCATACTACTACAATAAAGTCCACATACATGAACTAGGACTGAAAAACGATTTAATATTTTAATCGAAGTAATTGATATACCAATTATTTAAATTATTCCAAAGTGTTTCATTTTGAGACTGTGTCAAAAGATTGATTGTTCTAAAGCATTATGTAAAATTGACAGCCTTACAATTAGAACATTTAAAATACAATTCATTTACATAAAACAATTAAAATACATAAAATACTCATAGAGACAAAGACTGACCGGTCTGATATAGTGCTTTTAACGCTGCTATGTCTGAAAGGTCCTCTGCTCGAGCTCTGCAAAGCCAGCGGTTATAGCTGTAAAGAAAGACACCAAATCTAAACGATTTGCAGTAATGTAAAAATAATAATAATAATAATAATAATTGGTATGAACCAGAATTCTTTAAAAATATACGAACATATATACAAATAACATGCATATAATCTCAGAATACACAGTTCTACAGTATACTAAACAAATCTGTACTCAATAATAATGAATATGAATCATATATCATATATCTAAACATGGCTAAAAGCTGTTAAGGATGCTATTGGTTACGCTACGTTTCCAGTGTCCTAAACATCTGCCATGATAACCAAGGTTTCACCACAGGTAGTACTGTACAACTGTGGTGACTCATTTAAAAAAAATAAATAAAAAAAAAACCTTAACAGGAAAGCTCTGAAGGCTTCTTACAAGGGGTGGGCAGTATTACCAGTCTTAAATTTGAGCAAATTTATGTCAAAGCAACTGATGACAATACAAATGAAATATATATATATATATATATATATATATATATATATATTATATATATATATATATATAAAATTACCTTCAATGCAAAACAAAAGATACAAGTCTTCATAGCTAACAAATGATAAATCTGTCATAAGTACAACAACAGCTGCTTCTCATCAAGATCAGCCAATCCTATTCTGGCAGAAACTATCATGGTAAATTTTTGTAAGTAAGCTTGGTTAAGAAATGTGGTACTTGTAAAAGGCGAGAGTATGAGAAAACTACACATCTTACTTCCTTTGGTGCTGTTTCTGCTGGGCTGCTTCAGACATTTGGCCCTGAAGGATGAGTTTACGCTGCTTATCCACATCCCCTTCCATACGAGCAAACGCATGACTTCCTACCAGCCCCAGGTCGGAGTCTAGTGAGTCATCCCCAGAGTCATCTGCAGAAAACAAGATTAATATCACTATCATATACTTAATAAGGTATATTAGTGCACTATACAGAGATTTGGATATTACAATAATGTATTATTATTATTGTGTTATAGTTTTTTTGAAGGAGTTATGGTTTTGCTGTGATAAACAGTAAAATATACTCTTGCACACTCGGAATGACCATTACTAGGTTCAGTGATCACTACAGCGTGGTACATTCCACAAGACCTGAACTCCCACCCTCGATCAGAGCTGGGAGAGCCAGTGGTGTGTGTGTGATGTACAGCCAGGCAAAGTGTAAAAATAATCCTTGTCTGTTATTCTTGTTTACATGTGTATGCCAAATCTCTATTACAGGCCAACCTTAGCCATATTTGAACAGACATGAAAAGAAAGTCCAGTCTGAACAACAAACAAAACTTCTGTGTTCCTCAGCTGAACCACATGGTCGCTGGTCATACTACAAAATATTTAGCCAGAAATTAAAGAAACACCTTTGACAGAGAGGTAAAAAGACATTAACAGGTAAATAAGAGGATTACAGCCAAATACTCTGCTGCTAGCAAACCTAGCAAAACATCATCAGGACTCAATGAGACACAGATGTCTCCCGAAAGTTATCTTTGGCCAAAATCATTACAGCATGTTGAAGTAAAGAATGAGATTATGTTTTTGTAATGCAACATATGGTCCTTTTATGATCATCCACACTGCAAAGAGAGCACCAGTGCTTGCACTTCCTAGTAAGGCCTATGGCCTCAAGCTGTAATTTATTTGGATTTCAGGAGCACTTCACCACAGTGTGACTTAAAACTTTGTGACACACAAAGATCTAATCAAAAAAGTAAATTGTAAACAATTAAATACAAATATATCTGTAGCACAGCAAATGAAGGAAAGAAAATGTAAATATGATAAATTAAATGGGCATTAAGTGAACTGGACAGAAAAAGAACAAATGCAGAAAGTAGATTAGGCAAGTGTGTGGTTTAAGGCATGCTTTGAGACCTCTACATGGCTTCATACACTAATCCATAAGAGCTGGGCTGTATTAGTAAAGGCCTAGTCACCTGCTGTCTTTAATATTACTCTAAGAATAACAGGCAGACCTGATTTACATGATAAAATGGCATTAATGAGGACAAGAGCTTGAAGAGATCAGCCAAATCAGTGACAGGGTTCAGCAGAGCTAGTTTATAAACATTAAACATGTCCTCTAATATCTTTCAGAAAGACTGCACTTTAAGTATAGATTGTTGTATTCATAGGAAAAAACACTTATGATGGTTTTGGATACCCTCAGCAGGGTTTTGGTTTTAAGTTTAGAAGATTGTATAGATGTGACAAAGTTACATGATCTGCTTTAGAAAGGGCCCAACACCGAATCTTGTGGTATTCCATTACTAAGCATGTTAAGTAAAGGACTTAAGCATTGGGTCAGGGTCCTGGCTGGGTTTATTTTGCTATAATGACACGGCTGACTGAACATCACCCCCCTTTTATATGTATAATAAGGTTAACTAAAAAAAATGTATTATGCGTAAATGAAGAAAGCGCAGAGTAATGCGAGAGACACTAAACTAACATTGCTAAGTAGGTTGTCTGGAAAAACATTTAATAGTCATTTGTCTTTTTAACAGTCAATATACAAAAAAAAAAAACTGACTGCAAAAGATGAATCAAGCACATGGATCAGGTTTTGTTAATCAAGTTTAAAACACTATAGACTTTAAAAATATTTATTCTGTTTGAAACCCAACCTGACCGAAACAGCAACACTGGCTCAACCAATGGTGTATGTTTAGTGTTGAACAGAGGACCATTTTAACGATCTAAGCGCATGGCGAATGTGCACTTAGGGCGTGTCCGAATCCACTTTTGCTAGTTTAAAGATGGAAAAAAATGGTCGGTGCACTGGACGCATGGTCCAAAAGGGTTGTACCTATTCTCTTAATGAGTCATGGGTGTGTTTTGGCCGTAGCGTGCAATAAACCAATCAGAGTGTCATCTCCCATTCCCTTTAAAGGGGTCATATGACGTTGTTAAAAAGAACATTATTTTGGGTATTTGGTGTAATGAAATGTGTTTATGTGGTTTAGGGTTAAAAAAAAACTTTTTTTTTCTTTCTGAAATTTTTACAAAGCTCATCGGTCTGAAAAGCGAGGTGTACACTGATTGGCCAGCTATCCAGTGCATTGTGATTGGCTGAATACCTGGATGGTGTGACGGAAATGTTTTACTACGCTCATCATAATGTTGTGATGTCTTCTGGCATGATGAGAAGAAAAAATTAAAACCCATTACAAACGAGGCATTTGTTGCATCCAGTGGGGACATAATTACTGATTATAATGACTTATACTGTCTTTTTACACGCTGTGTTATATAACGTGCCACATAAACTTAAAACCATGTCTGCATTTGTGATCGGAGAAACAACAAACAACAAGCCTACTCTACACTCCTTAAAACTTGCGTTAGAATCATCAGTGGCAAATTATTTAAATATGTAAACATACTTACAGACTGTGAGTCAGAACAGCCGGGGCATTGTAGTCTAGTCTCCCAGGATGAGAAAACAGTCCTCCATAATATCTGAATATTTGGGTTGAACTCTTCTGGAACAGTGTTGTAAATACAACTTAACCACTGATTTCTAGTTGTGTCCTCTTTTGGAAGGCCAAACAAAGTAGTTTCACTTTCACAATGAAACACAGTGTCACACACAGCGGGCTCGAGTGAGTGTCAGCGGGCTGGACTCCGTTTTGTCCACGGTGAAAGCCGATCCGGCGATCTGCAACGCCAAGTTGATGCATTTCCTTAGCGACCAGCACGGATCAGCTCTAGGCATGACCAGGCAGATATCGTCCTCTTTTGGAAGGCCAAACAAAGTAGTTTCGCTTTCACCACGAAACACACAGCGACTCCACAACATGGCAGCGGCGGCAACAGCGAGAATAAAAGTTACGCCTTCTTTCTTTGCATGAATATTTGTGCGGCGTTATGCAAATCTTCCCACATCGTGATGTAGACATGGGGGTGTGTTAGAACGAGCCGTTTTAGGGGGGTGTGGTTGACTCTTTACTTTTATAAAGAATGTCTCTTTGGATTTGAGACTTTAGTTTTTTCCAACTTTACAGATCTTCTTTATGCACCAAGAGCTTGTAACACTCCAAAGAGAAAGGAAAAATTGAAATCGCATCATATGACCCCTTTAAAAGCAAGTTACGCTTGCACCATGGCTGATTTGCTATTTACATGGCAGAATTTGCGAGCAGACCATCTAAGGGGAACAATTATAATATTTTACACTGTAATCCTTTAATTTTTCATATCTGGCATATTTGTGTGCTGCTGGGCATCCCTGTGTGTGTAATAAGCAGAGTGTACGCGTGTTGTTTACCTGCTTATTACTAACGCACCCTTAAATTAAAAAATAAATAAATAAATAAATACTGCGCCATTGACTTCAGACCAGGTTTTAGTTGGTCAATGGCACAATCATCTTCAGTTGCCTCAAAATAGCAATGCACTGAACACACCTCGTTTTCAGACCAGCACGCCCATGGGTGCACAAATGGACGAAAGTGCATTTGCTATTTAAGCAACATGGCGCTGGACGTGAAAATGATAACTGCGATGGACTGAAACTACCAAAAAACACTTGTGTCACACACATTGCGCTGGGTGTATGATAGGGCCCTTAATGTCTGGCTGACCAATGGCAGTTTGAATCGAATTTTCCATTAATTCCTTTTGATGACACTAGTGGCACCTTTAGCACCTTTAGTTCACCTTTAACTTCATATTAACAAGGAAGTCTGGAAACTGCTGTGCCACTTCAGTATACTGTACACCAAAGTAAATTTGGTTAAGTGATCATGTTTGTTCAGATTAGAGCTTGTTGTCATTCTCAATGGCTCAAGCAAACAACCAGAAGTGAGACTGATAAAGCAGATTATTGAATGACCTTAACTTGGAAAGAGTAGTATTTATTAGTTCAGTTGGTAACAGACCCTGGGCTACCGTTTCATGTCCTGGATTAAAGCATTCAAAGATAGACAGGAAAGTGCAGTGTTTTTTTTTTTTTTACATGGGACCTGTCTTATACGTCATGTTTGAGTTGGATCAACAGCTCAACAGTGAGACTTGATCACCTTAAAACATCTGGCTCACAGTCCACATGATTTGGGTTTGAATTAATGGCAGCCAACAAATATACAAATTCAATCTCCCACTAACAAATAAATAAATATACACATGTGCTCTGAGTGGCAAGCAAACTAGCCAAACATACTGGTGCCTACACACACACACACACACACTTGACTGTAGCTGTGTGGGTCTGTCTGAACGCAGAAGATTCTGCTGTAGTCAAAGCACCTGTTGTAGGACAAAGAGGCAGTGTCAGCTAATCTGAACTCATGAAACACCCACAACAGATCACGATGAAAGGCCAGGGAGGAAGAGATGACGCGATCAGCTGCATGCTGCTCATAATCATTATTCTATCACATTTCTGGAAGGAAATTATTTTTTACATTCTGTAAATCAAATACATTACTGAAAAAGCTTCTGTAAAAAAAAACAAAAAAAAACATTTTTACATTACACAGTGTAAATTAATGTTTTGGCAAACATTTACTCCTACTGCTTGTTTGATAGACTGAAGACATCTACATTACTATTCAAAAGTTTTGAGGTCAGTAAGATTTGTTGTTTTTTTTCTTTTTAAAAATTTAAACAGATTAGTTCTTTTTTTCAGCAAGGACGCATTAAATTGATCAAAAGTGACAGTAAAGACTTAATTTATAATGTTGCAAAAGATTTCTATTTCAAATAAATGCTGTTCTTCTGAACTTTCCATTAAAAGATTCCAAAAAAAAAAGTATCACAGCTTTCCACAAAAATATATTATGTTAATGTTTTCAACATAAATATAAAAAGGAATATTTCTTGAGTGCCAAATCAGTATATTAGAATGATTTCTGAAGGATCATGCAACACTGAAAACTGGAGTAATGGCTGTTGAAAATTCAGCTTTGCCATCACAGGATTAGATTACATTTCAAAATATATTCAAATAGAAAACACATTTTAAATTGTAATTTTTTTTTCACATAATAATATCAGTATCCTGTTTATTTGGACCAGCTGCTCCACTGAATCACAACCTGTAAGCTTGATAAATAAGACCAATCACAACAGACTAGGTCATCTGACCAGTCAGAGCAGAGTAGGATCACGGAGAGGAGGGGTTTAGAGAGACTGAATTTTTGAACTGCTTTGAACGAATCGTCTGAGAATCGCTGAAAAATGAGGTGATATTAAATGCATATTTTGAGAAAACAAAAGTGTTTTTTGACCTTGCATGCATTTAATCTTATTGTAGGAGACTCCCAAAACAATATTAGGAGCTGTAAAAATGGCATAATAGGGGCACTTTAAATATAAATACAGTCTTGGTGAGCATAAGGGTATTCTTTGAATTATTATTATTATTATTATTTTTTTTTAAATCTTACCAACCCAAATTTTTTGAGTAGCATATCTACCTAAAAGATCTGAAAAGATGATACAATGAACAATTATATGAGCTCACCTTCTAGATTTCCTGGCTTTTCCGCAATGCGGATCTGTCTCTCCGGGACCACGGGCTCTCCCTCAGCATTACCAATGTCGGCAGGGAGGAAAGGCAGACTGATCTTCTCTTCTTTTATTGAGCATGGATAATACAACGGCATTAACTTCCTGTACACTGGCTGGAAAACACAATCAATTACAAACACATTTAGGGGCAATCAATCATAGATACACATTCTGGCACATGCTAAAAAATTAATACAAAATTTTGTGTGAATTCTTTTTTTTTTTTTTTTTTTTTTTTTGTATAATGCAAGTTACAAGTTAGTTTAACCCACAAACACAACAACGTTTGGCTTTTAAATCAAAACGAGAATTTCATAAGAAAATGAAAGAGCACACAAGAGAGTTGGATGGAGGCTGTTACATAACAGCGAAAATGAAATGCAACACACCTCCTCAACATCCGAAACAGCAAACACCACCGTCTCAATGTTTTCACCATGGTTCTCCAGAAATCTACGAACAGTCCCTAGAAACATAAACACGGGGGAGACATTCTGAATTTAATCAGAAAGGAGTGACCTCATATGTGATGTATAACACTTATATAATAAAATAAACAGCAATTACTTAATGCTATATGTGTGGCATCCTCCAGCGGATATGCCCTTTTGACTGTGCTGACCACACACAAACCCACAGATGCCATGGCATGTTCCCTGAGTAGAGAAACACAGTGAATGAACATTAAATAAGTTGCACAAACTTCAATTACATATAGTTTACATTAGTCAGACGGTTTTTCCATCTAGGAGCAGGCAGCAGTGTCTTTGATGACATGTTATTTGCATAGTAAAGCATCACTGTCATAAATGCCTCCTGTTAACACACACACAGTCACTCCCAAAAAAGAAATGAATGGCATATATCCTTAGCCAAGGGTGAGTTCAAAATCACAAACGCTAATGTATTCACCGTTGGAATCTAAATCTTATATCATTTCCTTCCTTCCCATAAGCACATGGGGTTTATTCTATACATCATCAGACATCACTTTTAATAATTTTCAAGCAATGAACATAAATGATAGTGTTATTTATATTACTAAACACCTAGCTGCTCCATCAATCAACACGAGTTCATGGTATAATATTTGATTTAAAGACTGTATTTGAACTGTCTGATATGATCTTGGAGAGTGACTAACAGATAGAATAATATCTAAGCATATTTACTTAGTATAACCATGCCAGAATGTCCAGACAGTCTGTATGAACTGACATTTAATATTTGTGCAACAATCTCACAAAATTTGTTGGAACGGTCCGGCTTACTTGGAAAGCTGCATGACGTTTCTGTAGCAGCTGTAAAGAGAGCTCTCTGCAGCTGTCCGGTATTTGGCTTTATATTTAGGTCCAACTGTGTGAATTATAAAGCGTGCAGCCAAGTTGAAACCCTCTGTCATTTTTGCTTCACCAGTCCGACATCCTATACAAATATACACACATGCATATCACTCCAATAAAAGTGATACAAAATGAGATAATAGCTGTTCTGTTACTGTGTTGTATAAAAAAAAAGAATTTAATTTAAATTTAGTGTTTGTTTTAGTTGTTAGTTGTATGTTAGTTCTCAATCTGCTATCCTGATAGTGCCCCCTACCTTTCAGTTTGAGTAATTCATCCCTTAGTTCAGGTCCTGAGTATCTGTGGATACTGTCTGATACAGGGTTCTTGTCTGTTAGTGTCTCATTACTTGTATTTATGATTGCAGTGCAGTTTAAAAGTGCCACATCTCCATTACTGTAAAATAAGGGAATTATATAAATTTAGCATATCAGATACAGAACATCATATGAGCTATGAAAAAGCTGTGTGAACAAATGGAGCATAAATAACATTGTTGTTATTGTAAAATAAAATGGTTCAAATTATTGGTAATTGAAATAAAGCTGAAATAATATCAAATATGAATGAAATACATGAACAAAAAAAAAAAAAAAAAACTTTGATTAGAAATTAAAAGTACTGCCTTGGCAACTAACTGAAATTAACTGGAATTTAAGAACTAAAATGAGACTAAAACTGAAAAAAAGACAAATGCATATAACAAATTAACTAAAAGTAAACTTAAAATAAGAAAATAAAAGCTATAGTCACTATAAACAAATCCTGCAAGCACAAAACTATGCGTATTTGTGAATTCTATTCCTGCCTCAATTTCCAAAAGGACTGGTTTTATTAATTGGATTTTTTGATTTATTTTCATGAGTAATTTTTTTATTGTTTTGATTTTATTAATAAGATTTATAAGAAAAGTTGGTTCTGAAAATTTTGTAATTTATGAAAAAGCTGGGAGAACAAATCTAGCATATAAATAACTGTGCTATTGTAAAATAAAACAGTCAAAAATGATTGGTAAATAAAATAAAAGTGAAATAACATCAAATATAAATATTAAGTGAAAAATATGAACTTTGATTAGAAATGAGAAAAGGAGCCTTGGTTTAAGAACTAAAGTTCTTACAAAAACTGAAATAAAAACAAACAAAAACTAACAAAAAAAAAAGTCAAATGCACACAACAAAATTGCTAACTAAAACTAAAGTAATCTTGAGAAATAGTAATCTAGAAATAAAGTAATATTGTAATATTATGAATAAATAATATTAATAAACACTATAATAATTTTATTTTTAATTATATTTTTTTTTTTTTTTTTTTTATTTATTTTTTTAAATTTTTTATTTATAACATTAAGTGTTAATGTAGTTGGTTACGTTTTTAATTTTTGTTTTCAAAAGACAAATGACTAAAGAAAAAAAATTATATATGTATAGTTTTGCAGTTATATACATGGAAATCAGATGAAAGACAGAATAAAGTCACTATGAACAAATCCTGCAAGCATAAAACCATGTGTACTGATGAATTCTATTCCTTCCTGAATTTCTAGAAGGACTGGTTTTATGAATTGGGCTTCAATGGTTCCATGCAATGAACTTCTCCTTTCTTAAAAAAAGAGAAACTATGAATTCAAAGAGAAAACCATCTTGATCCTTCCCTAACAAAGCTATATCGGCCCGAGAGCCAAAAGGACCTCCCAGACAGTCACATGTGATTGAGCTATGATTGGGATTTGTGTGCATGAGGGAATGACTAAGAGACGTGAAGAGCTGGTGCAAATAACTGATGCAACAAACACACACTGCAGCGTTACATGAAAATATTTAGGTCCAAATTACTAAATGATAACTACTTAAACTTTTGAACTAAGATAATCAGTAGTTACATTTATAGACAATCCTGATGCTTAGGCTTGTAGGACCAAAACAGATTTATATGCAGTCTGTTTACTAAGCAATCTTTGTTGAAATAAGACAGAAATTCACGGAGAAGAAGAAAACAGAATGTTTAAGAAACGTCAATGAAAATAACACTCACAATAGTACAATCTTGCTGTTGATGTCTTGTCTGAAGGGGAAAGGGGACTCTAAGGAATAGAGCTGATTGGTTAGTTGGTCATCTTCCTCCATTAAGAAGTTTTCTCCATCCACCTCATCCTGGACTCCCTGAGGCTGGTCCCACGTGGGGAGGTTCTGGACCTCCACAAACTGGGAACGAGCTCCCAAGGGATCCATGCTGTAGCTTCACTAGGCAATTCTGAACTGAAAAGACACAGACAAGCATTTACACACAATAAGACATTAGTTTGACCTGGGCTATATTAGCTCATAAATGCATACACACATATATATGTTTGCATTAGGTTACACATGTAAAGTGGTTACACTGACAGACTTCGATGGGCTCTGAACCCTGGTTGGGTGGACTATGAATTTTGTTAGAATTTTTTTAACTTGGTTTTAATTGCAAGTGTTTCAAATTAATATCTAATGTTTACTTAAACATATGTGATTTTTTTTTTATTTTTATATAGTGTGTTGTTTTTTTTTAAATGAATTCACATAAAACATAAAGCCACAATGAAATAGAAGAAATGAATTCCCAAACTTTCAAAATGTGACAATAATTGTAAAAGTATTCAGCAAGACTTTCTGTGCCAGGTGCAGTGTGAGAAGTGTAGTGTTCATGAGCGTAATTGACTTTCAAACACAACAGAGAGGCTCTATCAGTGCAGACAGACAGGATTTTGTGCATAATTGTATTTGAAATACAAAGGAGAGAGAGGATCTTGATCGGGAAAGGGATGAAGCATGTGTATTTTGATATATATTTTAACGACAAATTAGAAATTTTTTTATCAGTGAAGCAATGAGTTTATTAAGGAACCAACGATCGACTGTAACAGGGACATACAAACAATGCAACTCAATCCTGTTTCAAGAAGTATATAAGGAAAGCAACACGTCATACGTATTCTAACCACACAGGTTTATATCGACTTGATGAAAATGCAACAGATTATAACCACCATCAATCACGACGACCAGCAACCTACCAGATGTCCTCTGATGCAGCTACTGCAAACACAAAACCGCGTTCACTCGAACTGATCCGTTAAAAACAGAGTTAAAGATCAATGTCATCTTCCTGCGCTTCCGCTTTTAAATGGGCCATTGATAAAATGTGATTTTAGCAGCTTGCGGTCAACACAAAGTGTTTGCAACATTCAGCGAGTTTCCTGATCATCAGCTGATTCACGAGGACGAAGAGCATCACTTCCGGGAATGCAGTGGGGGCAGTGGCTATGTTGTCGATCCGTTTAGAAAACGCACAGACATATACAATATTACAACATAGATTTTAATCGACGGTATAGTGTCATCGCTAAATTAAAATAAGCATAATAAAGTATAAATTAAATAAATTAATTAAATAAAGTTTAATTATGAACCCATTGATGCGCCTCGTGGACAGCAACATGACTTCGCATTCACAGACCAAAGTAATCGATACTATACACATAACTCAAAAGAAGAACAGATACATGAAACGCATGAAGCAGTGTGAATAATAAGGAAGCATATTTTAGAGTGATACAAATGTCTATAAAACATTCTTGCGAGATTTTGTGAAGTAACATCGTAGTTTGTTGTTCCGCTCGGTAATCTACCACTTTTGTCTTTACTTGATGTCACACATGCGACTGAAAGCATGTAGAAGTTCTCCACATCCACAAAGGCAATAATTTCATAAAGGACTGCACATACAATATACATCTAATCGACAAAGTATGTAACTACATTTTCTATACGCAGTTGCTTATTTTGAACTGTGTAGCTTACTAATATATGTTTATCTCTTGCTCTCTAAATGCGATTAAACGGACCTCATGTGGCTCACGTTGCTGTGAAGCGTGGTGTTGGAGCAATAGTTGCTCACTTTATGGACTGACCGTTAGATTAATATACATTACAATTGGCAATCATAACTTTTGAATGTAGTTACGAGCTTCATTTGGTGCATTTGAAGGGCTAAAATACCATTAAACAACGCATACATAGTTAATTGATTCATTTTGTGCGTTTTAAGGGATTGAATGAGATTAAACAACGCAACAATAAATTTATAATGTATGATAATTGACTGAGATTATATTTTTCATAAAGTTATATAATTATTATGGTTTTATACATTAGCTGTTCATTATGATTTTTGTATTTATTATTAGGAACCATGCATAAAAAAACACCATTAATATCATTATTATTGTGATTTTTGTTTTTATAATATCAGTATTACTGTTTTATGCATTGGCTGTTCACCAATAATTAAGATTTTTTTTGTTATGTATTCATTGTCAGGGATCATGCATAAAAAAAGATCTCACAATTAAAAAGATGCTTTAGCTACTAGCCATTTTCCATCTGCAGATGCATTTGCTTTGACATAAAACTTATTTTATGCCATGTAGAACTTACTTTGATATGCAGCTTTATACAGTATGATTGGTCTTTTCTAAATATGTGCTCACATTACAAAGTGTGCAGAGTTTGCTAGATTAAAGTAGCAACACATCTTACCCTTCTACCTTACTGCTTTGTGTGTGTGTGTGTCTACAGCCTCTGGCTTGCCATGGGTTTAACTAAGCAGTACCTGCGCTATGTGTCGAGTGCTGTATTTGGAGTGATCGGCAATCAGAAGGCCAACATCGCGTTCGTGACCCTCAGGGGAGGTGAGAAGGGCCGATATGTGGCTGTGGGAGCCTGTGAGCATGTGTTCATATGGGATGTCCGCAAAGCTGAGAAGGTACTGGCTTTAAATGGTTTAGAAGATTGCTAAGTACATTACATTCTCTCGTCAGTTTATACAAACTCATATATGTTGTATTTGTTGAACTCACCCCTTTCAATTCTCAGGTTCTTATACTTGAAGGTAAAAAGCATGAGGTGACATACCTGTGTCCTTCTCCTGATGGTGTCCACATAGCTGTGGGTTATGAGGATGGAGGCGTGCGCATCTTTAGTCTGCTTAACGGTGAAAGCAACATCTCCTTCAGTGGACACAAATCAGCTGTCTCAGTTATTAGATATGATGCACTTGGTGCTCGACTCGTCACCGGATCCAGAGTAAGACTACAGTTCGTTTTACAACAGTTTTTTTTTTTCCAAGCAAATTTTCAATTCTTCTTCAAGTTAGAATAATTTTCGTTTCTACAAACTGAAATCATTGTGATTGTGTGGGATATCATCAATGAGTGTGGTCTGTACAGACTCAAAGGACACAAGGATGCAATCACACAAATTTTGTTTTTGGAGAGCAAAAACCTGTTGATTACAAGGTAAATCCGTCTTTATATTTTATTGGAACGAATTTAACACTTGAAAATACTCATATTTTATACATTTATACACATCATTTACCGGAATATAAGTAGCTTTTTCACCATCTGAAATGTGCTGTGACATTAAAAATAAAATTAACATCAGAAACACAAATGATTTGATTTTGGCCATAAGTGAGAGGTACATGAGGCCAAGTTTCCCACGTGCCAGTGGTTTCAGTTTCACTTTAAATCAATGTGTTTAGGCTCTATGTATATATTTATAATAAACATTGTTTACTATGAATGGCACAATAATTTAATATTTCTCACTACTGCTGTTCTGCACTAAATACTGTTAAATTTAAAGGATTTGAGTGAGGGGAACCAAAATAGTTTGTAATTTTTGTAAACATTTCATTTTATTTACGGTATTTTACATATGTTTCCTCAGTTCCAAGGACAGTTTTGTGAAGTGGTGGGACTTGGACACACAGCATTGTTTCAAGACCATGGTGGGGCATCGCACTGAGGTAAATAGGTTCATTTTACACTGTTGAGACTGTCTTGATCTTTCTGAAATATATTACACAACAATTTAAATGCATGCTCTTGCTGCTTTGGTATGTCCACATAAATGAATGTACTGTAAATGATTAGGGAGTTTACTGTAAATGACCTGAGGTTAGGTGGCATTTGATATTGTAAAAAAAAATCATAAGGTGTTCTTATAATTTACTTTTGGACAATGAGCACTATCCAAATGTCTATTAGTGTTGTAATTAGGGTTGGGAACCGAGAACCGGTTCTTATTCAGAACCGGTTCTGTTTTTTGAAAAGAACCGGAACCGTGAGCAATTTCTAAGTGTCGGTTCCAAAAACTGTTCTGGTGCAACATGTGACCAAGCGCTGTGAGCAGCCTTGCGCTGGTGTTCTGACGATTCAGCGTTTCCTGTAAAGGATGTCACAAACCAAATAACAGAAACGTCAACCTGCCTCTTTAATTACTGAGCACATTTTTTCTAATGACGCACACTCCACAGACACACGCGCCGCGTCATGTCTTTAACTGCCGAATACATGTTTCCTACGACTGTACTGCACTCGCGCCTTTGATAACTGTGCACGTCATTTTGTCTGACTGTACATGTACCGGCAGCGTGCACCAACTGCCGCCACAAAATTACATTATATTTGTCCCATATTGTTATTAATATACATACTGACTTCAACTTGAACCACTAAATAAATAGACTGCTATTGTTATGTAAGTATGAGGGTTAGATTATTTAGTGTACAGGTCATTTCAAGAGTGATAAACAAAGTGATAGAAAATATTTATTTTCATGCATTTTAAATGTTTAAAAATGTGGAAACCACTCATTGCATCACAGCATCTCCTGACTGCATTATTATTTGTAAAACAGGGGCTTTATGGAGTGTGTGTATACATAGTTATAAGTATAACAGTTTATATTTCATTAATTTAGGGAAATGAACAAGTGTCTTAGTCCTCAAGGGACTATTTGGCCAACCTTATTCCTGCTTGAAAAGCAAAATGTTATTGATAGTGTAAAAAACATCATTTTTGAAGCACATGCTGATTGATGGACTTTCATTACTCAACATTACTTACTACCTTCCGGCAACACTACATTCAATGAAGGTAAAATAGTAAAAAAACATAATAATGGTTTATTTAAATGGAATCGGAACCAGAAAATTTGTATACTGTAATATATATTGAATTTTGACATTGACAACCTTTAAATTAAGTTGACAGTAAGTAATAAACAGTATTGAGTATTGAGTATTTGAGTATTGTGCATTTTTCCTTACCACTATTTTTTTTAATAGTTGTTTAATGATTTTAATGGAACCGGAACCAGAAAATTTCTAACGATTCCCAACCCTAGTTGTAATACAGTGCAACATTATCCAATCTCTGTAGGTATGGGGGATGGTCATGTTGAACAAGGAGAGAAGGTTGCTTACAGGGTCTGCTGACAGTGAGCTCAGAGCCTGGGACATTCAGTACATTGAGGAGGTAAGGCAATATCTCTCATGCTGTGCCAAATGGTTACATTGTAGGCTGAATTACATTCCAATACAGTCTTGAATGTGATCTTTCGTCTCTTATATAGAGAATTGAAACTGATTTCATGTATTCAGAATGACTTTAAAGTTTCTTCACAGGGTAAGGAAGTGGGGGAGCCACAGGAAAAGAAAGTCAGAACTCTTCTTGAGAACGAGGAGGAAGATGAGGAAGGACTTGATGAAGAGCCAGAAGAAGTAATATTTCTTCCAGTATTCTCTCCAGTGCACCCTGTTCATTTAATTAATGTATTCAATACAGTACACTTCACTTAGGGTTTCCTTTAAATGTTCATCAAAGATCTGATTTCTGTCTACAGCGAATTCTCAGCTGTAAGAAAGCTGGTTCTGTTCTGAGGGAAGCCAGAGACAGGGTTGTGTCCTTGGTCACAGACGCCAAAGCTAAAGTGCTAGCATGCCATGTAAGTATGGTTCTCTTGTGTATACTAGTGTTTTGCAAAAACTAACATCCTTCTGAAAAAGGGTTTCACTCTTATTAGCTTGGTCGGTAATGTTGAGAAGTACCTAATTAAAAGTAGCTATGCAATAAGGCAAAACATTTTTTTTAAATCTTTTAACAGGGTCTGGATGCTACGCTTGAAGTCTTTACTGTACTATCTGAGGAGGAGGTCCAGAAAAAAATGGACAGAAAACTGAAGAAAGCCAAGAAAAAAGCAAAGTGTGTGAGACTTCTGTTTTGAAATGTGAAGTTGTTGCTCTAAGCTTTTCTGATATTCTGATGAACTGTTATGTTATGCAGGTCTCAAGGAGGAGGAGAGGATGTACCAGAACCTGTAGTGGAGAGAAAGTTGAAAGATGAGATCCAAAAGCTGGCAAACATAAAGGCGTCATCCAAGATCAGGTCAGAGAGTACTTCTGCATGCAGTTATAGTCCCCTTGTGTGTGTTACTGGTATTTAGTATAGATGGTAATGTTTTTTTCATCTACAGATCGATGGACTGCCTTGCGGTTCCTAACGGAGAGATGAAGCTTGCTCTTCTTCTGCAGAATAACACAGTGGAGACATATACATTGAAGACTTCAGAGAAGAATCCTACTGGCACTAAAACCTCTCGCCTCACACTGAGCGGTCATCGTACAGACGTCAGAACTCTGGCCTTCAGCTCAGATAACATAGCCATCCTCTCTGCCTCTGGAGAGACCGTCAAAGTGTGGAACAGGTGAGTGTGATGATGACAAATGTTTCAATTTATTTGCGTGGGTTCATAGATTTTGATTCCTTAACAACAAGTATCTTCTTTTGTCAGGTCCACCTTGCAGGTCATTCGTACCATGGGATGTGAATATGCTCTCTGCTCATTATTTGTTCCTGGAGACAGACAGATTATCTTAGGAACAAAGGTATATAACTCTTCACTTCTCAGTCGTCAATCAATTAATTCTGCAACTTCATGTCTTCACTTTATTACATAACCTGCATGACAACATTGCAAAAAAAAAAGCCATGTTTAGAAGCCATATGTAAGATTGGTGTGAGGAACAATTTTGTGCATATTTTCAAGTTTTATTTTAGCACTAACAGTAGTATTTATTAATATTTTGAATTAGATTTTTTTTTAAGTTTTCATTTAATTTTTTTTTTTTTTTTGTCATTTTTATTATTTTTTCATTTTTGTTTTAGTACTGATATTTAAACTAAACTAGTTGTGTAAAGAGACACTGTGCCACATTGGCTGTAATTGACATTAAAAATGCCATTAGTTCTGGTCTGTCTTGTAACCGAACATGAGCCACCAACTTTGAAAATGCATGAATGAGATTTGAATGAGACATTTCCTGGATGCTAATTAAGATCCTGAAAGACTATGTGTTGTTTAATTTTTGGTAATTAAGTTTTTTAATGTTATTATTTTATTTTTTTTTTTTTTTTTGTTATTTTTGTTAGTTTTATCTTTTTTTGCTTTATTTTTGAAGCCTTCTAGAGACGACTGATGCCCATGTTGGAGCTCTTTGGTCCATGTGTCTCGCTCCTGACCAGGTATAATATCAATCTCTCTGTTGAATGACAAAGAGTTCTCATCCCTACAAAACACCATTCCTGACTCTGTTCCAAAGACTTTGTAAGCTGTCAGCAAGGATTTTAGCTTTATGTGAACATATTTGACTCTTGATTTGTGTGTGTTAATGCAGAGAGGGATTGTAACGGGTGGTGCTGACAAGACTGTGAAATTCTGGGACTTTGAGCTCATAAAGGATCAGGACTCTGGGAAGAACAAGTGAGTTATTATCTGTGATCAGGAACCATGGCTCTCTCATCCAGATTTCTCCATCTCTTCATCTCTACTTGGCTTTAATGTATTATTGCTTTGTGTAATCCACAGGAGACTGACGGTGAAGCACACACGCACCCTGCAGCTAGATGAGGACGTGCTGTGTGTGCGCTTCAGTCCTGACCAGAGATTGCTGGCTGTCTCTCTTCTTGACTGTACGGTCAAGATCTTTTACACAGACACGCTAAAGGTGAACCACAAGCACAGCATACAGCATTACAATACTTTTCTCATACCACAACACATGGTATCTCTTGTATGTTAAATACATACATAAATTCAGTGCTTTGTAAAAAAAAAAAAAAAAAAAATGTTAATAGTGTCCAACAAAAAAAACACTGTTATACTCAAATTACATTTACTGAGAGATATTTTACCACCAATAAACATCCTGACACTATATGCAGACAGGCCCAGTTTATATCAACATCCATCTTGGATGATCTGACCATGTTAGCTGAGACCAACTGCATTTGTTTTATTGAAGAATAACATATGTCTCAAATGTAGCTCCAGACCTATGAACTCATACATCACGTGTTAGTGTGTCATGTTGATCAAGTGCAAACAATAAAGAAAAAATGTTGCTCAGCATAAATCATGTGACGAGATTCTTAATAATTCAGTCATTTTCTTATTTATAATTATAATTTAATTGTTTAAATTATTTACCACTTTTAAATGTTACGTTACAAACCCGATTCCAAAAAAGTTGGGACACTGTACAAATTGTGAGTAAAAAAGGATTAGGATAATTTACAAATCTCATAAACTTATATTGTATTCACAATAGAATATAGATAAC
Source organism: Cyprinus carpio (assembly GCF_018340385.1). Lineage (NCBI taxonomy): Eukaryota > Metazoa > Chordata > Actinopteri > Cypriniformes > Cyprinidae > Cyprinus > Cyprinus carpio. The sequence continues at coordinate 19,471,262 of NC_056605.1, read as the reverse complement.
ATCAAATGTTGAAAGTGAGACATTTTGAAATGTCATGCCAAATATTGGCTAATTTTGGATTTCATGAGAGCTACACATTCCAAAAAAGTTGGGACAGGTAGCAATAAGAGGCCGGAAAAGTTAAATGTACATATAAGGAACAGCTGGAGGACCAATTTGCAACTTATTAGGTAAATTGGCAACATGATTGGGTATAAAAAGAGCCTCTCAGAGTGGCAGTGTCTCTCAGAAGTCAAGATGGGCAGAGGATCACCAATTCCCCCAATGCTGCGGCGAAAGATAGTGGAGCGATATCAGAAAGGAGTTTCTCAGAGAAAAATTGCAAAGAGTTTGAAGTTATCATCATCTACAGTGCATAATATCATCCAAAGATTCAGAGAATCTGGAACAATCTCGGTGCGTAAGGGCCAAGGCCGGAAAACCATACTGGATGCCCATGATCTTCGGGCCTTAGACGGCACTGCATCACATACAGGAATGCTACTGTAATGGAAATGACAACATGGGCTCAGGAATACTTCCAGAAAACATTGTTGGTGAACACAATCCACCGTTCCATTCACTGTTGCCGGCTAAAACTCTATAGGTCAAAAAAGAAGCCATATCTAAACATGATCCAGAAGCGCAGGCGTTTTCTCTGGGACAAGGGTCATTTAAAATGGACTGTTGCAAAGTGGAAAACTGTTCTGTGGTCAGACGAATCAAAATTTGAAGTTCTTTTTGGAAAACTGGGATGCCATGTCATCCGGACTAAAGAAGACAAGGACAACCCAAGTTGTTATCAGCGCTCAGTTCAGAAGCCTGCATCTCTGATGGTATGGGGTTGCATGAGTGCGTGTGGCATGGGCAGCTTACACATCTGGAAAGGCACCATCAATGCTGAAAGGTATATCCAAGTTCTAGAACAACATATGCTCCCATCCAGACATTGTTTCTTTCAGGGAAGACCTTGCATTTTCCAACATGACAATGCCAGACCACATACTGCATTAATTACAAACTCATGGCTGCGTAGAAGAAAGATCCGGGTACCTGAAATGGCCAGCCTGCAGTCCAGATCTTTCACCCATAGAAAACATTTGGCGCATCGTAAAGAGGAAGATGCGACAAAGAAGACCTAAGACAGTTGAGCAACTAGAAGCCTGTATTGGACAAGAATGGGGCAACATTCCTATTCCTAAACTTGAGCAACTTGTCTCCTCAGTCCCCAGACGTTTGCAGACTGTTATAAAAAGAAGAGGAGATGCCACACAGTGGTAAACATGGCCTTGTCCCAACTTTTTTGAGATGTGTTGATCCCATGAAATTTAAAATCAACTTATTTTTCCATTAAAATGATACATTTTCTCAGTTTAAACATTCGATATGTCATCTATGTTGTATTCTGAATAAAATATTCAAATTTGAAACTTCCAGATCATTGCATTCTGTTTTTATTCACAATTTGTACAGTGTCCCAACTTTTTGGAATCGGGTTTTTTTTTTTTTGTTAATAATTGTGAAATAATTGTTTAAAATGGTCATTATTTTTAAACCTTCTTTTGTATAATTTTTTTTAAAGAAAATTACTTACCCAATTCCCAAATCCATCTGCAGTATTCTCATACTTGTGGAAAAGGATATTTAAAATGTGCCCTATTGAACTTTGTATTTCATTTATATTTCATAAATATTATACAAACTATAAATGGGGCCACAGAAATATGTCAGCACATTATAAATAACCAATCACCACTCATGTAATATGACATCATCATGCCTAATGCCCAACTCTACCCAAAAACCAGCAGTTCTTTACGGGACAGATGTGAGAGCTGCAGAATAATAAGAGATTTGCTCTCTGTCTCAACTTCCTCTAGTTCTTCCTGTCACTGTATGGACACAAGCTGCCTGTTCTATGCCTGGACATTTCACATGTAAGTGCTCTGGCATATTCGTCTATTTCTTCCTGTTATTCTGATGAATGGCGTAATTGTTTTGCAATGTTGTGGGTTTCTGTGTGTGTTCTGCAGGACAGCGCTTTAATAGGCACAGGCTCAGCAGACAGAAATGTGAAGATTTGGGGTTTGGACTTCGGAGACTGTCATCGCTCTATGTTTGCACATGACGACAGGTGATAAAAACACTGCTGTTCTCTGTCACATTACCTGTACGCTTTTTAGTTATATTGTTATTGAAAGTTATACCGGTTGATGACAAGTATAGTGATTTCATTGTTCGGTCAGGTGCCACCTACCTATGGTGTTGACATCCCTCCAGCGCCTGTGAGTTGTATCAGCCCAGATGGTCATTATTTGTCATCCACTGTTTTTTCCTTGTTGTCTTTCCGCTCTAGTGTCATGTTTCTTCAGTTTGTCCCTAAAACCCATCTGTTCTTCACTGCGGGAAAGGACAGAAAGATCAAGCAGTGGGATGCTGATAAGTTTGAGCACATCCAGACGTTGGAGGTGAACTTCTCTGATAGTTGGACTGTTTTCAATAGGCATTTTTCCATAGCCGGAATGAGTTTTCCAAAGGTCGCTAAGGTGGAAGTAGTTGTTATATTGAAAGGATTAGAGTTATAATAAGAGCCCAGTCAATATGCAGCAGAGGCTGATTGCATTACGTAAGCCGAAGTCTGCTTTTGTTTAAGCCCTGATCAATGTAATCAAAGACAAAGATATATTGGAACTGTTGCATTATTGCAGAGTGCAGGCCCTCTTATAGCCTTGACTGTGTTTTTGAACTTTGACCCTTGGATGTTCCTCAGGGTCATCATCGTGAGGTCTGGTGCCTGGCCATCAGCCCCAATGGAGACCACATTGTCTCCTCGTCTCATGATAAGTCCCTCAGGCTTTGGGAGAGAACGAGGGAGCCCATCATCCTGGAGGAGGAGAAGGAGATGGTGAGTGCTTGGTTTTTCAGCAGAATGTCACGCAGCAGAAAAAGGGGTTTGATGGTATTAATTAACTTAATTAATATCTGGTTAATGCTTTAGTATAGAGACCAGTTCTCACTATCAACTAGTTGCTTATAAGCATGCCTATTTTTAACATACTTATAAAGCACATATTCTGCATGAGCATATTCTACATCCCTTGATCCCTAATACCTAAACTTAACAACTTCCTTACTAACTATTAATAAGCAGCAAATTAGGAGTTTATTAAGGCAAAAGTCAGTTATTGGTTTGTTAATAGTGAGAATTGGACCTTAAAATAAAGTTGGACCAATATCTGATCATGTCGTAATTATGCAAGTTAATTTGTAGCTATTTTACATTGGCTTCAAATTAATGCACAATATTTTACACAAAAATTGTTGTTGGTTGGTGTTTTTATTTTTTTAAAAGAAGCATTTTATTCATACGAAAGTTGCATTTATTTGTTCAAAAATACAGTAAAATTGTTATATTGTGAAATATTCTTAGAGTTTTAAAATAACTGTTTTCTATTTTAATGTATTTTAAAATATAGGTTGCCTGGCAAAGCTGAATTTGAAAAACGAATTAGCTGAAGTCCCTTTCTTTTTTAAATGATTGGTCACAAGATTATTAAAAAATAGGTTACTACATGGTTATATAATATGTAAAACATTTTGGGGTTGAAAAGAAGAAACTTAATTGGTATTTTCATTTATTCTACCAATAAACCCAAGTATATCATTATTTATAAGTACAAACATCTACTGTGTACATTTGCTGACTTGTCTCAATGTTGTTCCCAGGAAAGGGAAGCAGAATTTGAGGAGTCATTGGCTAAAGGTGATGAACCTGTGGTACGTGGTTCTCTTAAACCCTAGAGATCAGTTATGTCTCTTTATGTCTTTGTGTGTTCTCAGTGTTTCCTCATGTCTCACAGGTCCCTGGAGAGACTAAAGGAGAGGCAGAGCCTGCTGGGAAGAAGACCATTGAGACAGTGAAAGCTGTGAGTCTGCAGAACTGTACAGATGAAGAGCTCTTCTCCTTTATTTTCAGTAATGGAGAAATGACACTTGTGTTCTGTTTCTGTAGGCTGAGCGAATAATGGAGGCTGTTGAGCTGTATAGAGAGGAAAGTGAAAAGCTGGAGGAGCACAGTGCCGCTTGCAAGGCAGTGGGGAAGGAGGTATGATGTTTTCTAGACACTCAAAGCCCATTAAGAGAGGCAACACAACATTTGATTGACGTTCTCTTTTTGTCTGCACATAATTAGGACTGGAGCTTGAAGAGTTCACACAATATGGATTTATATCTAATGATGATGGTGCTTTACTTAGACCCTTCTTTGTTTGTCTTTTTTGCAGTTACCACCCCCTAAGATGAACCCCATCCTTGTGGCTTTTGGAAATATCTCGGTGAGCATGTGTTTTAATTATTAGCACTGGGCTTGTTTGCTTATTATATTTGGTCAATAATTTAGGGCTGCACAATGTATCAGCACCATATCGGTTAATGGCCAAATTAGAGAATTTTTAAAGATATATCAGATTATATTATATATTTAATTATATTCAATATAGGGACCAATTTACACTATTAACTAGTTGCTTATTAGCATGCCTATTATTAACATATTGGCTGTTTACTAGTACTCAAGCACATATTCTGCATGAGCATATTCTACATCCCTAATCCTACCCCATACCTAAAGTTAACAACTACCTTACTATTAATAAGCATGAAATTAGGAGTCATGAGGCAATATTTTTGTTAATGGTTTGTTAATAATGAAAATTGGACCTTAAAATAAAGTGACCTGTTTAATTGTACATGCTTATTTCCTTTATTTTTATTAGTGCTGTCAAACAATTAATCGCATCAAAAAATAAAAGTTTTTGTTTGCATAATATGTTTGTGTGCTGTGTATATTTATTATTTATATATACATACATGCATGTGAATATTCCCGAAAAATATGTTTATTTATAAATTATATGAATATAAATATAGATGTAAATACATGTATATATTTTCAAAATATATAAATACACACACATAAAGTATATATTTTGAAAATATTTACATGTCTATATTTATATTCATATAATTTATATTTATAAATAAATATATTTAATATATAAACATAACATATTTTTCTGAAATATTCACATGCATGTGTGTATATTTATATATACACAATAAATATACACAGAACACACACAAATATTATCCAAACAAAAACTTTTATTTTGGATACGATTAATCGTTTGACAGCACTAATTTTTATATTTAGATTAATCTAATGCTGACATAAAGTTAATTTTTAAAAGCACTAAAAATTTAATAACGCTGTTAAATGTTATGATGCCTAAATTCTTGCAGCATTAAAAATAAAAAATTTTGTTGTTGTTTTTTTCTTTTTTTTCATGGAAGATAATTTTAATATTATCAAATATCAGCCTTAACAAAATTTTTATTTTACTATTGGCTGATTTTTATTCTAATACTCCACACTAAAAAGTGTGATTCATCAATCAAATTTACTAACACTTGCCATTGTATCTGCAGCCTTCTCGATATGTTCTAGAAGTAATAAAGAAGGTTCGGTCCAGGTAAGAGCTCTTTCTCAACCCAGCCAAAAGCATTCAAACTCATATATTTCCCATCTGTTATGTACCGTTATGTTTTATGGGTCAGTCTGATTCTCAGCTCTGTTTTTCTCTTCAGTGAGCTGGAAGTGTCTCTGCTGGTGCTGCCGTTTCCTTATGTCCCGGATCTGCTGAAGCTCTTCAATGGTTATGTACAGCAGGGCCTGGAGGTGGAGCTAGTGTGCCGCTGCCTCTTCTTCCTGCTCAGGTACTCATCTGTAGCTACTGCTTTAACATATTACATCATTTATGTTCATTTTACCATTTTGTTATTAATCTAGGCTAGGCTTTATTAGTGTTGAGGGGATTATTTGATTTGCTCCTGACTAACAGTCCTATCATTTATCATTTTCCTAGAGTTCACTTTGGTCAGATCACCAGTAATCAAATGTTACTGTCAGTCATTGACGAGTTAAGGACCAACACAATCTCTAAAGTGCGGGAGATCAGGGTGAGTTCTAGAAACAGGATGGATTTAACCACCAAGAACACATCTCTCATATGATCAGATTGTGTAAGCCTGTGTGTTCTCATTTACACGTGTTTTCAGGATGTCCTGGGTTTCAACAGCGCCGGTCTTCAGTTTCTGCAGCGTGAGATTGAGAGCAAAGAGGACGTGATGTTCTTTGCTGATGCCACAGACCGCTTTGAAGAGAAAAAGAGAAAGAGAAGGAAACGTGAAAGAGCAGTCCTTACAGTCACATGAAACTGTTATAACAGACTCCATTGGTTTGTGCTTTTACAATCCTGAAGATGCATCATGGTGATGTTTTTATAAGTTGATGTGTCATTTGTACCTGTCTAAAGTCCATAAAGGTAAATTTCTCCAAAAATCAACTTACTGAAGCTACTTTGTTTTTTTTTTTATATAATATTAATGTGTGTGTGTGTGTGTTTGAATAGAGATTCCAAGGTGCAAAAAACCCTATTTGTCATTTTTTAAAACCAAAACTTTTTTTAAGAAACACATTCTATGAAACCATGTTAAGTAAATCTGGACTGTTTTAAGAAACATTTTTCAATGTAATTTTTTTTTTTCATGTAAGGACAAAATTTAGGCTTCCTGGCAGGTTAATACAAGTGCTGCTACTGGCAAAAGTGAAGAAGCAACACCACCAAGGAAAAGCAGTGCTGTTTTATAATGAAATATTTCATGCACATAATATGATGTCCTGTCATTGAACCTCAAATAAAAAACGACATTATCTTAAGTGAATGCAATGGATGAATATAGAGAAGTTTGACTGAATTAGGGTAATCTGGGACATTTTTGGAATTTGTTTGATTTTGAATTGGATAGGAGTGTTTATTGGATTTTTTGGCACTTTTTTGATTGTGATAGAGTGAGAAATGTATGTGTCACCCTACATTAATGACCATATGTTTTCTGTTATGCTTAATTTTGTGGAAAAGATGAAGAAGTGAGTCATCAAGACGGATTCTCAATCTCACTGATCTCTGCAAGCCTGTAAAAACACAAGAGCTTTCAATAGGGATGAAATAATTAAATGAGTTCAATCTTTCTGTATGGCTGAAGCTGTGTTGACCTGTTTTCAGCTGGTGGGAGATCCACGCTGATTTTACTGAGCTCATAACCTGGATTAAATTTACAGTTACAAGCCCATACGTACGTGGGATTCATAATTCACCACCTGGAAACTGATGCTGCTCATTTCAGTGAAATATTTCACTCCTATTTAGTGCTCCTCGGTCTTAACAGCGATTCTCACCAACCTCTCACACCTCATGTTCCTGCTGTGTGTTAACATCCTAATCATCAGTGTCTTGGAAATAATGAAACAAATCCCTTAAGACACTCCTTTTCAGACCTGTTCAATCTAACAGTAATGAAAAAAGCAAATGAAGTGTGTATTTATAAAGCCGTAAAAAGGCTTGCAGCATTTTATGAGACTGGTCTGGGTCTCGAAGCTATAAATGTCACACCTACCACCAATATTAAAAATTCCTCAGAAAAAGGTTGAAGTTAAACGCCTGAGAACATGTTCTGTGTTAATTCCCCTCGAACAGGATGAACTAATCAAACACAGCCGTGTTTTTATGGAAAAGCACATTAATTTAACCATGGCTACCACTGATAATGACTAGATTCAGTTTGGTGGAGACATCAGGCCTTCTCTCAGATGCATGAACCTATAACCTTTTAACCTCCTGCTTTAGTTGTAAACAGAACAAAATAATAGTGGTCTTGGTCTGAACCAATTTCAAAAACTACACAGCTGAGTCCAGAAATAATTTTGTTTTATATTGTGGCTGATATTTTTCATAGCAATAACAGAGCACTCATAACATGCACAGCATAGAGAGTGTGTATGAAATGTTTCTGACATCTCCACGGTTCCCCAACTCTTGAGTCATCGGGCAGATTTACTGATCTACTGCCCGCTTTTAACCTCAAAACATATTTCACCCCTTTATTACTTTTACTGGCCATCAGTGATTGTGTCACTTCTTAATAAAAATAATGACTGTAAAATGAGTGGGTGACTTTGTTTTGAGTTATTTTGATGTATGTGTCTCTCGATTTATCGCTATATCTCTTTTTATTTAAACATTACTTATTACAACACATATGGTGCTCCCCTGCCCACCCTTCAAGAACTGTATACATCCAGAGTGAGAAAAAGGGCTCAGAAAATCACTCTGGATCCCTCTCATCCAAGTTACCCCCTTTTTGAACTTTTGCCATCTGGCCGGCGCTTCAGAGCAGCAAATACCAGGACAGTCAGGCACAAGAACAGTTTCTTCCCCCAGGCAATCTACCTCATGAACAGTTAAATGTTCCCCACTTATGAAAAAATGTGCAATATTCTTATATTTATTTGTTACCCCTCCATCCAAGTACATTTCTGCATCTTACTCTATTCTAATCCATTGTCATCTATAGCACAACTGTTCATACAATTTATTTATCTGCAATTTGTTTTTTGTTTCTTTTGTTTTTTTTTTGTTGTTGTCGTCTCTGTGTACTGGAAGCTTATGTCACTAAAACAAATTCCTTGTATGCGTAAGCATACTTGGCAATAAAGCTCTTTCTGATTCTGATTCAGATAAACAATAACAAAGTACAAAAACATTGGCACAAATATTGGCATTTGATATTGGACAATAAAGCAGGGCAACATACTGTATAGAGCATATCCACAGTGGGATTGAAAACTGCATTTAGTGAAGAGATGGGGAAAATTGATGAAGTGTGTTTCAGTTGCCATTCGATATCTTTAACCAAGAAAGCTTTAGTAGAGGACAGCTTTGGTTCTTCAACCAATGGTTTCTTGGTCAAGAATTGGTCAAAATGAATCCTAGGTGAGACTGAAACTGACAATGCCTTGGAGCTGTTCAGGTGCTAACAATGGCCAGATTTATCAGCAACCTATTCTATTTATCTCAAATATGCTGCAACTAATGAGTAAAGATTAATACTCATTAATCCTCAGTGGTTCCCAAACACAGGGTCTGTTTTATTAAATGTTTAATTAATTCTGTTTAATTAAATATCCTAAAGATTAAAAAAAATAAAAAATAAAGAAGACCAATATCAAAAATAATATATATAACCAATTTATTTTGTTTAATTTGTTTTTCCCTACACTGCCAGGGTTTTGCTGGTGGGGGTGAAGGTAGAGAGTTCAGTTAAGATATGTATACAATGTGTAAATTGTATAAATTTAACAAATATATATTATTTAGTTACATATATTTTACTTTTCAATTAACGTTTTAATATGCTTTATGTTTAATTATCTGTGACCACTGGGTTAATGCATTATAAAGACGCTATACTCATGTCATGTGGAATTGCATTTGTGTGTAATAGTTGTTTTTAATGAAACTTTTCTGAGCTTTTAATGACTGTCCAACTTAACGTTTTCTCACAAATCTCAAGATCAGCGATTTTGAGTGGGTAAATGTAAGTGTTTTTTTATTATTATTATTATTATTTGATGTTTGTGCTCAATTCTGTTTTCTTTTTTAGAAACTTCTTTTGAATTATTAATTGTTAACTGATTTATCATTTGTAAGTAGCCTACCTGCAAACATCTCACTGAATGTAAAAAGATATAGATAACCACAAATCTTGATATCAGCCACCATCCATTTTGCTACTGAGATTTGTACGCTACACATACTTTCTCTCTGTATTTCTTCCTTGCTCGCATTTTCATTCCCTCACCTTCTTTATTTTTTGGTTTGTTCTATCAGTTCCAGCAGGCAACCACATTTCAGTGTTGAAAGTCAATTCAAACAGTCACCAGTGGATTCACTCCTACCATGAAAATGATTTCAAGCAATAACAGATGACCTGTGGTCCAGTCTGTTTACTTTTAAATTGAGATAAAACAACCAAGGCCCAATCTCAAAATGTAATTTCTGTCAGACGGTCCTGTTCTCTTTTCTGAGCAACTACACACTGATTCGCCAAAGGTGTGGAGAGAGATTGAGCCTTTGAAAGCGTCCCATTGCTGTGTGAACCCCATTACAACCATGAACCCACACAAAGAGAGACATTTTTAAGAGCTCTCCCCTGAAATCCACACAGCTGATGTAATTAGTCATTTCAGAGTCATGAACTTCATAATACTCCCTATAAACAGACATTCAATCCTTTCCTCAGTGTTCACTGTTTATTCTAGTCTTTTACAATCCGTTCTGGACCACCGTCTGTTTATCCTTCCCCAACAATAATGCTCCTATACTGCCACGGAGGAATGCAGTTCATTTGTCCAATTAAACAAGGAAAATAAATAAAAATCGATTATGGACACAATGTCGAGATTTGTTCCCAAAACACTTTTACAACGACACACAACTTTTAAATTTACGGTGCAAATATAGCAGGGGTGATGAATAAAAAACGTCCTTGACATGTTTTGATCTACATCCTAATCTAAACATATCTGGACATAAATCTGTATTACACAAGCAAAGTGACCTTCCGTTTGCCAGTAAAAGTTTTCCATCCCATATATTAACGTATTGACAATGATTGCTGCTTTGCTAAAAAAAAAAAAAAAAAGAGATTTGTTCATGTGATTGTGTGCTTTCAAAAGAAAAATACACAAATAGAAGCATACTAGGAAATTATAATAATAGCTTATTTATGTCAAGTATACACTATAAATGTCAATCTTATTCAAATATTCAGGAGTAGCTGGGGTTACTCAAAGGAAGCTAAAGTGATCTGAATGGAAGTAAACGTTGTTTCAGATATAAGCGCACAAACTGAAACGTGGTGAAAAAGAACCTGACTTTCTTCCCACGTTCCTAACTAATTCCTATTATAAAATGGTTGAATGCAACCAGTCTGTCACACTCATGTGTTATTCACCCGTTGTGCCTGTCTACAGAAAATTTATAGTCTTCTACATTTTTGAAGTATAGCAAAAAGGAGATCGGGGCTAGTCGCCACACAGGAAGCTGTCACAAAGGCTATAAAATTTTGGTGAAGAGTCCAATTGCACAAATGTGTTGTTTTTTAACCAGTGAATTTTATGTTGGTTTCTATTTCAAAACCCTTTAATCGAATTAGCTTTAAAATTATTATTACTACAACTGGCCAAAACAGCAATCAATAATATTTTTGTATTTAGCCTTCTAGTTTTGTGTATCAGAATCGTTGTACTGTTTAAGCTTGAGCTAAAATGCCTATAATACAGCAGTTCTCAACCAGGGGCCTCAGGAAACTTCCAAGGGGGTCTCAAAGTTCTTTAAAATAAGACAAAGTATGCACTGAAATAAGCCCAGAAAACTGTTTGAGTATTATTATTATTATTATTATTTTTGCCATTATTCAGTAGTTTAAAAAGTCTATCAATAAGGATTGTAATAAAAAGGTGAACTCTATGGAAAGTTCAGGCAAATTATTAAAATCATAACACTCACATGTATAATGAATATAATATTTTTCTATAGTTATGCAAAGCTTTATAATATTTTATCAGGTAGAAATTATGAGAAAGATTTTTTTTTTTTTAAACATTCTTATTCCAAATTCTCATCCAGTAAATCACAAACTTTGCTATAATAGGTTACTCAATTGTAGTTTCCAGTAAAAAAAAAAGAAAAAGAAAAAGAAAAAAAAGTTCAATGGCTTTTTTGTAGCAAAGACCTTTTGTTTGTGTCAATACAGATATTACCCCTCATGAGAAATATCCACTGCAGTACAAAGTGTGACAACTAGCCCCGGCCTTCCCTGCATATCAATGTGTTCAGCTGTCTGGCAACAGGTGTGGGCAGGAAAATCCAACTTCCGTGATTTTGAGCAGAGGATCAGTGGGGATGATGGGATCTCCTATCCTAGGGATCTCTTTGTTTTGTCCACTGATCTGTTTGGATTTTGTATGCTGTTTCTCTCGGTTGGAAACAGATGTAATTATCTCCAATTAATGGATGTTTGTAAAGGTCACCAGGGTCTGGTATGTAAACACCCCAGCTTGATGGACGTCTAAGACAACCTGACAGTGTGTGCAAGGACAGGAGCAATCACAGCTAAGAATCTGTGTTTAAATCTGTGTATTTGTACGGTTCAAATCAGTTGGACTGTGAAAGCCTTCAAAGACTGTCTGTAAAGTTCCTTTGGCATCGAGACTATATCCTTCTGCAGAGTCTGTGAAGAATTGAAAGTAAACCAAGTCAAAAATGAGCCGTAAAAAGCGAATTATACACAAAAAAAGTCAGTGAAAGGTTGTATTCATTAGAGACTGTATGGTTTTTCTTTTTACTGGGAACATGTGGACTCTGAGCTCCACATGTCAGAAGTGCCTTCGGGGATGCAATATTCATGTCTGACATGGGTATGGTCAATCCCTTTAAGGTTTACTTCTTTTACTTTTTTCTTTTTTTAAAGGAGGAGGACAAAATAAAAATGTCTTGAAGGCATGCAAGCTGTCATAACCATCCCTCCCCCCAACACTAGCACCGCAAAGACCACCCAGACCACAGAGCGACCTGCCAATCATCAAACATATGCATTCATTTTTATAGACTAAGCAGTGATACTTTCTCAAATTAGCACTAAAGATCCCACATTTCTGATGTGAAGGTTTACCAAGAGATATAAACACATCAGCTCGCCTAAAATGTTTCATTTTTCTCAAATTTCATTCACTGTCGCACAAAAAAAACAAGTCAAGAACCGCTGCCACCGTCCTATACGAGAGTGTTCAAGGTTCCACACCGTTTCTCTTCTATCTGTCAGCACGACGGGATTGAGACGTAGATCTCACTCTAATCTTTTGGCCAGTGATCACACCTCCGCCGGTCCCACATCACAGGACCCCCTCCACCACCGTCTCCCTTCTGAGAGTCAAGCGGCCAGCCAGAGAGCCCCGGGGTTCGGTGTAATCCTGCACTAATAGCATCTCAGCAGCTTCAGCACACACTAAGAGGCCCAGATCCGTCCCAACACCCCTGTACAACAAAGTCAGACGCACTGACTGCTTCATATTAGTGTTTAATTAAGTTAAAGATTGGCCCCCGCGCTCTCGTTCCCTCTCCGCGTGCAGAGCAACAACCCATTCCGATGGGCTTCCATCACCGCCGGGCCTCCTGCAGCCTCTGGCCAAGGTTGATCTCCCATTCATGTGATTAATTCAATAAAACCATTAAGAGTGACCCCCAACTGAAGTTCTGCACAAACAAGCACACAAAACCATTAAGAGTGACACATAAATGAGGTTGTGCTTAATAAGGTACAGATATTCTGTTTATCACTGGATTGATAGAGCTGGGTGTTATCTGCTAAGATCTTTTCCAAAAGAGCGAAGCGTAATCCCGTATTAGTTAAAAAAATATATTTTTGACAATAGTGAGCGAAGTTTGAAAAAGTTTGTTTTAGGTGTCTTGAGTTTCATTTTATCTGGCCAACATGCCACAGTGCTATAAATCTCTCGAAGCAATAAAATATCTAGTGCACTTCAATTACATCACCATGATGATTTTTTTTTTGTTCCGTGCCGTTATTACAATGCCCCACAAAACAGAAAACGGTTAAATCTATCATTGCAAATTTTACAGTATGGAGTCTGTATTTAATGTGGCACCTCGTGTTTAATTTCAAACGCATTTCAAATCTCATTATTACACCACCATACAGTGTAATATTTATACAATGAGATCCTTCTTTCCACACTGAAGGGGAAGGGGGATTTAACGGCCCCTTTCTTATGGAGCTTCATGTTCATATGGATGTAAGATCACACTTCGCTGAAGTCCTAGAGGGGAAGTGTGGCTTTGTTTCCCTCGAGTCCATTACACAGTGCATTTATGTTATTTATGAATGGGTTTTTTACAGGTGTTACTTGTGTGATTTGGTGATGATTGTTCTGTTGGAGTTCAACACAACTGTGCTCAACATAGATGATAATAAGAAATGGTTCTTGAGCACAAAATCATTGTATTAGAATCATCATGTGACTCTGAAAACTGGAGTAATGGCTGCTGAAAATTCAACTTTGCCATGACAGGAATGAATTACATTTTAAAATATAGAAAAACAGAAAACAGTCCATTTAAATTGTAATAATATTTTACAATATTACTGGTTTTACTAGTTTTTTTAACAAATAAATGCAGCCCTTGTTTTCATTTGATTTTCCTATACTTTATATAAAATTACCATAAAAATAAATAAAAACAAGTATATTGAAAATTGAAAAAATGGTTTTAATATTTTTTTTTATATTGAAAATTGAAAAAAGCATTAATCTTTTGCCTGGTGTGAGTTATGACCTCAGACATTTTGGAGATAATATTTTCTCTCTGAGCACCCTCTAATCTTACTTGATAGGGCCAGATATTTTTATCTTCAACATATCTCATGAGATGGAGAATATCATCTAAGTATTGAAAAAAGTTATAAGATCCATTCCTGACATATATTTTCAGGCACACTACTTCCCCTGTTACTGTGTGTGTTACACTGCAGGTGTTTATATGTAGTTTTTTTTTTGCATGATTTTGTTTTTGTCTGTTGTTTGTGTTACAACTATGTCTGCTGGGCCACCATATATGGACGTTGTTAATTTTGCATCATCATACACAGTAAAACTCTTTACCAAAAACTAATCATTCTGAGGTCCGGAGGATTAGCTGTTGTTATGTCTTGTGCAGTGTTTGTGGTAACTGTGCTGTACTGGGGGACATGCTCGCCTCTCATTCTGACTATAGGTCTCACTGGACCCCTAAAATGCAAGATTACCCCTGTAACCTGATTCCCAACACACATGTTCAGACTAAAGCCTGTAAAACACAAATATTAAGCACCTGATTATTTGATGGGAAGCAACAGAAAAGTGCAAAGTTGAACTGTACCTTTAGTCTATGCCCTAATTTATATACTGAACCAATTTCGTAAGGCTGTGAAGCTACTGTAAGAGGTTTATGGGTAGATGTTTTACATGCGGGAATTTGGCCTCAATTGTATGTTCTTTGACCAGGTAAAATAGTTAACATATCTAGCACAGTATATATATATATTCTATATATACTGTGGGGACATATATATAATATACATATATGATATATATATCTCTCTATATATAAAATACAATATACCCATGCATACCTACATTCCCAATATAAAGATAAAGCCTGTAAAAAAAAAGTTTTAAGTATTTTTACATGAAAAAATAAAAATAATGGATAAATAATGAACCCGCTAACACATATTTATATGCCATTACAAAATATTTAACTAACGGACAAGTAAGTGGCAAGAGAAGGCTTATTATTAACTGAAACTGTTCAAATTTTTTTTGTTGATTTATATTATATATATTTGTTGGATGTTTTTTTTAGTTAGTTTTAATTAATATGAAATTAAAAAAATAATTACAGCTAAATTAAACAAACTACAAGTGATAAAATAACAGAAACACACATTTTCACCTAACATTTAAATTAATATAAAAATAAAAGTTAATTTGATAGAGTAATAAACTATTTAATAGTAAATGCATAAGCCTAACATAACATAGGATGTTTTTTATAATTTTATGACAGTAACCTGCTGAACTGGTAACTGTAAGAAAAAACACACGTCCTAGCAAAAAAAAAAGAAAAAAAAAAAGAAAAAGAAAAAAGACCAGTAACAGATATTTCCTTCAACCCTAAAACACAACACAATGCAATTCATAATTGAAAATGCAGGTAAAACATATGTGAGAAATTAATATGGAAAATCATATTAAGACAGACTTTTCTTAGAGTATAAAGTTTTGCACGCACGGCACACATACCATGTTGGCCTGGTAATGTGAAAACATTTGCAAATTTATACTAGCAATGCACCTTTTCCAGTCCAATGTTTACAGTCAGAGTGAGAGAATGTAAGCCAATAATGATTTCTTTCAGATTAAAGGAGTATTAAGCCAGATTGCGATTATCGCCATTGCTTTAGCCAGTAGATGGGCTCTTAGCAGGATTGAGAGATTTCTGTTCATTGGAGCTCTTACTGATCTTCTATGATGGCTACATGTCACCAATGAAGCCTGTGTATTAATGCATGGGTGGGTATACACGACATGTATATGGACCAGAAAGGAAAGGAGTAGGAGTCGAGAAACAGGAGGAGAAAAGGAGCAAGGCTGAGCTGAGTGAGGAGGTGAAGAGAGGGCAATAAATTCTTCAGAAGCTTGAGCTAGGAGGGGTGTGGATGCAAAGGAAGAAAGACCTTTAGAAATTTGCTGACAAGATTAATATGCAGTTGATGGAAAGGTTTTCATGACAGGGTGCCAACAAATAAACACAATTCAAGGATGCCAGCTCTCCCGAGGTGTGGCTCCGCTGAATGAACACCACCATTCCCAGGATTCCATGGGGGTGATCCAGTGTCAGGTGGTCCCAGCCGTTCTCACTCTGCCTCCAGGGACAGAAAAGTTATTTCATTCTCTGACAAACCAGAATATTGAAGTATGATAAGGTTCACCAGGACAGCTGGAAACTAATCTCACATCCATGCCGACTAAAAAGAGAAACACCAAAGGAACTGAGGCCAGTCATACGATACTAGTGAGAGATCATGCTATTATTGTATTTTCATCTCTTTCATTCTATTCTTAACTTAATATGTCTCACTAAACCTACTTTATACCAATGATTGAACTTAGTAAACTACTAAATGGGTCAATGACATGACACTATTTTTTATTTTTGGTTGTTGTTGTCTATCTATTAACATATTTAAAAATATGTGACAAATGCAAGTCATATTATATATTATATACATGTTTGTACTTTCTGAAATACCATTTTAGCATTTTTGGGGGTGCATACAGTCAAAAAATCCTGTTATTATAATGGGGGGAAAAAGCCTCAATAAAAGGGTGAATTTCTTAAAAAAAAAAAAAAAAAACTCCCAAGTTTGACATAAATGCGTGATTATTACTTTTTCTTACAAAAATGTTTCTCAAATTATTATTATATAAAAAACATTAACTGCCAAATCAAAGTCATGCATGTGGTCCAAACAACGTAGAAAAAAAATCTAATTTTTTTTTACTTTTACTTATTTTTATTTGTTTTACTTTTTCTACTTTTTACTTAATGCTTGCACCACATGACATTTTTAGTCAATACATATAAATGTTTCTTGAAAATTATATAAAGGCTTTCAAATCCATATGAATCCATCATAAAAAACATAGAATAGTTTAAATAAATTTAAATTTATAATGGTCATGTCATTTTTGTATTTGACATTGTTAACTTGCAGAATGCAAAACAGTAGCAAACAACTATATCTCGAATTGCTGATAAACTTATTTCCAAGTGCAAAACCCTATCAGCCAGTATTAGAATGCTACGTACAGATTCCAGTGTCATGTTTATTAGCTGTTAGGCAAAGTCTCGCTGAAGACTTGTCCAGATCAGAGATGCTAAGACTAAAATGCCAAGGCCAGGATCACACTTGAGCCAATTTTACTGCCAGAAGTCTCCAGCATGTTGCTGTTCGGTCACGTTTTGGATCAGAGGTGAGCCATTTTTATGACCTGGTAGCCAGGACCAAGGCTTAAACAAGTCACTGAGCTTGATCTCTAAATACGTTTTAAAACCTCCATCCATTTCAGGACAATGATGACTTCACATAATCACTGAACCCACAGCTGAAGACAATGGATTTGAAGCACTGGTTTTCCTCAAACCACAAGGGGGCCTTTAATCAGAGTAAACATGGTCTTTTGGATAGAGGCCTAAATCAGTTAAAACGTGTCATGTCATTTGAGGGACGGGAACAGCAGCAAGGCACCATGGTTAAAACATGTTCTAATGATGACTTGAATTTTAGAAGCCCAGCTGTACATCTTGTACCACGCTATTCAGATGTTTAGCCTCTCCGCCAGGTTGTTATTGAACCAGTGTGGTGTAGTTTTACCTTCAAAAGGATGGCAAAAATGTTAATGGTGCAACAGCACAACAGTACGGTTTGTCCCGGAAACATGCCAGATCCATGTTGACTACACACATGTGTTCAACTTCGCTCATCTGCACATGCAAAGTCGCTCAAACACTCACTTAGCATGCAAGGCCTCCAATCCCTGTGCACAGCACCTGATTTATGTGGCAGCTTGTATTAGGACAGAACCACAGGGTTCTAAAAGCTGGAGATGCTTTCTGAGGCAAGACGTGAGATGAAGGAGACATGAGCGCTGAGGTGCCAACAGACGAGTGATGGACAGACATGCTAGGGTTTAGAAGGATCCAACAAGTGGAGAGCTCATCACTTTCTCCTACTGCCTCGGCTCATGTCCCCTAGAGCACATCCAATCCCTCCATCTATATTTAACCCAAGGTCTTGAGGACAGTGAGAGCCTGGCCTGTCAGACCTGTCAACGTGCTTCACCAATACTTCTCATGAGCTGCTGGCTTCACATTCTCACTCTTTCTAGACTTTACGATAACTATATCCCAGTACTATAGTAAACTATGTGCCAGTAGAAATTTGTCAACAGGCAGACCTACAAATTTTCAAGTACCATTTTTATTGTGGTTATTTATGGAAACTAAAATCTGTCAGAGAGTAAAAGAATAAAAGGGTAATTATGATATAAAGAGATATATAGCAACAGTGTGAGATAAAGCGAGATATAAAGATTGAGACATTATTTTTAAACATGGATGTAAGCTATTTCCTGTTAATGTTCAAGACTTCAGATTTATTATCTGTAATAGCCTAAATATTTAATATAACACAAAGATAACAGGAAAAAACTTGCTTACCATTTTGATTACAATAATGAATGAAAATAATATGATAACAAATAGAGTAAGATGGGGTGAGATCCACCACCCTAGGTGGCTATGCTCTTGTTCATTTTGTTGTTTCTTCTGAATATCAACATTTGTAAACTAAATTGCCATTTTTTAAAAATAAAATAACTGATTTAGTATCTTATTTTGACAACACTTGACAACACTATTTTGGGCTACATTTTATGGTATTGCCTAACAACTAAATTAGGAAATGTCTATTTCATTAGCTGATGTATCTGCACGTTAAATATCTAAATATTTCACAATTTAAAAGTATATATTGTTCTTAGGAGGTGATTTTCACCCATCGTACCCATTTGCGATATCAAGCAGCACAGACTGTTGTACATCTAAAATAAGTGGAAGCAGATGAAACCGGAAACATTGCCAAAGTCTATTAAAAAAAATGCAGCACACATTCTTACCTTAAAAATAAAGTAGGCTTATGTAAGATTCACAATGAATCAAACATTGTTTTAATGAATTGCTCAAAAGATACACGAGGCCAGAGCTGTATTACGAACTTTTACCGAATCAACTTATCACCAGTTAGAGCAGTTAAAGCCTCAGTATTTTATAATATTTGAATTCCTTATTTATTTATGGATAAGTTGTTTCTCGGATATTCATGAATAAAAATAAGAAATAAAATTCTAAATTCATCATATTTGAGGTAGCTGTGCCATTAGCATTACATTAATCTGTGGAACATTCTGAAGAATTCTGTGGAATTCGGGGTTGCCTGTAACCTCTTGATCCTTCGGGGAAAAATGCATCTCAGACAAACTCTGGTCAATATGTCTTTCTATGTTGCAGTGAGCATAAGCCCCCATTATCACTCAAAATAAAAAATGAGATCTCCCTAAATCTCCTTATGGGGCTTTAAACTGAAGGCCACAAAGCTTCTTTGTTGAGTAGCAAAATTAACACTCTCCTTCACTCCTCAGGGTCTCTCACTGACTCCAGCACTCACACATATTCACACTTAGCATACGGACCCGTTGTTGCATTATCACATTGTATGAAGTTTAAGGGGTCAAAGCAGGAAACCATTCTCCTGAACCAGTGTTAATTTGGTGCAGTGTTGAATTGGTGCACTGTAAGGTCTTGATAGTTGTGATTACAATTAATCAATTTTAAAAATTTTTCAAATATTTTATTATGTATTTATTGTGTTTTTGTTTGTTTGAGTGGAATAATGTTCAGAGTTGGTTCCAAGGTCACTGGCCCTACTCTCCTTTCGTTTGGCAGAGAGGATTGTAATAGCTGTGCTGACAGACGTGTCTGACCAGCTGGGACCATCCACACTAACATGTTAACTCTTTAAGACCAGAGGACTTATATTGCATACACCAGTCAAAACCTCATGGGTACACTTTCAAGGGTACAATGTTTGTCATATCAGTTGTATGCTCTCTTTTTTGGTGTTTTTTTTCTATATGTTCTTAACCATTTTCTGCAAAAATATCCGCATAACATATCTTCATCCATTGTTGTTATTTTACAAAATATCATCTTATTAATGAGCATTTTGTCCTGTGTTTCAGTGATAATATCTAAACGTCCTTAAAACAACCTACAGTGAACTACCATTTAAAAGTTTGGAGTTAAGATATTTTTATTGCCCACCAAAGCACCATTTATTTGATTAATAACATCCGTTGAATGCATCCCTGAATAATTAATGAATTAATGAAATTATTATTTTTTTATAAATAAATAAATAATCTTACTGACCCCAAACTTTTTGTGTATTGATAATTTATGAAATGTTGTATTAATTTTCAGAGTCAATTTAACATAATTGTTTGTCTTGTAAGAGCATTAGATGTTCTGCATTATACCTCCTGAAACTGTCCTCTTGTCAATATATAAATTACAAAAATCTATTTATGTATGAGAAATAATTCAGCAACAAACAAATATCATTAAAACTATATGCTAATAGGTTGTGCCTGGTGGGTGAAAAAATAAAGACGCATTCAATTCAAAACAATTCCTTAGTGCAAAGAGAATGTGAGGAGAATGTGAGTTTAAATATGAGAGAAACAAACTGAGTCATGTGAGAGATGGGCTTTTATCGAGGTCCTGCTTCGGTCTCGGCTGAGGCGGCTGATCTGAGAACAGCTGGAGAAACACAGGTCACATGGGACTGGGCTTTCCCTCCTAACAGCTGGGAAAACAAACCACCTCAGGACTCAGTACATTACCATCCATACACACCCCCATCATGCATGCACACACATTAAACCTCTGCTTTAAACCAACAACATCAAACATTGCCCTTTAACCATCATCACATTTTCCTAAAAAACTTTACTGCACATGCACAAAGCAGCAACAGATTAAATAGCAAACACTAAAAAAGTTTCTTGTGCTCATTCATACACACATTAACAGTTTTCAGGTCTGAAAAGTACAACAGTGGCACATGCAGTACAAGAACTAGAGACACTTCCACAAGGCCTTTATTTATGTCTGTTAAATACACATCCGGAATCCTTTAGAGAATTATGAATACAAAATGCTCTTTGCATGAGACTCTATAAACAGAGTCAGATCACTTCTGGAACAGATGTATAAAAGGAACACTAAATTTAAAAAAACAGATCTAAGTTTTTCATGTCATAATTATACATACTAAATCATTAAATATGTGCCAATAAAACATTGCTGAGTATTTGTCTAATCTTCTCTCTTGACCACATGACAGTTTCATAAGTTAAGGAAAGAAATGTCTAGGATTAAATTGGTTACTAAATGAAATACTGTTTACATTTGAATATGATTATGTTTTGAGGAGATGACATCTGTTGCTTTTTGGAAAAGGAATATAACTAAATTTTATCACTTTATTTTATTCTGTTACAAGTAAAGTTAACTGTTGTGTCAACCAACAAATAAAACTGATAAGATAAATTAAGTGTGTGATTTTTGGCTTATGAAAAACTCAAGGACTGGCTTAAAAGTATAATGAAGCACTAGCCATAATAAATAATAACCATGAAGTTCATGACAGAGTGACTTGTGGGATTGTGTTTTCACACATTGTGCTGATTTTCTTTTCTCTTCTCTGTCTTCTGCAGTTCATCTTTTGATCCTCTTTATCCATCTGTCTGCCTGTCCACACATCAGTGTGTGTGACTTATTGTCCAAGCTGCTTTCTCTTTAAGTGGAAAAAGAGAAAACTGAGCACTTGCTGTCTCTCTCTCTTCATTCATTTTTGTTTTTGACTTATTGTTCTTTTTTATTTATCTTTTACTCTGTCACTGCCATTTCTGTAGTTTGTATGCAAACAGAGGCCCATCAGAACCAGTACAGAGATTTTTTAAAGGAATATTTCACCCAAAAATGAAAAATTGTTAAAAATGTACTCACCTTCATGCCAGATGGCCAAAATCAGATTCAAATTTGGAGTAATTTAGCATTACATCACTTTCTCACCAATGGATCCTCTGCGGCGAATGCAACTATAATCCACATAACTCTAGTCCATTATTTATAATCTTATGAAGTGAAAGCTGCATGAGAACCAAGAACCAAACCCATCGTTAAAAATTATTATTTTAAAATTTTCATTATATTAAAAGATATTTAACTTATTTCACAATATTATTGTTTCACTGTATTTTTATATAAAAAATGAACCCTTTGTAAGCATAGGAGACTTAAAAAAATATATAAAAAATGTATGCAAACTCTTGAACATTTAACTTTATCTTGTAAATTTATTATTATTATATTGCTCTCCAAGGTACATTTGTTAGTAAAATTTCCATGCCAAAACATTTTGACATTCTTTCTTAATCAAAGACGATGCAATTCCTCATTATGGCGTCCTTAATGGATAGTAAAATAAGATAATACAAATGTTTTATCACAGGGATGAGAGAGGTTAGGGGTTGGATACTCATCCATCATCTTTATGCAGCAGCGATCTTTAATGTGTAACAACATTGTTCACAGCTTATCAGAAAGTTTGTCTTACTCCCATGGATGTCTGCAGGAACAGGAGCTTGACAGGCCGACAAAGACAGATGAAATCTGAATGTCAGCAGGGCACTGTCGTCCAGGGTGGCAGTGCAGGGGACATGAGGCTAAATATAGTGAAGGTGGACTGCAAGTAGGAGGGGGTTGATGGCAAGGGTGACAATGTTCAAAATCACAGTGCATAGTTGACACTAAAAGAGCCCCATGTCTCAGATTAGAGGAGATCACACTAAGCATCATCGTTTTGCTCAAACAGGGTAACTAAAGATTTGTCAGCAGCACGGTGTCAATTTGTAGCTCAGAATGATTTGATACGTAACCTTACCCATTCAATCCAAACACTAGTAGCCAACACTTGCTGTCTCCCAACCCACTTTTCATCAGCAGCT
This sequence comes from Cyprinus carpio, assembly GCF_018340385.1. Lineage (NCBI taxonomy): Eukaryota > Metazoa > Chordata > Actinopteri > Cypriniformes > Cyprinidae > Cyprinus > Cyprinus carpio. The sequence goes on along the minus strand of NC_056605.1, from coordinate 19,448,068 downwards.
TGCATGCCAAATCTGCATTTTCAAATTCACTTGCTAAGTCTAATCAAAGTCTGTTCAGATCATGCATATTGACTGATTCATTCAGAATGTTCTATATAGTGTGAATTTAGTGTGGATGCACTATACCCACCATGTTGTCTTTGCCATAAGATCTACCAGCATCAGTTCCATTTCTTCACTACTGTCATCTACAAATCCTTGGCATAATCCTGGGATAGTAAATTGTCAGTTAGAGGCACACTTCAGATTCTCACCAGAAGTAGAAGTTCTTTTCGCATACTTCTTTATGAATACAAACATATTGCTCTTTTACATACTGTTTTTACAAGTATGCGATTTTGGATGCAGCCACTGTCTTTATAGACCAATTCACACCAACAGTCGGCAATAGACGCTTTGTCAGGTTTTGTAGGATCAGTGTGTTACTGCTGTCCGTGTTTGCTGTAGCTTGTTTCTGGCGATTGAGCATGCTTAATCAGCACTTTTTGGGTCGTGGGACGTCTGAGAAGTGACGTACTGTAATTTGCCGGTTGTTCGTGTTTGTCTGCATTTGTTGGTGCTGTGTGAATTGGCCTTATGAGTGAGTCATGAAATTATTCTGTCAGCCAATTCATTCAAAACACTGATTCACTGAGTGAGTCATTGAATTGGTCACTACACCAATTTGTTCAAAAACACAAATTCAATAATAATTTAATAACAAAACTCTACTAGTGTGTTGTTCTGCGATTTGCAACAGATGATTTTACTTCATTTGAGTTTACATTTGAAACTTTATTCTTTGGTTGAGCAAAACTAGACCTTAGCAATAAATGGAAATATTTTTAAATGTAAGTTACTCAAAATTTATATATTAAATCTATTGAATTATTGCATGTTCATATATTGAATTATTGAATTTCATTCTGAATCACAGAATGTGAGCTGAGCTGATATTCGGAACAACACTTTTGCTTGTGTGAGCTTGCTTAATGTTGGATTACTTCCTCTTCATTTGTAAGAAATTTAAGAACATTCCAAAGCCTTCAGTGGCAAAAGCACATAGCTTTCATCAGCTTTAAATGATTTAAATGTTTTCTGTCAGTTTCAGTATCAAAACACAGCCTGAAGTAAGCCCATGTTTCAGAGGTCATAGGTCAAAAGAGTTTAAACCCATAGCATGGTGAAACATTAGGGACTTTCCTCTAATTAGGATCTATTTACAAATGATTAAAATTGCACATATGTGCAGTAGACTGTAGTTTAATGGTAATATGTTATAGTCATTCACAACAACAAATCCTCAGAGGCACTTTCTCCTATCTAGGCCTAGGGAAATTTCATAAGTCAAAACACATTCAAACCATTAGATTTGTATGACAAATAAGCACTTAACCTCTGTCTCAAGTAATATGTGATATTCTTTAAATGTGTAATGAATTAATAGTATGTTTTCAAAACATTCTGTCTGTCTGGTCATGCATGTGTGTGTAGAATGGACTTTAGTAGGCTTCTCCTGCTGGCCAGATGTGCTGGTGAGAGACGCCTTCACCCCTGGACATATGTGTGGGCACTAAAGGCTGTGGAGTGATATGAATCCTGACAGGAACCTGGCTGTCACGAGCACAAAAATTTACCCTCCTCTGCAAATGTTTGAACACATGTAGGACATGCCACACACACAGTCTCCCATATAATTACCATATATGCATGCTATGGAGATCTACATGTGTTTATCTGCTGGATATTAAAGTTTTAAATGTATTATGCAGAATGAGTTGCTTATACATAATATGTCCATGATCCAAGAGAGTTTTAGTTCTAGTAAATGGTCACCAAGTTTTTTCACCATTTTTTTCACCATTTTTGGACTTTTAAAGGTTGTGGAGTGTGTGAAGAACATTTTTTTTTAATACATATATTTATATAATCCATGTGATTTCTCAAATTAAAAAACATGCATGGATAATAATGGTAAAAGAAGAAGCAAAATGCTGGTTTAAAATACAGTATTAAGTGACACTTGTCAATTAAATATAGATATTAATATGTGTATTTGTAGATTTTACTTTTGTATCCTAATATGACAGCTGACACTAGTGTGAGTTTGATGCCATATCCATATAAAAAACAAACAAAAAAAGTTCATTGTGAAATGCATTATACAGTAAATGTTTTAATACAAAATTACATAGTATTAATCTATTAGTATTAACGTAGTATTAATGGAAGCAAGATTTTTTGCAATGTCACAAATGTGCATTTAATTATGAGAAATCTTTCATTTCTTTTTGTTTTCTATTTAAAATAAAGGCTTAAATGAAAAAAAAAGTCAACAGAAACCAAACATGTGAGGTTAACCATGTAAGCAGAAGAAGATACACACTTGTAAAACTTACACAGGTTTCCTGTACAGTAACTGACAGTCACGTCCACTTCCTCTGGCTCTCTAGAAACAGGGCCCCGATGAAGCGCTCTCAGGGACCTGCCCTCACAGAGCTCTTTATATTGCCATTCTTGCTCAGGACCACAGCAACTCATGTAACCCAAAGCCTTGACTTTCCCCACCGCTGCTGTAACACTGCCTATCTACAGAACACAGAAAGAGAGACACTGATGGCTTTAACAGAGTCCAGTGTTTTTGGTATGACATCAGACATTGTAATACATGAAGACAGTATCACATTTTAAAAAGAGAATACGCAGAGGAATCATTTATTTCACATTGTTGACCTACCTCAGTTGACTGCCAGTCAAATCAGTCTAACTCAACAGGTGAAGGTGTGAAAAATCACACAGGCCACAATTGCAGACATGTGGCCTCCTTTCAGGGTTAAATAATATTCAAACACCAAGAGGACACTACTTTGGGGTGAGTGGTGAGTGGCCTGTGTTCTTTCTGCAAAGGCCACTGGGATATTTACAGTGTTTGGACATGTGAAGGTCACAGGCGTAAAGCAGTATGATGGCTTTCACAAATGGCAATTGACTTAAGAGCGCCCCACCGGATCTCCGAGTGTTCATTGGATGCCGACAGGCCAAGCCTTCATACCTTTGACTGGGGCTCAATACATCAGTGAGAAGCCTGCAGTAAATCGGAGACCTAAAATGGATCCGCTGACAATGCTGTACAGTAATGAAACTATCGAGAGGGCTGCAGGGGTAAGGAGGACTGGGGTGCAGACAGTTCCTTGATGTAGGAAAAATGGGGCGGAAACTCATTCTGAGAGCAGGGGACTGAGAGCTGTAAAGGGATGTCTGGGGCCCAGAAGTTGTGTCAAGTGAATATTTCAACTTGAAAAGTTTTTTCCTCCTTAATTTTCTGTCTGGCAGCCCTTTCCCTTTCATATAATTTAAGAGCTGTTCCTATGGAGCCCTGGGCATGAGTATGAATCGGCCCCAAGGTTCCGACTTTTATTTTACCGTTCAAATACATTGAGTCGCCACAAGAAATGCTGTTCACTGCTGAATTAGTTTGTTTTCGTTTATTTTAAGTGCAGAAATGCCTATTATATTTCAAATTTTTATTCCTTTAATGCAGTTGCCAACTAAGAGTTCGAGTTATAGCTCTGTGCTGTAATTATGACCAAGTCAGCAGCCTAAAGTTCTTCATTTTACAGTGCTAAAACAAAGTTACCCTCAGACACACTACTTAAAAGGATAGTTCACCCCAAAATGAAAATTCTTTCATCGTTACTCATCTTCAAGTTGTTCCAGACCTGTGTGAGTTTCTTTCTTCTGTTGAACACAAAAAAAGATATTGAGAAGAATGTTGGTAACCAAATAACCGGTAACTGGAAACTGAAACTGAATAGCAGTTTTAAATAAGCTTCCTCAACATTGTTTTAGCCCTAATACCTTTACCTGAACTGACATTTACATATTAACAATAATACAGTGATTTGATTGCACTAAAGTTAGATAGATAGTTAAACTACAATCAATGGACATGTAATAGATATAGAAAATAAAATGTAGGCAATAATTGGCTTGTTAGGCCATGCATAATCAATGCATAACATTTATATAATCAAATGAACACTTTGTTGTATGACACAGCATAGTCACATCATCACAAAAAAAAACTAAAGAACCACAACCTACAGACATTATAATTTATACTTTCCTTAAATACCTTTTTTGTGGTGCAGGAACCTGTTCAAAGCAGAGTAAGAAATAATATAAAGTGCATTATGGGAGAGGTCCGGTATCATGCAGACAGGCCTGTGAGCAGTAGCTCTGATCATGTCCGGGTCCGTTGCTTTAACAGTGGCTAGTAATTTTTATATGCACCTGTAATAAAACTGTGATGAAATGCTGCAGCTGTAGGTCTTCTTGACACGTTAGACTCTCCTTCCAGATCTGTCCATGGAAAAAACATAAGGATAGCAAGCCAACACATAAACACACTCTCTCTCTCTCTCTCTCTCTCTCTCTCTCTCTCTCTCTCTCTCTCTCTCTCTCTCTGTCTCACACACACACACACACACACACACACACAGAGCATGATCATGTACACACAGGAATGCAGACATATGCCAATGCTTATGCTGTAGCCTATACCCTCTAAAAATATATACATACATTCACACAATCCGCTCTGACAAACACACACAGAAGGACGGATGATTATTTTAGCACATCGGTTCCTAACTTTCCTGTGGGACTCGTGAAACAGATATCACAGGCAGCCGGAGTGTGTGAGACTGAAGGTTGTCAGAGTCAATCTCTCAGCACTGTAGTTTTACCCAAATTCTTCATTCACATTTTATAACTGCCACCTCAAATGTTGGAGGGGCTTTAAAATGCTTCTTACATTACATTACAGTCAGTAATGCGGTATTTGGAGTATTTGACCTTTTATTGTCTTTAAAACTAATTTTAAATTGAAAAAATAAATGATTTTTCCTATTTTAAAATGTACTTCATTTATTTAAATATAGTTCTGTCATGATACTCTCTGAGGGATTGGCATGGTAATGTACATGACAATGTTAATGTGTTTGGTCTTGACGGAATACATCTACTACGATGCTGCTGCTGCTGCTGCCAGTATATCCACAACATGCTGCTGTGAGCCTTTAACAAATACTGCACGTATAACATATATGAATAACCCCCATAGCATATATGTTCACCCTGTAGCAGGTCTATACAGGTGGAGCTGGGGAAGGTGGAGGGTTTCTATAGCGCGCTGCAACTGCTACTGCAAGCACTAGCCAAGTATTTAAATATTGAGCAGTAAGCTCTTTGGCTGCCAATTTAGGAGAGAACCAATCAGCTGTGCCATGTGATAATGATGTCATTTTGTCAGATTTTGTAGAGTTAGACCTATTGGACTGTGCCATCTAGAGTTTCATGCCAGAACTTTGGATTTGAAATACAAAGAAATAGAGTCTATTTAAAATTTATTTAAAAATATGTAACAAAAACAGAGCACAGATGTGAAGAGTTCTAAAGGGTGACCAGATGTCATTTTTATCCATACAAAAGATAAATAATGTGGTAGATTCAATTTATAATATATTATAATATATTATAATTACATTTAATAATTATATTATAATATCTTGATTTGATTTATTACTTATGCATTTTGGTTTTATTTAGTTCATTGCATTAGAACCATGCAATCTTTATTTAGTCACACCTTTTTTAAGAACATCATCAATAAGCACTGTAAGAACAGTTTTTTACAGCTCTTAAGTGTGCGTTCATTATTTAATGTAACTTACAGTCAAACTACATAAAAACTATTCCACCTTTTATTTCATATAAAAATATAGAATATTCAACAATATATTTACCCCTGAACTAGAATGTTCTAGAATCACCATAGTATATGGTAATAGTATACATTAATATCATCAATATATCAATAATATATCTTTTAATATATCCTTAAAATCACCCTGACATCCAACAACCAACAGAATTACTAACAAGCCATTGGTGGAGCACAATATGCCACTGCCAGTCCACACGTTCACACCACAGCACCAGGGGCCCATCTGGACTTAGCATGTCATTTCTTTAACAATGTTCCAGTGGCTATCACAACATCGCGCCCAGCCTGCTTAATATTGCGGTTCTTATGACAGTGTAGCACCCCATGCGTCAAATATACCAGTTCTTCTGACAGTGTAGCACCCCGGTCATTTAACAGGTGCCTGTTTCTCCTGCTATGACAACATCACCCCAGCACTCCGTGAGCCAGTTGTCACCATGCTGTAGATACTATGTGGACAGAGGAGCAAATGGCTACAGAAGTGTTTGTACATATGTGGTTGTGATTATATGCGTGGATGGAAAGGAATTTTTGCTGTAAAACAGATATTTAACCAAATATTTTAGTTCATTAACAGGCATTATTTTGAGGCTGTGGCCATGCTGTTGGCCATAATATGTGTATGTGTCATTCTAGTTTGTGTTTGTGTGTGCGTCAGATGTCGATTTCACTGAAACAGGAGCCATGTCCAATCTTCTGGTATTCGGCTGGTCCCCCTTTCTCTGTCTGTCTACACACCATAGCTCCCGGTACTAACAATGGGGCCACTGTTACGGGACACTGCCTAACACAGGCCAGATAGCAAACATACAGCTGTGTAAAGACACACAGTATGGCATCAGAGAGCTAATCTCCTTCAGGAATGCTAACACTGTTGAGATGACACCAGCAAATGAACCGTCTGAACACCAAAACAATGAAATTAGGAATCTAACACTTTAATTTAGTATGATTATAAATAATAATAAAATATATAACTAAAAAATGCAAAATATTTTCATTAAGAAAGATGTAATTGCATTGACCTACATGACCTACAGGACACTTGCCTTGCCAAAGCATGGTCACTGAGAGCTGGCAGCAGGAAGTACAAAACCGCTCACACACTAAACAGCTGGAGGTCTTTTGACTGAATATAATAAATGAAGAGGTCTTGAGACACTTTGGACTGTTTTGAGTTTGACACTGCATCTTAAAAACGTGGCACTCCTGGAGAGACAGACATTGCAACAGCCAAAGATGTCTATGGCTACAAAGACCAAACGCTTAAAAACTACCGGAAACTTCATGCGAGAGCGTTTTGGGCACTCTGACGATCATAACTGTAAAATATATGCCTGTCGACTGTAGACTAGTGAAAGGCTTGTATTCAGTGATAATGAAATAAAATAATACAGTATATTTTTGTAATGCTCACCGTATTCAAGGGGTTGATGCCAGGGACCCCCAAATGTAGTAACCCCTTTATATAAAGTCTGTATTTTATATATATAAATCAGTTTGTAAAAATATAAAACATGACATAAAATGAATACAAATGTAAATAATAATAAGAATTATATATATATTATTCATTATGCAATTAGTGCTATCAATAGAATGAAATAAATAATATTTCATAAATGTATTAAGTGCATGTGTCAAGCCCTAAAACCCTAAAATACATTTTGTAAAACCTTTTTTTGTCTCTCAAATTTTATTCTGGACCTCATTTTGAAAATGTCTGGCCTGTTCAATGTTTGCAACAATAATGTTATAATGCCACATTTCAAATAAACTGAATCTTCATTTGGAGACTCTTCTCAACTAATATTGATATTTACTATTAATTTCATTTATAAGCATGTCATGTAATTGTTATTTTTATTAATCAACTGACAGCCATGCTGTAGGTAAAATATATGCATTAAAAACCTGCATTCACAACACACATAGTTAAATTTTTTGGTCATACTTTATTTTATTCTTGCTATTAACAAACCAATAACTACGTATTTTGCTTTTATATATTAATTGTTTGTTGATTATTAATTTTTAGTAAGGTATTTGTTAAGTTTAGGTATTTGGAAGGATTAGGGATGTAGTCATGCAGAATATGTGCTTTATAAGAACTAATAAACAGCCAATATGTTATTAACAGTCATGCTAAGACATAACTTATTAATAGTGAGAACTGATCCCTATTCTAAAGTGTTATTCTTTTTTTCCTAAAAAGTGAAGAAAAAGACAGCTTAGCAAAAAAAATCTGCCCTTGGTTTCACATCAGCTTCAAATACTCGTTAGCTCAGACGTTAAAACCTGCAGAGGCCAGAAGTGACACCTTAGTCCAGGGTTTAATTTCGAGCAATAGCGAGTGTTAGAGAAACACATGATGTAGCCAGTTGTTTTGGGGGCAGTTGGGCCGCGATCATAAAGGCAGGTTTTATTAGCTGTTGCTTGATTTGTTCCTGCAGACTGTGGAGTGAGCTGCTAAATCAATGCGTACAGCTGTTCTTCCCGCTCTGCCTCTCAGCTCGCACAGCAGGTGTACGGCCCACAACGGCTGTCACACACACCCGCTCACATAACAAATAATAACGGCCTCCACACACACGGACCATCCATCACCGTTATGGCCTGGCCCGAGAGACTAGTGCACACATACACACATTCAGTAAAGCGCGGAGCTACACACCCGGCTGCACAAATAGTCTGAAATGGTCACAGATGCGCATTCAGCCAGGCCCAGAGTATGTTTGTATTTGTACATGGACACTATATTCACAAACAAACAGGTACAAACCTGTACAAACCCAACACATGCACACACTGGGACTATCTATCATGGTTATGGCTTTGCTCCACTCCAATGGTTGATGCTGGCAGAGGAAAATGTTCCATGTACTTCAATGAGCAAGTCATTCCTCTCTCAGCTCTGCTCTCCTCACTAGACTCGGCTGTGGCCTGGGACGTTTGAAAAAGAAGACTAAAACCTAATGTTAAATACATTTATGAACGTGAAAAAACCCAATGAGGTTGTAGCAGTGAAAAACAATTAGTCTTCCCTACTGCAAGGCTCCACATCTGGTGTGACTCATTCTGTGGTGCCGTCGGTGGGGGCTGGGGAACATGAAGAGAGGGATTCAGCAGGTGATGGTGGCAGGACTACATCAGACGTCTAGAACTGAAATGGATAAAGCTTGTGTCAGCATTTTGAGTAGTCCTTAAACAGCAATTTCTCACTTTGCATTGAACTTTGAGCATCATAACTTTGCAGATGTTGTTTATGCTCTAACAGCAACATTACACACTAACTTATGTTAAAATCAACCCTTTAATAGAATCATGCCATTCAAAAGCTTCAGTTACAATGATAACTTTGAGGTTTGACTCAAAGGTATAAAACAAACTTATGTTCATGGCCCAAATCCACACACACTTTCTTAAACAGAAATAAATGATATATGATTTAAATGATAGATAATGTATTACTCACTATTTACATTATAAATATTTATAATCATTATCACATTCAATATCATTGACATTGTCACTGTATATTATTATTACTGTTCTTAAAATGATTTGTCTTTTTTCTTTCTTTGTAATTTTTATTACACTGAATACTATGTTTCCAATATGCTATTACACTATGCACCATTATATGTCATGCCTATAAAACACTGAAAAACTGAAACAATGGTAAAGAGAGACTGGCGAAGGATGAAGGGATTTCAGTTAATCATGTTCCCCAACTGCCAGACTGGAGACATAAATCTCCATTTCTCTTGTTGGAGTCCCCCTCTGTGAGATCCTTATTGTATGACGTTCCCATGAGCACAAGGTCATTCACAAATCAACTGAAGTTCCAAAGCACTAATGATCAATAAGGACCGGCACACATGAATTACAGAGCTGCCATCTTTAAACTCCCGGCCTCTACACACTTCCCGTCCTCTACTGTGTGTGCAAATATCTGATGCATGATGCATCTACAGGTGTCTCTTTGTGGTAGAGGGATGCTGGTGAGTGCTAGACACAACTGCAGCTTCCTCAAACAGCTGGTCAACAGTTGCCCGCTGTGGCACATAAAAGCAGGCCAGTGCAGGGCATTGTGGGCGCATTAATATGGAGAGGCATCATCGCTTTCTGTTTCCCATAAATCAGTGCACATACAGTGCTTAAGTTAACCCAGGCCTGCCAAAACGGTATCTGTGACAAAATATGCTTGTGGTGAGTATCATATTTCCTTTTTCACTTTGAATGATGATTATAAACAGCATCACACAGATAATGTGACCCATTCATGAATGAGACTGCTTTTACATGAGACTAAATGGAGGAGATCAGTGTGTCACAAAAGAAAACAATCACAAGGCCTTGTACGTCTCGCTTTGCCAACATTTTCCCCCTCTCAACAGGAACAGGATTTGGTGTGTAAAATGGGATTTTTGCCTATTAGATTCATCTATTAAAAATGTAGGCTACTAAAACTGCACTAACACATTTCATGTTTGACATTTAATTTCCTTTCTAAAACAATTACACTACAATCTACCATCAGCTGCATAACTCTGAATTTGAATAAATCTGCTAAAGTGTGGCTAAGTGCTAAAATTAAAAAGAAATCTGAGGAGAAAAATAAACAATAATGTAATGAATGAAACAGCTGGGAGTTAATTAGCTTTTAAAAGTTGTGTGTTTGTGAATACTTATATTATGATGTCGGAACATGTGAAATAAATGACTGTGTATGAACCTCATTTCACTTTCTGACAGTCGGCGTCAGTATTGGACTTGCCAAGCGTCATGATTTCTGCCATACTCATTGAGCACAATCTGAATGCTGGATTCTCCAGACTCTCTTAAGTGGTCTGGAGCCTTCCTGGTGCGAGGGGACTATCATCAGTAATATGTGTTCCCCAGGCTCTCGGACAGGTCTGTGACCATCAGTAACCACCCCAGAGTCTTCACGCAATCATTTACTGTAAGAGATCATTAGCAGCCTGCAGTGAAGAAGAATCTGAAGCCAGATATGTCAGATCACGGCGCCTTACTATTCCAAGGGGGTCTTTCTCTCTAAAACCTTCTTGTTCAGTCATTCTATGTTCTTTTACAGGACTTTTAAGGGTTAGGTGCGTAATTTTTACCACTACAGTGTGACTTTAGCACTATAGGTTTCCCAAATATCTTCTATTAGTTAGAAAAACAGATAGTCAGAAATAAAAAAATAAAAACAATGGTAAAGCCAATTTTGCTATGTGAGGCTGGTCCAAGAGGTCAAAGTTCAAGAGGTCAAGTAGTCGCATCTCCTCCCAGTAATCTTCAGAAGTCTTCATTAAAGAAGTGAAGGCTTCATTTCACACCTGTATACGATTGTCTCCATTACCTAAAGCTGGGGAAAACAAGGAGGTGACTGTCATGACCTTGAAGTGGTTTGCCTTCTCTTCCTGTATGAGATTAACAAGAGCCAAAGGAAGGTTAGAGGAGTGATCAAACGAGCAGTAACTCAGGACAGGGGAACCTATACAGAGTGTGGGGGAGGGTCGGCAGAGAGATGGGATGAAGAGACCTGGAGGCAGTCACTGGGAAGAAACATTGACAGATCACTCAGATGCAGATGCAGGGGAGGTCTGAAGATGAGTAGCATAGTGTGACAGCAAAGATAAAGCAGGACTAAACAGAATGTTGATATAGAGGGAAAAAACAAGGCCACATTATGTGTAAAAAATGGGTGAAGGGATGATCGGTGGTGCAGTTCTGAGACACTAATGCAGATTTGTGGAAGAGAAAATCTAAGCAGGCCAAAAATGTATTGATGTCTGCCAACAAACTAATTTGGAAAATAAATAAATGAACAAACAAAAAAATAAATATTAGCTATTAATATGTCTTAGTAGCCATATAATGTATTTTTATTAAAATAAATAAGTAAATACTCAAAATTTACCAAATATTACAATATTGTAATATGCATATATTTGTTTGTTTATTAAAGAGCAATAGCTCTGCAATAAACAAATGTATGTATGCATATAACAACAGTATTTATTTATTTATGTAGAGTATGCCTATATCATTGTTGTTATTGTTAACTAAACTAAAATATAAATATTAGACGAGAAATGTAAACCTAAAAAAAACTTAGCAACTTACTGAAATAAACTGATGTATTAAAATTACTAAAACTTAAAAGGACTGGAACTAAATCGAACTAGAATTATTTAAAAAACTAATAAAATGACAAAAACACATACAAAATCCTAAAATTAAAATGAAAACCAAAATATAAAATAAAAGCCAGTTCAAAATTAAAAAAATATATAAAAATACTATAAGCATAAATGAAATATCAATGACATTATATACTTAAGTATGCAAATATTGCATAGACCCTAACTTTCTTAACCATGTTCAAAGGTGTCCTACTTAAGTTTACACAATTTTTCTTTGTTTTCCAAAGAAATTCATTTCTAATAATTGATAGGTGAATGCTTGGTCCACGCAGGATATGGTTGTCCAGGCTGGCTCTGGGGCCCCTGCCTCTGGTCCATATGTCAGAAGAGGAAGCTGTCTGCCTGGACAGAGCCTGCCGTATATCTCTCCTGCACCAAGGGAGCTGCTCCCTGCCTCTCATTTCCTCAAGGGACCGCATGGTGATAAATGGAGGGAGGATACCATGCGCACACAGCAGGGGTGGTGAACAGGTCAGAAAGACACACAGTAGACAGAAATCTCACATTCTTACACACATACACAAGCATGTTGCATCAGAACATCAAAAATGTCTTCTAGATGTTGCAATACATTACAACCCTTTTGATTTATTCAGTCTAGAACAGTGTCTTTACATTGTGGGCTTGCAATCACTCCCACACACACACACACACACACACACACACACACACACACAAAGTATGCTACAGATGGACCCTGTTATCCATGGGTTTCATGTTCAGAATTGAGTACCACCGTACACTGGCGAATGGATGTTTTGAGAATCGAAACAGTACACTATGGACATGGAGTGATGGATTTCATATACAGCTTCGGGGAGCAGCGATGGACAGAACAAGGAAACGGTCGGGAGAAGGTGGGGGCCGGCTAGTTAGAAACACATTTTTTGATTGCTCTCATGTGTGCAGGATTATGTACTGCTCTCATTACTCTGCAAGTGCGTTCAGTGCCGGTGTATTTACATTGCTGGACGGAGAACGTGCGCTCAGCCGGGCGTTTGTTTACAGATGCAGTTGGACACATCCTCGACCGGCAGCCTTGAGAGGTAGTAGCCCCTCAACCCCGGGGCATGCTAAAGATATTATATTCTTTTATGACTAAACAACAGGAGGGTGAGCGCTGCAAGAGAAGCATGCAGTCAGAAACAGATGCACCGCAGGAGAGAGAGAGAGAGAGATATGTTTGGGTGATCAGAGCCGCTTGTAATGATCATGTTCCCTGGCCAGCTTTTCCATCCCATACTGCCAGTGAGACATCCGGAGTTCAAATGAGGCACCCAGTCAGTAATGTTACACAAATATAGAAATCTCGCAGTAAACCATTGAGAAATACAGATACAGCCTGTAAACTGCAGTCCGTCTGTGCTTGGACAACCGCCCGATGTGTCCATGCTGAATGAACTGCTTCAAGATAAAAATATGATTCGCTTCCTTATATAAACTACATTGATGTTGATAGAGAGGGAGCACAGGCTGAAAAGCATATATACAGGCATACAGTTTCAGCTCCATAAATCTGAGCTCCCCTGCAGAGAGGGATGAAACTGCCTCCTACAGGGCTGGAATGGACAGAGAGAAAGTGCCTCATATATCACATCAGCAAAAGATGCTTCCTCCAATGCTGGCTTGGAGATATATTTCTCTCTTGTTCTTTTTTGGAAAGATACAGTAGAAGCAAAAAGGCAATGTGTTTGCCTAGAGCAGAACAGCGCACAGCTCTTGAGCATACTTATCTATTACTCAGTGAAATCACAAATAATAACACCTGTTTTTGATCATTTATTAATTTTCCCTCAAATTGATTCCTTTTCGCTAAAATCTATTTGACCAAAAATATTCATGTTTCTCTGATGGTTATATTACATGAAGGTATGCCTTTCAAAATTCTGGAGAGCTGTAACATTTAAAAAAAAAAAAAAAAAAAAAAAAGTTTTTGAAAGACATATGTTTACAAAGTTCAAAGTTATAGGATCAAAAAAAACTGTAAAAATTAGTAATACGTCAGTGTCAATAGCCTCGTGGGCAGTGTGCTCATATATAGAGCTGTTGCACTTCAGGCGTCCCGAGTTAGAATCCTGGCTCATGGACCTTTCCTTATCCCTTATCCCTCTCCCTTATCGTAATAAAGGCAAAGTTGCCAAAAAATGTAAATTTAAAATAACTGTTTTCTATTTTTATATATTTCATTTATTCCTGCAATGGCAAATCTGAATTTTTAGTAGACATAATTCTAGTCTTTAGAAATTATTCTAATCATATGCAGATTTGAAACATTTTATATTATTAATGTGGAAACTAGTTGTGTTGAAACAATTATATTTTTTTAAGGATTCTTCAATGAATTTCAAAAGAACGGAATTTATTAGAAATCAAATTATTTATAACAACATAAATGTCTCTATTTAATTTTTTAATGTGCCCTTGCTGAATAAAATTACTTTCCTGTACAGGATTTAAACAGTATAGAATGGCACTATAGCAACATTAAGGTCATGGGTTCGATTCTCTTTGAAAGCATAAACTGATAAAATGTAAATGTGTGCAGCATAAATTGCTTTTGTAAAAACCTTTGAATGGTTGTTTACCTTTGAATGGCTGTCTTTTAGCACTTGCTTTATATTTATTGTTTTAATTTTTTAATCAGATTTTCATTAACTCAAGAAGACAGTTACCTCACAAACCCCATTTTGATTTCGAATCCCTGCTTTACAATTACACAGAGCTTTTCAGAGAGTGAGGGAAAATCTTCAAGCAGATCCAAAACGCAAAACTCCCCCCGGACTAGAGAGGAGACCAGTGATGTAGCCAATCCATTACATAACTAATACATAATTAGGCCACACTTGATAAAAGACAATATGCCAATTTATCTATAGGATGAGACAGTTTAACTTTTTGATAGTGATTAATCAAACTCTAGTGGGAAACCAGGTGAGAGCATGTACTGTATGGTTGGTTTAGGAAGCAAGTCCACTTTCAAACACTCTGATTCACAGTGTTACAGTAAAAAAAAACTTGATCAAGAGGGCTATTAGCTAAATATTTCACCAAAGTAATCTTGTTATAAAAAGGCTTTATATTCATTTCAGGCTATAAACATATTAGTCAGGGCAGTTGCTTTATTCTTATTTAATTGGGTGCAAAAGATCTGACATTCAGTGTTACCTCCTCAAGGATCTAAGAGGATGTGAGAGTGAGTAACAACACAGCTACCCACGCTGCCTTTTACGAGATGAAGATTCATGGTCAGGTGTTAACGCACCTCGAGTTTGTTTTCCTTTCTCACCACGAGTAGATTGGAGGGAGAAAGAACCAGAGAGTGAGAGAGAGAGCAAGCAAAGGAAAAGGTGATGAAAGAAACCATCTGGCCCAGGAGCTAATGTACATCAACACATTAATCCTCTATCCCAGAGTGATGAGTAGCAAAAGAGAGAGAGAGAAGAGCAACAGAAGCGTGGAAAATTAGACGTGTCTAACGCTAGAACCTCTTCCATCTCCATGCAGGGAATATGACTGACCAGTGCTAAAAGATGTGGTTTGAAAAGAGTAAGATGCAAATATGTAATGAAAACCTAGTAAAGATGAATAAGATAATATATTATCATCTTATAAAAGAAAAAATGTTTTTGGATCCTGTTTTATAAAATACCAGTAGACACTGGGTAGCAAAAGGCCACACTGAAAATCTCTGTTTTTGGTCCCATTTAAACATGGAAATAAACAGACTGTTAAAGAGTAAATGAAAACATAAAATGATTGAGAATTATTTAAAAATCTGCACTAGTTTTTGTTCAATAATACGATAAAGTGAAGTTCACGATAATGTGAACTTAATACAAAAGATGTTCTTTGGATAATTCAAAAATCATGCTAGATCACATGATAATCAGTTTTGACAAACTTTTGAAGACCATTCTGTTGTCATTAAAGCAAATGGAGGACAAACAAAAATGCTAAGACATTCACTTTTTCAAATTTCTGTGTTATGTAAGTTCTATCATGACAACTCTCAGAGGGTTTGGCATGGTAATGTACGTGACAATGTTAATGTGTTGGTGGAATAGATCTGCTCTGCTGAGACTTGCTACTGCCAATACATCCACAACATGCTGCTGTGAGCATGTAACAACATGTATGAAATAACCCCAATAGCAACATGAATCACCTCATAGCAGATCTATACAGGTGGAGCTGGGGAAGGTGAAGGGTTTCTGAATATTCATAATACGTAAAACCTATGTAAACATTTGCATCAGAGCACTGCGCTTGTTAATCAGATCAAGAAAACAGCGGGATTCAAGTGTTTAGACCTACATGCTTAGATGTTCCTGTTGATCAGATTATTTCAGGTCTACCACCTCTTCCAATCTGATCAAGCAATTTAATCCGAGCTTTTGATTTCAGTTTGATTTCTAATGGATTATTTGTTTCTTTGTAAATGTATAGAAGCGACTGACAAAATAAAATCAGTTTATGACTGCTTAAGACTGGTTGAGTGTCAGGACAGTGTGAGTTCATTTATGAAACAAGTCAAGCAAAAGCTTTTAGGGGTTTGTTTAAAAGAGAATAACACTGGTATAGTTTGCCATTTCACACCTGTAATTATTGTATTTCATATCCACTCATCATAATTGCACTATATTTCATTCCTTCCTTATCTTCTCAGAAAGATGGAGCAATTCAGTAGAGCACAGGACCCAAATCACCACACTTTTTCACCCACTGAGCCCATGAAACTTAAACTGCCAGTAAAAAATAGTCTGTTTCAATTATTGTCATCCACCTTACATGATCAAACTCAAAGACCACCACAGAACCACCATACCCTTTGCTTCTGTAAACAGGAAGTGATGTAGAATTGTCTCTGTAAGGTATTGTGGGCATCACTCTGGCATTCCAGCTGATCTTGCCGGGTTTCGCCTCATCTATCAGCCTCCCTGTTTTTTTATGAGGAGAGAGAGAGATCGATAGAGCTGTACTCTATAAAAGTTAGTTTAAAAGCACCCCCCTTTCCTTGGCATGTTGGAACCGCAGTGGAGCGTGTAATCGTAACACCATGTCCGAGGCTGGAGAGAACTCACAGGCCAAATTGCCTGTGTCATCGCCCGTGTCTGGCCGTGAAATACTGGGCCTGACGTCATCGCCCCTCACGGAGGGAGGCAAGTGTTCTCTGGGAGAGAGGGTGGGAAGGCATGTTAACGTGGAGAGAAGGGGGTTCCTGCTGGGAATGGTGGATCTGCTCAGATCGTTACATTCTATTCCCTTGATAAGCATTTCAAATTATTACCTATTCCTTTTGCCCTTTAAATTTTGCTTTCGCTTTTCCTGTTCTCTTCCTCCAGTGTGCCCATCTCCCTCTATTCATCTTGTCCTGTGTTTGTTTCATGGCCATTAACTGTCACAGTGATAACTTCTCTCAACCCTGCAGTAAACTCTGGAACTATGAACAATCAGAGGAACCACGGAAATCTTCTAGTATTCAAGATATTTCTACAAGGTCAACAAAGGTGAAACGTGATCACTTTTCCAATGGTGCAAAGATGCAAAATCATAATTTACTCATCCTCATGTCATTCCATGCATGACATTCTTTCTTCTGTGAAAGACATAAGATGATATTCAAAGTCAATGGGGTACACTGTTGTTGTTTTAGACCCCATTGATATCCTCTGTGTTTACAACAATAGCTGCAATCAGTTTGGTTTTGTTAACTAAAAGTAAAGTAACTTTTCCTGTAAAAAAAAAAAAAAAATACAGGTAAAAAGCTGAGCTGTAATAAAGAAAATCTTGACCTTAAAAAATGATAAATGTTGGCTTAGAAACTAACTGATATAAAGTTTAAGTTAAAAAATGACTAGAACTGAAATATAAAGAAGGCATATCAAAATCTAACTAAATTCTATAAAGTTATATGAATAACCTTTAAAATATCTTTGTATGTTGCACAGAAGAAAGAAAGTCATTAAAGTTTGTAATGACATGAGGGTAAGTGAATGATGACAGAATGCAAATTTTTGGTGAACTGTCCCAAAGGAAACTGTCATTGATGCCTAGTATGATAGCAGGATCTTTGATGCTGTTGTTTGCGACTTGGTACACAAGTTGTTTTGTAGACAGGCAGCAGCTGCCATGCATGCTGATGAACGACTACTTTCCCCTTTTTAAGTGTGTGACACATGAAATATGACTGGGATCATCTGTACCTGATCCACTGGGAGATCACCAGAGGGAAAAAAGCATTAACTATGACCTTGAGTTTCTGATGTGCATGCACTGAGTGCTGGCTCACCAACTCTGTTTAACATACGCGCACACACACACAGAGACACACATTTGTGGTTGTATATCTGTTTCATACACCCCCTCTCAACCATCTGTGGAATAAATAGATGAACCAGGTCTATTTATAATCCCTAAGCTGTGTTTATTCTAAAGAAAGATGACTAAGAAAGACACTTCTCAGAACAGTAGTTTCATTTTAGCCATGCACCTCAGAGGCCAAATCCAACTGGAGATGTGCGTCAAGTCTCATAACCCTGTGGTATCTGTTACATTTTGGACCCTGTTTGGCCCTGGCATCCACCCTAAATCCCACCTTCATCACAATACTGAGTCCTACACATGCAGTCCTGTTGCCTGACTGCAGTTCAGTTTCTCTGGCATGATGCAGTAAAGATACAGAATGACATTTGTAGGGTAAAACTGCACATTTAAGTAAGAGAGCGACATTAACATTATTAAAGAAATATTTTGATTTCTGTTGACCATTAAAGTCCACATAAGAGACAACACAGAGTTCTCATATTGTTACTGATTTTTTTAAAGACATTCAAAGAAGATGTGTGTCATCCTATATACTTTATAACTGCAGCTTGCTAAAATAATCATAATTTCCTCATAATTTCCTAAGCACAAGCTGTTCTTAACAAAAGGAACCACTTAAGGGGGTAGTACTTTTTAAATATCCATCTATTCAATAAATCACTTATAATTTAATCAGCATATTTCTCTGGTACAAAGCAAGATTTTTTAATAAATGAAAAATGCCAATTAGGGTGACAGCAATTAACACAATAACACTAAGTACTAACACCGACTAAGACACACTACTGTTTAATAGCTTGGTCAGATCTTTTACCAATTGTTTTTTTTAAATGAGTCTTTAATGCTCACCAAAATTGGATTTAAAAAAAAATACAATAACACAGATATTGTGAAATATATTTACAATTTAAAATAACTGCTTTCTGAATTTTTAAAAAGCTGAATTTTCAGCATTAGTACTTCAGTGTCACACTATCATTCAGAAATCATTCTAATATACTGATTTGCTGCTCAAGAAACATTTCTTATTTATATGTTGAAAGCAGTTGTGTTGCTTTATATTTTTATGCAAACCATAATATAATTTTTCAGGACACTTTAATAAATTGAAAATTCAAAAGAACACCTGTTTCTGTCAGAAATCTTGATCTACCTCACATTTTTTGTTTCTGGTTTCATTCAGCCCAGAAGTATTTTAATATCATTGGCTAACCTCAGAAAGTCTGATTCAATATTCTTATGCAAAAACTCTGCCATCTGCACTAGTGTTTTCCCACATGTTTTAGTTTCTGTAATCATACATCGTACATCAATTGAGTGTTAGAATCTCTATGGTGGATTATAATAGCACTGAGATGACCTAATCATTGTACTACGCCAATAATACTTATATTCTCTACTATCTGTTCACAGAGTGAAATAACTTAATATCTTTGCATGATATATAGCCTATAATTTAAATCCATTCCCAATGCACTCCTAATCTGATATGTGTGACACAGAAAACCAAATCCACCAGATCTGCCTCTTCTATCTCTCTTGTTTCCTCTTTTCTCTTCTGCCGACCCAGCTGTGGACAGCTGCTCTGAATTACCTGGAAGTATTAGTAAGGGTTCCCCCGAGAATGTGTACGAGCAAGAATTACGTGTGGGTTCCGTGTGGTCTCAGTCCATTTTCAGCTGCGATACAATTCGAACCTCTAATCAAGTGTGTCCCCATCCAGACAGGCCAGAAACTCCACTAACCTAACAAACTGCTTACATTCCCAGTATCTGACCACATGAGCTTTGTTTTGCATGCAGCTTTAGGATAATGGAGAAGAAGTAAAGCGAGTGTGAAGGAAAAATGCATAGCATCGAATTTACGCATTTTTGGCACTTCCTCCCTCAACCGCGTCTCCCACCATCAACCTCTGCCTACAAATGAAACAATTTCTAAAAGTCATCCGATGACAGAGGTGTCACGCCTGAAGCCTGTATAAAAGAATGTTTCTAAGAAAATCAGAGCACATGCAGACCACCTGGATACAGATGTCGGCCCACCTGAAAATACAGCTTTTGCTTCTGATCAGAGCAGCAAAAAAGGCCTCTGTACAAACTAACAGATGTATGGGATTCTGTTGCATTTCATTAACATTTGCAAATTATTAACTAGAAAGATCATGGTATGGTCAGATTCACCGATGCTCTGCAAAATTCTGTGAACAAAATCCAGTCATTTCAATAGGAATTGTCACAATGAAAAATGATGGACTGATGGACTTCAAGTAGCAAAGAAACTAGAGGTAAAGGTAACACTTCAGTATAGGGACCTTTTATTAAGATATTGACTGTTTATTAGCACATGTTCTGCATAACCGTACTCTACATCCCTAATTCTAGCCATCACCTAAACTTAACAACTACTGTACCTTAACCAGATTCCCTACTCAAATTTTGTATCAGATTCAAGTCTGATGGACTTTGACACACAAATTTACAAACACCAACCTATAATAAGCCTTTTGGTTTTCAGTGACCTCTATGTGTGTGGAGATTCATAACATAGTCTATTTGGAAAGCAATTATTTAGGGATGGTTTGTTTGCTAGCCAGCAGAATAGCTTTGGTTGTTCATTTCATCTTCATTATTTCACTCAAAGTGAAATTTATTTAGTCCTGTATCTGATATACTGTATTTAGTATCTGGTCCCTCGTCGTTTCAGAAAAACAGTAAATGTGACCTTCAGATAGAGATGACAAAAGTTGATATCTAAACTGATATGCTACTGTATATGTAATAATTGTACATTTCAGTATGAAAAAAAAAGTAAAATATTGACAATTTACGGGTGAGTCAGAGAGCACATTCTTGCATTTGTCTCACATTTTGGGACGCTGTATTATTTTGAAAACAACATTCTACTTTGAAAAACATCTTCTGTCTTACTAAAAAGCTTTGTAAGCACTAATGAAAAGATCACTTCTTCTGCCCCACTGCATGTGATTGCCACTTCATTTTGATTTAAATTAGAATATAAACAAGTTTTAATTTCAATTTAAGAGTCTAAAACAGGACTAAAAATTGACTAGTGTCCAAGTGTTTTAGCACCTGAAGTCTTGTGAGAGTGATAAACGTCAGGAGGATATTTATAGCGTAGTATATGGAGAATGTCCAAATCCCCGCTCTGCAATAACGCACATGCATCTGCTAACCACATCAGACCTGCCTTCTCTCTTTTTCATTTGCGCCCTCTCCTTTCCTCTGACAGTAAGGCGAGCTAATAGAAAAGTGTATAGTATCAGCCCCTTCTGATCTCCCAAATCACACTTTCTATTCATTTACACATTCTCTGGCAACCCAGCAGGTCCCTGGCTCTGGATAAATTTAGCTCACATTCACCTTTAAGAAGTTAAATGAAGTTTGATATCCACTTCAGATTATTATTGATTCCGCTGGGTGACAGGCCAGTGTTATCTGGCCAGGTAAAGTCACACATACACAGTGATTTATATGGTACCCATTAAATCTTAAGCACCAAGCCACTGCTTCTAATGATTTTTATCCATGTAACCCTTTTCAGTGTAGATTTCACATTTTATAGTGCTCAAGTTTCTGCATTGCTAGTAATATAATACTATGTTTTAACCATGCACAATGTGGCAAGTTTTGACAGTCTTTTCAGACTGAACACAACTTAAATGTACTTACTGTGTATTGGTCCACCTTTGTCTTCTAAATTGTATCTGCTATCCAACAGGTTCACCATCTGAAAACACAAACGAAAGGTGTCAAAATGACTGAACTGTAACTTGTACATTTTCTCAGCAACAGTCCTTGCCAGTGCAAAACTTGCCATTACAATACTAAGGGGTTGTGAATGGTTCCCAGGATGTTGCTAGTGTCTTCTGACTCAAATACCCCTTGTCCAACAAGATTTTTGAATGAAACTGACACAAAATTATTAAACCTTAATTCATTTTGGGATTCCAGAAGAAGTTCTGTATTCCAAAACTGTATGTTCTCGAAAATAAAAACAATGTAATTGAGGGAAAATACAAAGAAATATGACACATCTTGATTTTTTTAAATTTAATGTAGATTAGCATTAGATTATTTCAATATATTCATAATAATTCATTGATTTAAAGTCTTTCTCCAGCCCCCTTAAAGGTTTGCTGGTTGAGCCTCTGGCTGAGAACCAATGATGTAATACTATAGAATATATTCACACATTTTACTGTTTAATATTTATTATTTTTACCAGGCAATTAATTTAATTGATTACTTATACAAATGACACACTTCCTCTCAAAAAGCCACATCATTTGAGGCACCATCCATGTCTGCAGAACAAAAGTTGAGGAATGAGTTACACACCCAAATTTAAGGATAAAAGTTTTGTTTATATCCCTAACCAAAAGTATGAACAATAATAATAGTGGTGCTCGAAAGTTCAACTAAAAACAGAAACTTTAATGTTTTATTGGAGCAGATAGCATGCATCACTATGGTATTAGAGGACTTTGGTGTGAAGGAGTTGTTGGGTCGCTCTTGCACAGCCAGTGTACTGGTGGTGTTTTTAAAGATTCATTAGTGACCACAACTACTTTTCACAGCCAGCCTGAGCCAGATACATCAGAACTCGAGAGCATGTGTGTGCCTGGCCATATCCAAGGTGTTGAGAGCATGTTTGGAGAGCAAGAAGAGCATGCATTCAAAATAACGTTGCTAGTAAACATGTGAAAGAGTAAGAATGAGTGAGTGTGAAGGACGGGGATACAGCAGCATTGAAAATGTGTGTTTGCGAGAGAAAGAGAGAGCATGTGTGTTTCTGACCATTTAAATCATTTCAGCGCAGCTGCAGCCTGCTCCCCGATCTATCCGAAGATAAGCCTTCTCAAATCTCCCTCCAACATCATCTGGCTCTTCACTGACTTCTCAGGTTCATCTGGAAGCACGTGTGTGTGGATTGCTGCAACTGTAGATGACATTAAAATGAAATAAATTTATATCAGTATAAGCTGATACATAATTGTTGATTTTCACAGATTACAATAAAAATGAAATATCAAAAAACATTAAATACATATTAAATGTGTATGTAAAATGTATTGGAGGTGATAAAACAGGACAATATTGGAAAACAGAGACAATTTTATTTACTAACTAATAAAATATGTGTTTGTGTGTGTGTATATATGTATATATATATACAGTATATGTATATACATACTCACACACATACATATATTCGTCCTGCTTCACAGATGACAGTTTAGGTTGCAAAAGCACAGAGGAGAGTGTGAATTTTCAATTTAAACTGCTTTATCCACATGTAAAGGGCATGTGGGTGGACAGGGTGATTTTAGCAGGGGGGATTGAGAGAGTTCCGGGAGTAAGAAGAGAAGAAAACAGCAGATGGACTTTGGATCAGTATCATATTGACTTGGCAGTCAGATTTCATACTTTGCACGTATGGAGTGATTCTCTCATTCAGTCATACAGGCAGACACACACACACATACATACAGTAAAAAAGAAAAGAAAAAGAGACCGAAAAATAGACAGAACTTGGAATGATTTAAATTTTAGGATTGTTTTTCAAGACTAAATGTTCTGACATATTCTGAGCATAATGCAAATAAATGTAAATAAAGTGCCTTACTCTAACTGTGGCTTTTGCTAAAATGTATTATTCAATATTCTGTACTTACAGATATATTCAGAAATTCCCTGCCACAAAAACATAAACATTAGCATAAGGGCAGATAATCGAAATAAGTAAAAACATCATGTGTGTACATACATTACCGGTACAAGATATATAACTGGTAGAAGCATCAGTCATCATATTCAAGCACTTGTCATAATAAAAATGCTGTGAATGATTTGTCAGCAGCTCCATGGGCCAGCCTGGGCAACAGAGTGTGTTTTTTGGAGCCTGGCCTTTTGCACGGGCAATATAACACAATAAGGTTACATTAGCCATTACTTTTCCCAGTAGAGATATACTTAATGAGCTGGAGACATCTCCAAACCCAGCGCCAACACTCGCACCTCACACCTCAGCCGATGGGGCAACAAGAGTGTGAGTGTTTTTGTGGTCAGGTGCATCATGGATATAAACCAGACTGGAATATTAGCGCCAACATGTTTACAGTCCTTGTGGAATGTTATAAAAAAGAAAGAAAAACATATTTTACGTTACAATTTTACATAACACACATACATTTTGGCTAAAATTTCTGTCCAAAGCAAAATAAATGCATAAATAAAATGAATAAAAGGTATATATATATATATATATATATATATATATATATATATATATATATATATACACTTCCCAGGTGAGATGTTCCTCAAACAACAACATCATTCATTAACACCTCCATTAGATGACAACTGCCCATCCATTCATGTCCCTTCTACTGTGTGTTCATCTCAACATGCTTAGCTCAGACCCATGTGCCTACAAGATTTGACCAGGAATGCCACTGATCAGCACAAAGTCTCAAGTCTTATCATCGTACTGTGTGATCAGAGTTATTTTGTCTGTTCCCACAGGTGCCAGAGATAATTCGGCTGGTCATGTGATGGACATGGGATGCCAGGGAGGTCTGAGCAGCCGAGAACAGAACCAGCGGCCTTCAGCCCGGTCTGGAATAACAGTGTTAACAATCATCATGCGAACAGCGATGCAACCACGAAAAGCATTGATGTCACTTTACTGTACAACTGCAGGAATAACACCACTGACCCAATTCACAAGGATCTCGAATTTAGATTGCAGTTAAAGAAAGATCATCACTTTACATGTGATTTTAATTCAGAACCTTATTCTAAGTGTTCCTTCACTCAAATTGTTCTTGTTCGCACAGGACCCGGTGACACACAGAGTCTCGTGCCAGCAGTTTTCACAGTTCCCACAGTCACACATACAGTCTGACCATAGCCACGGGTTGAGGTGTTAGATAATACTATTTTAAGTTTTATCAACACATGGATCAGTTCATAATTAAACATACTAATTTGATAAGGACACCTAATAAACCTATTTCCAGATCATGATTTAAAAATAAAAAAAATAATTAATAAAATAAAATAATAAAATAAATTAATTTTGTTATGATGAAAAATGGGAATGTTGTGACACTTCTAGTGAATATTTCACACTTATATGTAAAATACCAATAAATATAACTACACACAAAAAATAAATGAATTAGATTTCTTCCAACTGATGTGCTTCCCTGTCACTTTTCATTTCTATCATTTACTGGTGGTCACACACACACACACACACACACACACACACACACACACACACACACACACACACACACACACATATATATATTTACACACACACACACAGTGTGGTGTATATATATATATATATATATATATATATATATATATATATATATATATATATACATATGACTTAATTGTTTTCTAAAATGCTTGGCATGATAGTAATAAAAGCAGTATTGGGTACAGTGATTGATGTCATTAAAAATATCAAATAATCAACAAATTATATTTTAAAGCATGTTTTAAAATAAAGGTTTTAAAGGAAAAGAGCAAATTATAATTTTAATACAATATACATTTTATATAAAAGTATTAGGCTTATACAGGAAAATTCTGGAGAATTTAACATTTCTTAGCTTTCTAATTAGAATGTATTAAAATCACCATAAAAAAAAAGAAAGAAAAAGAATTTAATAGATTTTATATTTTTTATTTGTATGTTAAATTGTTGGTGTTTGGGGTTTAAAAAATGTTTAAAACAATCCTACATCCTAAAAAAAAACGTGGACAAACCATTTACTCCTGTTCAATGCGAATGCCGTGTGCTGGAATATGAGCAGTATTTCGTCATCACCCGGGTGCTGATAGGTGAGTCCTGAACAGCACACGTTGATATCTGTGTTTAAACTAAACTCATTTAAGCTTTGCCAGTTTAAACATTTTAGAGCCAGAGGACGCGAGCTTGCGCGAGCAGTGAGAAGATTTGTGCATGCGCTCATCCGAAGCGCGCAAACCCGCGTCTCAGAACACGCGAAAATATTAAGCTCTCTCTGGAGTATTGTGTTTGAGTGGACAAATTCACACAAAAATTATGTCAAAATGCCCGTCTTGGTAAGTATCCTATAGCAGACATAGCCGGCTGAACGTACTGGATCAGTGCACTGGATCAGTGCATTCTCTTGAAGTCTTAATATTAATCGAAAACCAACAATAAATAAATCCCTCACTGCTCTTGATTGAATAGCTTTTGCTACTTTTTTTCTTTATTTTTTTTGAAAGTATAGTTTTTCCATAAACATAGCACATACCGAAACCGTGACTATAAAACCGTGAGAAGTTGAACCGTTCCACCCCTAGCAGAAAACACACTTAATGTGTTGCAGGAGAGATGGCAGAAAAGAAAAAGACCCACAAAAGACTGCCTTTGGACTGTCAGTAAATACCAATCATAAAATAATATGTGTAAATCTGTTTAAAATTATATTTTAAAAGTACTTGGGGTTCCTAAATCGCAATTTTAATATGTAATTCCCCATGCCATGATCTGGGCAGCAGGATGTAGTAGCAGAGACAGAGAGAATTTAGAGGGTCAGGACACACGCACAAACCCCAAACATTCAGTGACTGACCTCATTAACTCAGAACAGACACTAACAGAGCTAGCGGTCATCCCTCTCGTTAACACAGCCCTGGGGTACGGACAAGGAAAAGAGTGGCAGCTGTCCGCAGGGAGCTAAAGCATTCTCAGAGCACAGACTCATCTTCCCTGAATTAGCTCCGGTGACCCTGCAGACCCTCTGCTGTAGGGAGGTGACCTCCACCTGCCCCGGCCCAGACATGCACCAATAACAATAATTCTGAATACCTGCTTAATAGAAACTATCAAATCAGAGAAGGCTGTAGTTCAAAACGTACAGTATATGGCTGTGATACTGAAGACTGAAGCATGAAGTGTTCTTTGAGATGAAAATAGGCCCAAGTGTTTCAGGCTAGGAGCTGATATGACCAGCAGGTGCTCAGACACATCAAAGGAAATTCCCTTTTGGAATTCATTTGAGCCTTCAGGACAACTCTAATGCTCACCAGCTTGAGGATTCATCCCCTATGCACTTTAAAACTGAAATAAGTCATCTTATATCAAAAAAGGTTTTTGAATATACTTAATGCATAATTTGAATATTCATATGTACTGTAGGCCTTGCTGCCTACATATGAAACTGTATACTGAGGCCACATGATAATGAAAATAGAACTAAACAACTAATTTGGAACATATATATATATATATATATATATATACATAAATATATATATATATATATATATATCACACACAAATATTGGATTTAAAAGGACTGTTTTTAATTACAGTATATTAAACTATTTCTATTGATACTTTTATATGGTATATATACACAACAGTTTTAAAGTTGTGTAATACAAAGTCTCTTATGATACTAGGTCTGATACTATTACATAAGATTACAGTAAATGGAACCCTTATGCCTAAAATTTTTTCAATTTAAAATAACAGCTATTTCAGTATGTTTAAAAATTTAATGTATTCCTCTGATAGCAAAGCTGAATTTTCAGCACTCATTACTCCAGTCTTCAGTGTCACATAATCCTTCAGAAATCATTTAATATAGATTTCAAGAAACATTTATTATTATTATCAATGTTGAAAAAGTTGCGCTGCTTAATATTGTTGCGGAAACAGTGATACTTTAACAGAAAGTTCAAAAGAACATTTTATTACTTACATATATTACTAATATTATATTTCACATTATAAATGTCTTTACTATCATTTTTGATCAAATCAATGCCCCAAACCATTAAATGGCATTTCTCCAACTTCATCCACAAACTTCTCACTGATCCTGTCACAATGCATTCTGGGATTATATTATCTGTTCCTCTATACATATAAGTGCATCAATGATGCCCTAAAATGCTGTCTACATAGGCAGCTCACTAGGTTTTTGAACAGAGCAAGTATGAAGAAACTAAATACAAGCATAGAGGAGCATCATTAATGACAAGGTTTACACCAGCGAGCCCTTTCATTTGAAGGGCTCTTCTTTTATAAAATGATTATTTGTTTCACAGATGGCCACAGATTTGCGTGTGTCCCTATTATGTCATCCAGCCCACAGAAAAATTCATTTCCTTTTAAAAAATGAGAAAAGCAGGAAGACTGGTTTGTAAAAGTGATGAGGGCCTCACATTGACCATACTGTGCCTCTCACCACCGCAAATAAGAAATAAACTTGCGTAAGAACAAAGCCCAAACCCCAAAGTATCACTCTAAATTGGAATTATAATACTCTGAATGAATGTTATAGCAGACTTTACATCCCACCACGTGATGTGTCATATATCAAAGTTATATTATAGAGCACATTTCCATCTCACAGGCCTCAGAGGGATGGATAGATGGACAGCAGTGCCAAACACTGGACACACTGGAAACTCAACCCTTATTACAGGCTTTAAATGGTGAAAGTTCATGACCAAAAAGAGAGGTTGTATATTATATATAAGATTTAATTTTATTATTATACTAAATTCAAAGCTATGATAATAGCTGTACTGAAAAGGGACTCAGATTTAGATGATGTGAGTGTGTTGTACTGTACTTCTTGTGCAACCTATAATTTAAAATTTAGTTTAATAAAACATGAAAGAACATACATACTGTATATGTCCTTTTGGTCTAAATGGTTTTACGAAGGCCTTTCACAGTGCTTTTACATTCTGTGCCAGCAGAGGGAGTTTTGAGTTTTCCTTTCACACAAAACACTTGCTTACTGAAAAAAAAAAAATCTCTCATAATCTAGTACAAAAGTGCAAAGTGTGAATGAAACGAGCTCCCGTTACTTTGCATTTCTTAGCATGTCTTTGTATTTTTCAGAGAAATACTTAATTCTGAAGTATGCATATCCTTTATGTAAATATGAATTACTCTCATTCAGAAGGGAAAAAAATATAGGATAAACTGCCATTTATGAATACTTCTATAGTTAGCTCAAAGTGTGGTGAAATAAAGTAAAAGTCGATTTAAGCTCACGGGGTACGGGGTGTTAAGTACACCTGTTGCGGGCTGAGAGCAGCGAACTCGGCAGATGAGTTTGGCAAGGTCGGTTCAGATCACGCGGGGGCCCCCATGGTTACTGTGGATCTCCGGTGTGAATCCGCATGGATTGCACGAAACCTGTCAGTCACAGAAAGGAAAAACATCTCAAGTTGGCTTCTGCTGCCTCTCTGAATCTGCAGGATAGATGAGCGTCACATTAGGCTGATGCAGTGACATTCTCACAGTGGCGTTGTAACAAGATAATGATCTTACAATATTTCACTGACATTGGGAAAACATTTTGCACACTGGCACGTCATGAAGGATAATATTCACAGCATACCGCAAGGCCTCCAAACTTTCGCTTGCAGGTGATCATACACCTCCTTCTAGTAGTTCATATCTAATGTAAATTGTTACTAGAGATTTCTGAAAATATTTTAAGGGAAAGATCACCTAAAAATAAAAATTCGGTCATCATTTACCCACTCATCTTGTTCCAAACCTGTATGACTTTCTTCTGTGAAACACTGAAATATATCCAGTCCGGTGTTGCTGTTTTGGACCCTATTGACATTTAATGGGACAAAAACAGTAGACACATTTTTCAAAATGTGCTCCAAAGAAGATAAACACTCACACAGGTTTGGAATGACATGAGGGTGAGTAAATGACCAGTTTTCATTCAAGAATTGTCTTCCGTCAATATTTCCTATAGTTTTTTCCCTGTGGTAGAAAATAAACCAGAGAGAAATGTTTATTATTCTTCAGTTTGATAAGGTTTAACATGGGCTGAACTGGACGGAGAATACATACGTCACAGAGTTATGTTCCCTTCCTGAAGTTAAGCCCAGCTTAGGACGGTGACTTCAGTGAAAAACAGGGAATCCTGGGAAGTCAGAGGCCACCCCGTGGGACTAACTCCTGACCTCCTTATAAGCTGAGAAGAGAGTTCTGAAGGGGTGAAACAGAAAGAAGGACACCAAGATGATTGAATTTTGTTTTCCCGTCAGAAGAGGTTAGAGGATTTAGACCAAAATCAACCTCCCCTCTTTATCTATCACCCCTCATCTCCCTATTTTTCTCTGCACCCACCATTGTGCGAGAGTACAGTGCAGCTGTCCCTATTCCCTCTAATTTTTCTCTGTCAGATTTCAGCCTATAATTAGCAGAAAAGACCTCAGTGACTCCTCACGAATGTGAATGTGTCTATGCTGTCCAGAACTAATAGAACTAATCCCCCTCCTCCTCCTGGACATTGCTGGGCTGACAGGTTCACAAGTGTACATTGAGCGTGGTTCGGTTTCTCAACATGACAACATATCCACTTAAACTCCAGTACAGTGTACCTTAGCAAGCCCCAAAGCCACAAATCTCTGATCAGTTACAGACTCATGTGCTCCCCATGCACTCTGATAAACATCTTTATGCACTAGAATTACATCTGTGCTAAACGATGATGGAGTTTTATTCCAAAAAGTTATTTTCATAATGAAATACAGTGGCAGTGCTGGATAAAATTAACACACACTTAACAAGAAGTGAAACATTCTAGCTGAAAAAAAGACTTGCATGTGACAGCCTGAAGACAGGGTCATAGGTCAATACTTCAGACTTTATATGCAAAGTGACTTCAAATAAAATAAAACATGCAATAATGAAAACTAGACTGTAATAAAGGGTTTGCAATTTTTACAGAAAAAACAAACTAATGCCACAGTCAAAACTTTATAGTGCTTGTCAGCAAAGTAAAATAAATATGTGAGAAAAAGGGCTTCCTTTTGTTAAACTTTATCCAAACAGTCTCACACTCAGCTTATGTGCATACATAAACTTAACTGAAGGTCAGTAAGGTGATCAAAAAATCTGAAATCCTACCATAACAATTTCCATTTTAAATACAGTTGTGTAAGTCAGCGTGAAAAATACGACAAATGCAGCAAGCATTTCATATGCAGTAATATTTCTGTTGAAATGTGATATTTATCCCTGTATAAACCGTGTCATTCATAACATTACAAAGTCATACTTATTTTCCCCCTTTCTCACACTTCATTTGGGAATTATCCAGGGTTAGGATGACTTTCCTCTGTTCCACAGGCTTTGTGTGCTTTAGCCATGTCTCCTAAAGTCTTATGCGTCGATTTCTACAGCTAAATTTCATATTTATGCAGGCAGATGCAGTTATCTGCCATGAAGAGCGGCGAAGGTTATTTTACTGAAGGTTATTTTACTAAGAAATGCAATTAACACACTATAATGCCAATACACTTGATATGACTGGACTTGTTCATCTAGCACCAGTCATGCTTCTTAATTGCAGAGTTTGCGTATGGAGCTTGTTTTGTTATTCATGTGTCTATAAATAGCATGCAATGGTTGTAAACAGACAAAGAAACCCTTACACTTGTCACAGGTGCAAAACAAACTCTCAAAATAAATATTCATATAAATATAAATATATTATAATAATTTATTTTATCAGTTATATTTATATCAATTAAATATTAGATTTTATTTTCTTTTTTAATATGTGTAATATGTATAAATAAATGTATATAAACCAGTTGCGACACAGCAAAAAATAGGTTGTGATACTTTGACTGACATGTTCATATGGAGGGACCTGTACCTTGGCAACCAAACTTTGGTTGCTAGGATAACATGAGCAGATGGAGGGACGGCTGATTTTCCACAGTGACTGGCTAGTTTTGCGGGTGGGGTTGTGGGGGGTTGGGCATGACAGTCTTGATTCTCCCCACACGAGTAAGAGAACACAGCGAGATGACTTGGCACTGAGAAAATGTATTAGATTCAGGGGATGAATAATTAACTGACGTCAGCTGGCGGGTATAAGAGCAAAGGTTGAGCTGCAAATATAGCCGAGTTTTTTTTTCTCCAATAAATCGTCTGTGGGCGTGTAAGAGCGATAGGAATGGCTGAATATGTCCAGCACTCTGATTAATGTGACAGAAGTCAATGCTGAAATAGAACATCAAACACACATCACAAACAGCAGATCATTCCTCTCTTCTGGGAGAGAGAGCTCTGAGGATACTATAAACAGACATTATTGGTGAAAGACACACTGCAGAGGAGAGTATCTGTACAAGCAACCTGTGGTTTTAACATTGTAAAGTCAACTTCACTGTCAAAGTCAAATCATTCAGGTGTGGATATCTGCCAACATATAGGACTCTTCATATATATATACACACACATATTATATATATATATATATATATATATATATATATATATATATATATCTATATATATATATATATATATATATATATATAGATATATATATATATATATATATACACTACCCGTCAAAAGTTTGGGATCAGTAAGACTTTTTAATATGACTTTAATGTTTCGAAAAAAGTATAAAGTGTTCAATTTTATGAAAAAAAAAAAAAAAAAAAAAAACAGTAATCTTGCAAAATGTTATTAAAATATAAAATAATGGTTTCTATTTTAATATCTTTTTAAATATAATTTATTTCTGTGATGCAAAGCTGATTTTTCCATCAGCCATTACTCCAGTATAAAGTGTCACACAATCATTAAGAAATCATTCTAATATACTGATTTATTATTAGAATTATCAATGTTGGCAGCAGTTGTGCTGCCAAATATTTTTTTGGAAACGGCGATACTTTTTTTCAGTTTTTTTTGATGAGTGATAGGTTTGATAGTTTTTTATTTATTCAAAATATAAATATTTTCTTACAATATAAATCTTTATCATCACTTCTTATCAATTTAACGCATGCTTGTTGAATAAAATTTTTAATAAAATAAAAATTCACTAACCCCAAACTTTTGAACTGTAGTGTATATTGTTAGAAAAGATATCTATTTTAAATAAATGCTCTACTTTTTATCTTTTAATTCAACTAAGAATCCTGAAAAAAGGTATCACAGGTTCCAAATAAATATTAAGCAGCACAACAGTTTCCAGCACTGATAATAAATCATCATATTAGAATGATTTCTGAAGGATCATGTGACACTGAAGACTGAAGTAATGATGCTGAAAATTCAGCTTTACATCACAGGAATAAATTAGATTTTAATGTATATTAAAATAGAAAAACATTATTTTACATCATAATAAATATTTCACAATATTAAACTTTTTCCTGTATTTTTGATCAAATAAATGCAGCCTTGATGGGCATAAGAAACTCCTATAAAAAACATTAAAAATCGTTCTGATCCCAAACTTTTGACTGGCAGTGTGTGTGTGTGTGTGTGTGTGTTAAAAAAATTTTGACTGGCAGTGTGTGTGTATATATATATATATATATATATATATATATATGTATATTATATATATGTATATATATATTTTATTATTTTATTTTTTTTTTGGGAAAGGAAACGGGGCCTCTCAGAATGTTCTGCATGAACATTAGTGTATATTTTTAAGGCATGTTTAATCCAGTTTTTTAAGGCATGTTTAATCCAGTTTTTGATATTCGTTGTGTTAATTTTAGTGTTTTAATGTTTTGGTTGTGTGACTATCATGTTATGTTATGTGTTATCTTAAAGGTGTTTGTGTACAGTAGGTATTTAACAATGTTTTACCATAAAAAAAGTTCATGAAATACATACAAACCTACTAATATTACAATATTTATTAAAATCGTTTATAAATTTAAAATATATATTTAAAATTACGTGATATAAAATAGTAATATCAAAAAACATATTTTACCATATATGGAAATGAGACAACTTTTTTTTTACAGTTATGATCAACTCTGAATCAGATTATTAGTGAGACTTCTTGCGGCTATACATTAACATATATGGTTGACCAGAAACAGGATCTGTAATAAATCTGAGCCACTGCAAAAACAACTGGAAAAAGAACTGGCGTCAAAAGCATTTAGCATATCTGTGGCTTTGAGAGGTCCAATACCGTAAAATTAGCACCTTTACGGAAAGACGTAACCGTCTGGACAGGAACCAGCCAGAGCATTGGGGGATATTTTGGCAGCTGCCGAGCTAGCGGTTAATGATGGAGCTGATAATATTTCTGTTTTTATTGACCTGTCAGTTCTTATCAGAGACTTTCTCTAAAAACATCCATCGCCTTTCAGCGCCACTCTTCAAAGAAAAGTGGAGGAGGCTGCCGCAGGGGTCAAAGTTCAATTGACTTGTTCTGAATTGGCAGGAGGAGATTCAAAAAATATCAAGTTTGGAAACAAGGAGAACTTAAAGTGTCAAATTTTAACAAAGGGTTTTTGACCTAGTGCCAGCAACCTCATTCTTGTTATGTGGTCCTAAAGCATCTTCAAAAAAAAAAATGAAATAAAAATTAGGCTTGGTTTGTGAGTGAAAACGATCAAATACCTCTGACTTCAAATACATATTGCTATTTAAAGAGGGCTGCTCATGCTGACAGATCCAAACAAGAAGACATCATGCAGATACAAATGGCTCAAACCCAGTATACAAGTTGCAAATCCTGACAACTTTGCGCATGAAGTTAGGTTCAGTTTTAGCCTCCAAAATAAACCATCATTCCTTGGCCAGCCCTCATGCTTCATAAAGGCCCAGTGTAGTTATCACCTAAAGTGTGAACCCACTGCTCACACAGTTTTTTATAAACAACAGGGCACTGCCAAATACAACACACACAATTCCAACTATTTACTATAAAAGATTTAATCTCAGACTGTAAATGTAAAAAATATCCTGTCTGCCAAATGGAAAAAATAGTCCTCTTGCAGGTCCATGTATGTCCATCTTACTTTGACTGATGAGAGGAATGTGCAAACTTGTCAATTTACGGATACTTTTTCCACTTTCTTAAGTGGGTTTTCAAATGCTACGATAAAGGTGAAACTGAAACTAGACACTAATATATCGCTGAAATAATTACTAGCCATTATTATTTGCAACACAGTTGTCTCAAGCGTAAGTAGTAAAAGGAGAAAATTATTAAAAATGTTTAAACGCCCATTCATACCAAAGGACGAAAACTATGATAATAGCGCTCTAATGCTATAAATTTAAAAGAATAGCAAAATCCAGACCACAACCATAACAGCACAGAGGAATGATATCACTGAAATCACTTTCAGACTGAATTTTTCCAGCTGATGAATGATAAAAACATTGACAGTCAATCAAAAATCCATCCTCAAGCATTTAAGGTGACAGATTACTCAAGTACAATGCATGCTTATAATAATCATAACATGCGTTATTCTTAATAGCTGTAGTAGTTATCTTTATAGCTATTGTTCTTGATGTGAACTGACCTTAAAGATGTCCGTTTCTACATGAGTGCAAGAGATGATTTATGGTGTTGGAACAAACTGAACATATTCCTTCATGCCACTGCAGTGGTAAACAAACATTACCAACCTGCAGGAGTGAAGAGTGCTTCCACCCTTTGTTCCTGACACCACACACACAGAAAATGATGACCCCTGCCATCAGGCTGCCTCCCACCCCTTTGTTCTGAAGCCAGAGTTCCATAACAAATCATGCAGGCAAGAGATCGATGTGCGCGATGTGGAATCTTCATGTGATGTGATGAAATCTAGACCACGTACATGTGGTGGCTGCCCTCTCACATGCCGAGAGAAGCTTCTGTCTCTGCTTTTAGACCATCCATACACCCGGACCCTTTAATGTGAAAAGCTCTCGCCGCTGTAACTTGTAGCCTGCTGAAACTGTAAGGAGATTCACAATAGGAAAATAGATGGTGGAATGTAACCATAGATTGGGTAAATATTCAATACATAAGATTAGTATTGAAGGGGCTGGGAGATATGACCACCTAAAAGAACATTCTTAATCCATGCTGAAAAGAATTTAGTAAGAGATGCCAGTAAATGAAGCACTGACAGCTAAAGGGTTCATGCAGTCATGCAGAGCAACAGTAAAATGAGAAGTGACTTAGAACCTACTGTAAATTCAGCTGATGTCACAAATCTGTGCTACATGCAAAATTTTTATAATTTTTTGATAAAAGCATCTGCCAAAAGCATTAATATCAATATAGGTAGGCTGAGGTATTTATTTGGCCCAAATTATGGTTCCTCTAATATATATACAATTAGAGAAACCATCATTTGGGTCAAATATGTGGGAACATTTTTACTTGAAATGCCGCAGCCTACATATACACTACCATTCAGGGTCGATAAGTCCCTGATGTTTCCATAACATTGCATATTTGTGACCCTGGACCACAAAACCAGTCTTAAGTCTTTTGGGGTATATTTATAGCAATAGCAAAAAATACAGTGTATGGGTAAAAGTATTTATTTTTCTTTTATGCCAAAAATCAATAAGATATTAAGTAAAGATTATGTTCTATGAAGATATTTTGTAAATGTCTTACTGTAAATATATTAAAACTGATTTTATGATTAGTAATATGCTTTGCTAGGAACTTCATTTGGACAACTTTAAAGGCGATTTTCTCAATATTTAGATTTTTTTGAACCCTCAGATTCCAGATTTATAAATAGTTATATCTCGGCCAAATATCCTATCCTAACAAAACATACATCAATGGAAAGCTTATTTATTCAGCTTTCAGATGATGTATAAAATCTCAGTTTCGGAAAATTGACCCTTATGGCTGGTTTTGTGGACCAGGGTCACATATGTGTATTGTCTTCTATTTTAATATATTTTAAAATGTAATTTAATTCTGTGGTGGTAAAGCTGATTTTTCAGCAGCCATTACTCCCATCTTCAGTCTCACATGATCCTTCAGAAATGATCCTTTCTTATCAATGTTGAAAACAGTTGTGTTTCTTAATATTTCTGTGGAAACCGCATTTTTTCTTTGATGAATAAAATGTTTATGAGTTGTGCTGCACAGTATTTTTGTTGTATTTTGTAAATTTTTTTTTTATTTTTTTTTTGATTTTTTTATATTTGTTGTGTAATTGTTAAAATGTGATGAAAACATTATTTTCTTTCCAAAAAAAAAAAAAAATTAATAAATTTAATGGTTATGTGTGTGTGTGTGTGCAACCATTACAAAGTTTTGTTTTTTGAAAGAAATAAATGGTTTTATTCAGCAAGTATGCATTAAATAGATGAAAAGTGACAGCAAAGAGAAAGCAAAGAGATGTGTTATATATAAACACATATATTTAAATACAGTAAATCAATAAATACACTCTAATCAATTTATTTGTTGAGATTAACAAATTTATTAGACCACCTGTCATAATAAAGAGAAAAGACTAATATTTTAGAAAACTGTCAAAAACCTGTTTAAAGAGCAGGTCAGATGGGTTTTTGAAAAATCTGTTTTTTGCAGTTTATAACGTAGCTATCCTTAAATGAAAACAATCTGCAAAGTTGTTAATCAAAAAAGTGCATGATAAATAAAGATATTGTCTCTCAAAAGAGAGAGTCAGTTCGGAATCGCCGTAACGTGTCGTTATATTTTCGACTCTTTTGCCTGTTACCGGTGTACGTTACTGGGTAACACATTC
The DNA here is from genome assembly GCF_018340385.1 of Cyprinus carpio. Taxonomy (NCBI): domain Eukaryota; kingdom Metazoa; phylum Chordata; class Actinopteri; order Cypriniformes; family Cyprinidae; genus Cyprinus; species Cyprinus carpio. The sequence continues at coordinate 19,410,176 of NC_056605.1, read as the reverse complement.
GCATAATCCCTGCCTTGCCCGCGAAATATGAACAGAGTCTGATCTGCCCACAAACACTTTTGCTATAAGTGCGTTTACATCATGTTGAGAAGACGCGGTGTTCAAGGATACCACAGAAATATAATTTGAGCCTTTTGTTGTGTGCTTGTCATTTTATCAAGAACTGCTTCTCTAATCTGGGCTTTTATCTTCGTTGGCTTCTAATCTTCTTAATTTGGACTAACAAGCTCTCTGAACCACGACCTGTAAGTAGTACGATTGATACGTTAGGTGTACATTTTCAATTGAGTGCTCAAAATATAATTTTTTTGTGCCAATATGTGATGTATACCTAGTGCAGCTTTAGGTTTCCAGGTAAAGCACGATATTACTGTCTTACTGAAGTAGTTCTAAAAAAATTCGCAGTGAAACTAAGAATATGTCGATTATTGTAGACTGACGTTGTTCTAATTACTTTGTTTAATAATAAAGAATGTAGTGTAGCACACAGACTTTATAATAATTGTGAAACTGCTGTTTATTGTGCTGCACTGGCAGTTACAGGGTTAATGCGGGAGAGATGAGGGATTTCGGCTGGTGCTCCTGTGATACAACTGTTCTGTGTTCTGATTAAAAGTTAAGACCAAGCGTCTTTTGTCTGTCGTTCTTCAAACATTACAGTAGACATATTTTGGGTTACAAACTGTATTGTTTTAATCAGTTAGTCACGTTAGCACTCGGCTAACGTATCCACCTAGTGTTCACAGTTTAGCAGCTAAACTTTAGCTGTGGGCACGATTCGCTTGCATAAGTGTTTTTGTATTATGTCTTTATTATAAGAACAGATTGGAGCACTATATTATTGTTTTATGTAAAGGTGCTTTGTCAATGGTAGTGCTGGCTAACTGGCTCAAGGACTCATCTTTGTGCCAATCACAACAGGTTTGGCCAGCTGACCAATCTAAATGCATCTAAGGTCAGAAAACATTGTAATTTTCTCAGAATATACATTTAATATTAGAGTCATTTGCAAATGATTAGTTTCAAAATCAGTGTATTCGAAAATTCATGGATAATAATGATAATCACATTTTAGAATTAGAAATACTAATGTGACCAAAGAGCTTATATATATATAATATATATATATATATATTATATATATATATATATATATATATATATATATATATATATATATATATATATATATATATATATATATATATATATAACACTGTCATGTTGGTCATCCCATATGATTACTAATAACGTAGATTACTGATCAATATATGACCAATAAACCCTAGACTGACCCTCACTATCAGCTCACTTCTGTCCATCACTTCACGCTGATGACTGTGACCTCAGGTCAGCAGCTCTGCTGGCCGATACTCATCTCCCTCATCACTCATCACCAACACTGAAGCACAGTAATTACTGACCCTAAACTCATCTCCACTTCAGACAGAGACTGTCCGCATGCAGCGCTAAATCCCTAACCAGATGTCACAGTGTACATCTTACTAGGTATCTGCATATCAAATGGCCGGCCAGAACTGTCTGTACCAGTGACTGCAGAAAGGTCATATTAGAACGGCTGAGGACAGGAGTTGTATTTCTCAGGTTGAAGCTCTCTAGGCCTCTGTTCCTGATAGTATGAACTGATTGCTTTGTTTACTCAATGTCCGACCGACGAAACTGAACGTTTCTGGCTAGCCGTCTTCATAATCTTTTCCAAACATATTTTGGTATTCAGAGCTACAAAACGTATTAATTAAACAGTGTCATCAGGCTGATGCTGTCTGAAATAAATGTAACGACCTGGTGACACATGTGTGGTGTAAACTATCAGAAATGTGGCACCAGGACAGAGAGAAAGATATCCTCCAATATTAGATTACATTAGCCTGCTCTCAAGTACAGCGATGGTCACACTGTGTCGTGGCCTCCTTACTCAGTACCGTAGTGCTCATCAGAAGCCAATAGAGTTTTAATTATGCTGTTTGGATTTAATTAAGCTCTGCTCTGCTTCAGGGAACATCGAAGCTCTGCATACCCGTAATGTTATCTCTACAGTCTATCCATTACTAATGCGATTTAAAAAATTACAGGCCAGCTTTGTGACATAATGATGCAGAAAATAAGTCTCAGATCATATAGGTTCACCGCAGGGCACCGCACATAGTACAGCAGATGAGAATATAGCAATTTGTCAAGCTGAATGTAATGAGTAACACCTGCTTCTCAGCACAATGCTGTACACAACCACAGTTACACACTGTATGTGGCCGCATACGCAGCGAGGGTCAGTCGCATTCTCTTGTGACAGAGAACACAGGTGGCCAGTTCACTCAAGCCCAGCTATGATAATCCCCACATCCCATGCCAGTTTGTTCCAACATCAGCTGGCACGTTTGAAGACCTTGCATTGTAACAGGACAATTACCACAATTCATCTTTGACTTACACGTTGCGTTCATTCTAAGCATTTTCTGGTTGACTGTACTCTTGTTGCAGTTGGCTTCAAGTTATGCAACTTATTAAGCCAACAAGTTAAGCTATATTTGCACAAAGAAAACAAACAATTAACACAGAATGAATTGATTTTCGTTAAAGATATGTTGATCATCCTGCTGAAGATGAAACGTTTGTTGCATTGAGAAGCCTCCTGTTTGTCCACCAGCCCATGAAACAGAGGTGTTAAAATGAGGACTTGATTTATTAAGTACTAATTGTTGGTGGGAATGTCACTGCTCTGGTCTGGTGAGGGTTACTGACAGTCTCCACTGAGTGTGAACTTTTAGCGGCTGGTAGATTCATTGGATGAACCCCCTGCCGAGGAAAGAATATTTTTGAAAAGTTGCAAAGTTGTTGCCACCACTCGAAAATCGCCCCTTGCGTCCTAGGGGGGTATTGTTTATTTTTTTCACCTCCAACAGGCTAGTGATTGATGAGAGAGAGCGAGGCTGCCTGTGAAAAGAACAGAGACAGGAGAGAGAGGGAAGTGAGTGGGACAGGGAGGTGGAAGAGAGGAGCGGGCCTAAAATAAGCCAGTCATGGGTTTGGACTGCTCACAGGTCAGTGGCGAAGATGTGTTCACAAGCCATCACATAGGCCACATGACAGGGATGGCAGACCATTGCTGTGGGCCCAAAAAAAGAGAGGCCCACAGCTCTATTTATGGAGCAGAAATACAGCCATGGACACGCACTGTCAGCTCATGATGGATCAGTGAGAGAGGCCTGGGATGGGTGGGCAGCAGGGTTATATTATTGCACCACTGGGGTTTTAGGGACAACATTTCACCAAGCATGTATGGGCCCCATTCAAGGGACATCTGTGCTTTTATAGCTTTACTAAAAGAGTGTAATCATGTCAGCAACCTATGTAAAAGTTAGCTTTATCATATTTTGTACAATTCATTAAAGGAATAGTCCACCCAAAAAGGAAAAATTTGTCATTATTTACTCACCTACATGTCATTACAAACATGTAAAAGTTTCTCTCTTATGTTGAACACAAAAAAAGATATTTTGAAATTTTTGACCAAATAAAAAATTGTTGATCCCCACTGTCTTCCACAGTAGGGAAAGAAATACTATGGAAGTCAATGGGGACCATCAACTGTTTGATTACCAGCATTCTTCAAAATACCTTCTTTTATGTTCAGCATAAGAAAGAAACTCATACAGGTTTGGAACGACATGTGGGTGAGTAAATGAAGATAAAATGTAAATTTTTGGGTGAATTTTCCCTTTAAGAGAAAAACCCTCTGTAGTTAATACAAAATAACTGTTAAAAATAGTATGTGTTTTATTTTTTTAATGTTTAAACATATCACATAATGAACTGGTCTAAATTCATAATTAATCATGGTAAACATATTTAAAGGGGTCATATAATTAAAATTTTTCCTTTCTCTTTGGAGTGTTACACACTCTAAGTGCATAAACAAGATCTGTAAAGTTGCAAAGACTAAAGTCTCAAATGCAAAGAGATATTTTTTGTAAAAGGTAAGAGTCAACTTCACCCCCTAAAATGGTCATTCTAACACGCCCCCACATGTCTATGTCACAATGTGGAAAGATTTGCATATCGCCGCCCAAATGTTCACGCAAAGAAAAAAGGCGCAACGTTTATTCTCTCTGTTGCCGCTGCTGCCATGTTGTGGAGTCGCTCTGTATTTCGTTGAAGTGAAACTACTTTGTTTGGCCTTCCAAAAGAGGATATGACTAGAAATCAGTGGTTAAGTTGTGTTTCAACATTGTTCCAACAGTCCAACCCAAATATTCAGATGTGTGCTGCACATTTTATGGAGGATGAGGACTGTTTCCTGAACCAGTTGCCTGCAATGCCTCTGTGGCACAACGGCTGTTTCTATAAAGCTGGGCAGTTCAAACTTTGCAAGGGCAGTCTGACGCTTCTGACTCACAGCCTGTAAGTACGTTTTTATATTTAAATAATGTGCCAATGATGATTCAAACGAGTTTTGAGCAGTGTAGAGTAGGCTTGTTGTTTGCTGTTTCTCAGATCACAAATGCAGACATTGTTTTATGTTTATGCAGTGTGATACGCAACGCATTAAAAAACAGTCATTATAATCAGTAATTATGTCCCCACTGGATGCAACAATAGTTTGTAATGGGTTTTATTTGTTTTGTCCCGTCTAGTGATGTCCGGATCACAAACAAATCTTTTTTTTTAACCGGATCTTGGTCGAACCAGTTCACCAAATCTATCTGAAACTTTTGAAACGGTTCGTGTCTCCAGTACGCACTAATCCATAAATTACTTAAGTTATTCAGTTTATAAACGTGCCTTACACTCCCTCTGATGCGAAATAAACCAATATCCCGAGTTATTCAGTTACTCCTAACAGTACATTAACTGAACTGATAAAAGGGAAACAATGATGGGATGTGCATGAGCAAAACTGCTGGACTGAGTCTCATGCTGCTGGCCTGGGAGACAGCATAGTATGGTAAGGGGTGTAACATTTCCGTCACACGCTTGAGGCATTCGGCCAATCACAACGCACTGAATAGCTGGCCAATCAGAGCACACCTCGCTTTTCAGAGCGATGAGCTTTGTAAAAATCGACGCGTTTCAGAAAGGCAGGGCATAGAGGAGAAACTATAATGTGCAGTATGTGGAAAATAATGTTTTTTGAACCTTAAACTGCATAAAGACATTGCCTTACACCAAATACACAAAATAATGTTATTTTTAGCAGCATCATATGACCCATTTTAAAAGGTCATGAATGATGATCAATTTGTTTATGCATGGTGAAGCAAGTTGTTTTCACAGATCAAAGCAGGGCTTCCTCTTACAATCTAGCATTTAATACTCTCCAGAATGCCATTATAAAGGTTGCTGAGTCTGCCCAGGATTCCTCCAGCATAACTGCTGCAGAGGGTTGAGTGCGTTCTCCAAGACTCATCTTTGGAATAGCAGTGATGACCCCTGGAGTGAAAGTCTGCAGATCCATTTACAACCCCCCTTCAGCCGTCCAGCCTTATGATTTATTTATCTGCTCAGAATTTACAGCTTGTGAAATAGTCTCAGTTAACAGCACAGAGCAGGACAGGGTGCTGAGCAGTGCTGGGGGGCAGGTGGAACAATAGAGCCAGCTTCACGGAAGGTGCAAGAAGGACCTGTGCATGTACCAGTGTTTGCAGCTGGTGTATGCGTTCCTCATGTCTGACGCACCTCACTCAAGGAGGAGCGTATAAATCCAGTCGGTAAGGAGGAGGGGACGTGTCACATAACTGGTTGTCGTTTTTTTAAGACGTGAGGAAACATCACTCGGCTTGATTTCTTTTTTGAAATACAGCAATACCATGAAAGCTTGTGCTAACATTTATAGATAAGAGCACACAGGGGTCTACTAGTGCCACTGACCCTTACACTCTTAAAAATAAAGCTTCTTTATTGGCATTGATGGGTCCAAGAAGAACCTTTAGCATCCATGGAACCGTTCCATTCCACAAAGGTTCTTTAAAAGAAAAATAAGTACTTTAGATTATTAAAATGAAAGAACACCATATTTTTTCTAAGAATTGTTCACTGAAATGGTTCTTCTGTGGCATCGCTGTGCAAGAACCTTTTGGAACCTTTATTTTTAGGAGTGTACAAATATAAACGGATTTTCCTGTCTCCATTTAAGTTCTTCACTCTGTGGTTTATTTTGCTCTAAAACTCAGGCCTTTCAGAAGCATAAGCATAGAGCTTGGAGGTCTGTCAGTATGTGGCTTAAAAAACCCTCCACATAGCAGAACTCTCCCATACTGTTCACCAATATCATACTTTGCATTTATTTATCTCCTTAATTAATTATAGCAAACAGGTTCTTTATTAAAATTATATATTGTGTGAATAATGTTTGAGTCAAAGAGTGCAAAGCAGGGCTGTGACAAACCACTGTTCTTTAACTTTGTCCTGTTGTGAACTAGGCTGTGGTGAGTGTTTCTGCTGGTGGTTGTGGTCTGGGCACTGCATGGGCCAAAGGTCATAAAGACTTTTGCCTCATAAATGTCTGCTCTGTGCCTGCAGGTCATGATCTCAGTGCAGTGGTGGGAACGTCTGACTCTGTGCATATATTTTAATGTAGTAGCTTCCACCGTCAATTGTCTTTCTGTGCTGCAGAAGAACATTGCTGGTTTGGAGTTGAATAGCCGTCGGGGGACCTGGGTGTGTAGCGTTTGAAATCACAATATACCCTGTATTACCATATAAGACCCTGATCTGCTGGCTTGAAGTGATGCTTCAGATTGATGTGAAACGGAGTTTAATGAAGAAAACGTGGAACAAAATGTAACATAAATTGCACATCAATCAACAGACCTGTCAAAATAATTATATATGTTCTGTAATGGCTAATAAAATGCTGCTAGTGTCTAAAATGTTTTATATATATATATATATATATATATATATATATATATATATATATATATATATATATATATATATATATATATATATATATATTTAAAAAGGCTAAATTAAACTAGAGTAATGAGTCTATAACAATTTGTCATTAAAAGTAATTATTATTTGCATTATATAATTAACAAAATGTGTACTTAAAGATACATTACAGCTGTATTATTTTAATTCTATATTAATAGTAGTAATTATTATTATTACTTGGTAAAATAATTATTATTAATAACAGCAATATTTACACTTAAAATGATTTTTCAAAGCTACATTTCACAAGAAAATACTAACATTTTTCTGTTTCAAAAACTCATGTTTAATTTTGTTTTTTACTTTTTTTTTGTAATTGTTTGTGAAATTTACTACACTAGCAATGTCTTACTGAAAATTGATACACTGATCTTTATGTCATGACACCATCAAATATAGCATTACATGTTTTAATTTACCTTATTTTCTTAATAGTCACTTCTTACTAGATATTTTTTCTTTCCACAAAAAGGTTAGCGTTCACAAGGATTATTCTTCCAGTTAGACAATAAAATGACTCAAATAAGAGGAAACTGATCTTTCTGATGAAAGTCAAATGTCATCGACCCAAAGTGGGGGAGAGTTTCAGGGTTGGGGGGCAGACTACAGGGAATCCAAGAGTGGAAATGTCATAAATCAGCTGGATTTTAGAATCTGATGACAAACCTAATTCCTGTCTGAAAAGAGCCGAGCCATCCCCTCCTGACTGTCATCGAAGCCGGCCTATAAACATCGCAGCTGTCAGCCAAACTTGCGAGGCCTGCGAAGGACATGCCATTGTACCTCTCGCATGCTCTCAGCTTGGGCCTATTCTGGAATGGAGGTGCTGGTGAATTCCATTTTACATTTTGTCACATTCGACCCCTTGCTCAAACTCCGCAAAACTCCACCCCGACAACCCGATCCACCAGCCACCACCTCCGGCCCCCACTTCATTTGGTTGTGTCTGACCATCTGTTGAAGGGAATTACTTCTTTAAAATCACTTCATCCTCTTATTGCTTCTAAAACAGGTTGTGAAAACTTAATATGGAAACATGGGTGATGGTTGGATGCTGAGAAAAGGAAAAGGGGGGATAGAGCTGGGGGAAGGGGGTATATACAGTGCTAAATGTTGCCACTGCGAAAGGTGAGTAGAGGAGCTTAAGAGGACATTTTCCACTCAACAAATGTCCCCCACTGCTGCCAAACACACACACAAACTCTCCAACACAGATCATGGTAATTAAATAGGCCTTCGCATGTACGTAATCGCATATACAAATCATAAACATATTTAGTCAAGAACATGGTCAAATATATATATATATATATATATACAAATCATAAACATATTTAGTCAAGAACATGGTCAAATATATATAATTATATATAAAGGGAAATGATTTTCAAAAACTAAAATAAAAAGCAATATATAGACTGACATCAGCAAAAGACATTTACAATGTTACAAAAGACCACTATTTCAAATAAACACAAAATGTCTATTCATCAAAGAATCCTGAAAAAAACAATTATTATGGTTTCCACAGCCATTATTAAGCCGCACAACTGTTTTCAACATTGAAAATAATAAGTAATGTTCCTTGAGCACCAAATCATCATATTACATTTGAATGGTTTCTTAAGGATCATGTGACACTGAAGACTGGAGTAATTCCTGCTGAAAATTCAGCTTTGCATCACAGGAATAAATTACATTTTAAAATGTAGTGTATCAAAATAGAAACCAGTTGTTTTAAATTCCAATAAATATATTGTAAAATATTACTGGTTTACTATATTTTTAATCAAATAAATGCAACCTTGGTGAGTGTGTATATATGAGCCTGTGTGTGTAAAATTATTATTTATGATAAATGAAATGAAAATACATATACTGTATACATACATATTAAAATATTTTTAATTAGGCAGCCCAAGTGACATTTTTCTGCTTATTTGTGACATGTCACATCCAATGTAGAAGCCAAAGAACTGAGCAAGCACAGCCTTGGAAAAATCAAAAATTTAAAAAAAAAAACATGCATTGTCAATATATGCAATCAAATAAAACAAGAATCCAACAGAGCCATTTTGTTTCTGTGGACAGACTTTACAAAGAAACTGTTTCCTCTCACGCAGAGGTAGTCTAGGGACTGGACTAATTGCAGCTTCCTTCAAGTTGAAGTGGGACATAAATGCTATGAAGAATTATGGCTTGGAATAAATTTGTAACAAACTCTAAAATGGGGGGCTTCCACCTCATCAGTTCTTTGTCCTCTGTATTGGACGCGACACATCATAAATAAGCAGGAGAATGTCACAGGGGCTGCTTCCTGCCTAATTAAATAAACGTGTGCTGTGTGATGCTGTGAATGCCTGGTGTTGTGTGTGTACCATATGTATGACAAATGCACACACATCTTGCCACAACACACGTGCAAAGGTCACACACAAACTTCCTGCCTGCATCTTTCTCTCTCTTTCTCAATCACGTCCTGACAAACATACAATAATAAACCAGTTTCTGATCTCTTAACAAGGACTATACATCAAGCCATGTTTCATTGTAAGACAAGCCTTGACAATTCATGGAGCAGAAAAGTGGATTTTAAACATCAGCAAATACCTGCTTTATACACTTTTAGCATGCAATAAATATAATCTAACAGTAACAGGACAATAAAAAGTGGAAAATGTGATTTATTTGTTTTCATATAGATACAACTCAGTGAGGTAGACTCATAAACCCAGGTCGCACATCTCATATTCTTCTCAAGTCTAAAGCAATCTAGTTAAAATGTTAAAATCTGTCGAAAAGCAGTCACCAGACCTGAAAATGGCCCCAAAATGCTGAGCTCAAAAGACTTAAACTAACACTCCAGGCTCAGATGATGTCAGTCAACACCTAAATACTCTCGTCTAAGCTCAACGCTAATTGTATCCATCATCACCTGCGCGAATCGAGACATCCCGTCAACACAAAGCTGGTTTTGCAGAAGCTGGACAGACCAGCTCTAGGGCAAATGGCTGCCATTGTTCTCATTCTCTACCACACCAACTCCATTGTCATTTTTGGGAGGGTGATTGCTGTAATAGCCTTGTAATTGGCTTTAAATGGATTAGGACTGAGGCACGGCAGTGAAAATCTGGACCGCATGCAGTTACACACCACATATGTAGACTGAACTGGACACAGACAGTCTCTACATGAAAACTTAATTTTGTAGTGGTTCAGACAGTTTGTAAGAGAACAGTGCAGAATTGAAGTTGATCCTTGCGGGGTAAAAAGTAGTGAAAATAGTACCGCATAAAAAGTAACACTCTACAGATTTAATTCTATCATGACAACTCTCAGAAGATTTTAGCATTGTAATGGATATGACAATGCCAATGTATTTAGTGTTTTAGACATAGTGCTGATGCACAAGTTGAATATTATAACCCCTAGCATCTATACAGGTGGAGCTGGGGAAGGTGGAGGACCGCTCTAGTGAATGCTAACCAGCCATTTTATGTAAAGCAGCAACCTCAATGCTGCGCATGCAACATGAACCAATCAGCTTGTGGCAAGTAAGTTTAAAGAGATACTCCATCCCAAAATGATAATTTTGTCATTAATCACTTACCCCCATGTCGTTCCAAACCCGTAAAAGCTTTGTTCGTCTTCGGAACACAATTTAAGTTGAATCACTGATGGCAGATGGTCTATTCTGATGATGCTCTTCATTCTTTCCTGGACCTTGACACTGTTATTTATTTGGCAGTCTATGGGACAGTCTCAAGCCTCCCTGTTTTCATCCAAAATATCTTAAATTGTGTTCCGAAGACGAACAAAGCTTTTAAAGGTTTTTGGACGACATGGGGGTAAGTGATTAATGACAAAATTTTCAGTTTGGGATGGAGTAACCCTTTAAAGCTGTGAATATCATCAGTTTATGTTAATGACCCATCAGCCTGCGCCTTCTAGAGTTTGTACGATATGGACATACTGACAGCTATAAAAAAAAAATATTTAAAAAAATAAAAAAATTACAGATTTAGAAATCTAAATCTATACATATATATATTTACAAATAATGCATTATATTTATACCATAAATATATTTGTATAGTTGTTACGGAGTCCAAAATATCAACTCTACCCTAAACTTTACCACTTCTCAGCAATATAAAAAAAATGCAATAGGCAGATTGTACAGTGAATTGTACATTACTTTTAGTTATATTATACTATTATATTCCAAATTACATTGGGTTAAATGATTTGCTTAGCCTCCAAAATCTGATTATTACTTATAGTTGTGATTATAACATGAAATATGTTGAGAGTTATATGAACAACTGAAATATTATTGTTATTTATTATTTCATTTTTATTTTATTTATTTATTTATTTATTTGCAAACAAAACTGGGGTACAGTTACAGGGTCACACACATTTCTTTCATAAATATGTATTTTCCCACATCAACATGGTTTCAAAACATATAACAATTATCATGGTTATATACCATTTTGCATATGCAGACTAAGGTCTTAAGTATTGTTTTAATCAATACTACAGAAATTTATTAGAATGATGCTGATTAACAAAGATGAAAGGTTAATTACATTAAATAACATTTTCAAAAGTGAAATGGTTCAATGTAGTCAAGATAAATGAGCCGCTGTTAATAACGCTATTACAACAACTGGCTGCAATTTCCATAGTTTCTTTTAATAGTAAGACTTTACAATAAGGTTCCATTTGTTAACATAAGCCAACATGAACTAACAAAGTAAAATACTTCTGAAGCATTTATTAATATTAGTTCATGTTAATTTCATTCACTATTAAAATCTAAAGTTGTATCTGTTAATATTATTTCATGGATCAACATGAACTCAAAATAAGTAGCATTTCATTAACTAATTTTAACAAAGATTAATAAATACTACAACAAATCTAGTGTGACTGTTGCGATATATGTGACCTAATTGTAAAGTCCTACCCTTTTAATATTATCATTGTTGTTATTTTTATGCAATAAATTTATAATCTCCATCTCTGTTTGCATTCCATTAGCGTTGTGTATACCCAACACCAGCTCAGAAACAAGCATTTTGAACATGCACAGGCAGTAATAACTGAAAAAAAGTAAGTGTTTGTTTTAGTGGAAGAGAGAAGTCCCTTCAATTAAAAGACCATCTCTCACTGGGGCTCTCCTTACTGCAGTAAATTTAACTTGGCATTCCTTTGTATGGAGCAGGTGTTTGGGATTACCGAGCAAACCCTCTGTCTGAAGAAGGCTTGGGAGGAGAAGTGTGGTCACAGAGATGGAAAAAAAGGTCTAGGGTACAGTTGTTCTGGGACATATGAACTTAAACTTCATGCCATTCCTATATTAAGATTTGTTTCCTCTTTCAAACTCTAGTTCACTTGCTAGTAAAACATATTAGCAGACATCCACACGCACTGAATAGTTTAAGTGACTATAATGGAGTGCTTCATCTCAATTATTACATTCAAAATTTAATCCACAATGGAAAAGATCTCTGTTCGTGCATTTATAACCGATCTCTTTCAGCACCTGCTTTCCAGACCAACAGAACAAAAGTGTAACATAAGGATGCTAATCTAGCTATAACGTTTATTGTTTCCTTTAAAAGCCTCTGAGACTGTGAACAAAAGCTGGTCACTAATTCCAGTCATCCTCCTGCTCGCTGCTGCTGTGGCGAATGAGGTGTTAAAGGGTTAAACGCAAACTATCCTGAATTACAGAGGCACATGGTTTTGCCAAACATAAGGGCACAGGAACACACACAGGCACAGAGGTATTTTCATGTAGCAATTGCGCACCCTAACAACTGCATACATTTCATGGACTTACAAGAGATTTATCTTGCAATCAGGGAATAAAAGTGCCATTACACACAAAAACACCCCAGATTTGAGGTCTAAAAGGGTGTGCTGATGCCAAATTCCACCGGTAGAGCGAAATAAGGGTAAAGCAATGAAGCCTGTAGGCTTGCACTGCCAGAAAGTTTTCACCAGGTCCGCTACTATGGATTAGCTGTACGACAATAGCATTTTGTGACCATATTAGAACGCCATTTTTACCCAACTAACTGCTTTGAAAGGCGATTAACGTGGAGCTGTTTGGAAAGGCCGGCTTGAAATTTCCATGAAACAGATGGCCCAGGTGAGGGCTGGAGAAGAATGCAGCGGCTGTTCGTCAAACCTGCATTCAGACACGCACCCAACACATATCTACATGCCTCGACACATAGATTGATGAGCGGCTAACATAGATTGTGAGGCACTGGCACGGCCTCTGTTAGGCCCAACTCTACAAATACAATCTTAAGCCAGCCATCATAGTAACATTTTATGTGACAAGCATTATAAAGGTGATTTATTGTACGCATGTGTGTTGGCAGAATATTTCCCAGAATATTGAACTGTTGGGGGGGTTCTGGATTAGCTCTGCATTTTCAAGCAGCCTGAATGATGGCTGTTCGTGCTGTCCGTCTATCGACCGTTAAACAAACTTCCTGGGAAAATAATGAGCGGAACAAATCGAACTGCAGGATGTGGCACAGAGGCCTAGTCAAGGACTGAGGAGACGCGTTGGTTTATAGAGAGGAGAAAAGCGTGCCTAAAGCTGTGTGGTGTTTTTACAGGCCAGTATTATTTATGGCATGATTTACTCAGTCATCGCCGCACTGATAATACACCCAAAACAATTTCTACAAGTCAAAACTTTACACTATAAATACTTTAGCCTTGCAATATAATTTCACAAAGGCAATGTCTAGTCAATCACGATTACAGTAAACATGACTTAAACATATTTATTGCCCCAGTAAAATGATCATTAAAAATAGCATGCAATATTGCTCTACCTAGCTACATTGACCAGGGTGTCTTTTCCACTGTTTAGTTATGCTGTGTCTGTTTTGAATAAAGAAATTTGGAAGAATGTGTTGACTGTTCAATGCGGGGTCCAAAACAACACTGAATCATCTTCTTTTATGGACAGTTCAAACATTCTTCAAAATATCTTATGTGTTCTACAGAAGAAAGAAAGACATGTTGGTAAGTAAATGATGACAGAATTTACATTGATTGGATTTATACTTTAATTGGATGGTGATTTATTTAAGAATTTGGCTCAACGTTGTTTCATTTTAGCACATTTTTCAATGACTGCTTTGTTGAACCCAGGGATCTTATGTGTTTCTTAGAAACATTTTAATTTTAACAGTCTAATGATTTTAACAAGCAGGGCAGTCTCATATCTGCACATATCACACACAATTAGGTCACGCTGCATTTTTCACCACAGATTTACATAGGAAACAAGCTGTTGAGCAAATGGGGGTATAGTTGCACCCTCTATTTTTTAATAATGCTGAACACCTTTATGAGTTAACTATTTAAGATTGATTCAGTCTACATAAAGGTCTGTTTTCAAGTAGGTGAACAGGCCTACTGCTCATAAAGTACAGGCAAGGCACGGATGGTCCCTGGATTTCTTGGTTAAATGACTGAAAAAAGGTCTGTGGCTTACGCAGGCTCTAGATATTTTCACATTTTATTCTACAACATAAAATACATCAGTAATACCCCTTTGTAAATTTTTTTATTACCTTTTCACCAGTCTTGAACAAGTGGCCTAATGTGTGTACAAAGGTTGTTGACGACATTAAACAACATCATGCCGAACAAGTAAACTCATCTACTCATTAGTCCGCTATTACAGCCTTATTGTGTTTATAGTCTCACTATTCAAACTATTCTAATTCAAATTTTCAAGGGAAAAACTGAAATAGTTTTTGGAAGCCTAATGGTGGTGAAGTTAAAGTCAAATGACTTTGGTGTAGTTTGGTGGGGTTTTTTTTTTTTTTTTTTTTTTTTTACTTCTGGTGACTGTATTTAGGCTTAAATTTTCATAAAAGCTGTGATGAACTAAACATGTAAGAATTATAAACTTTTGTTGGTCAAAGAGCTTATTTTCTGCACTAATCACAAAGCCAACAGAAAAAGGGCAATGTGAACTTCTTGGGTTGGCCTACAAAAAAATTGCCATCACTCCAGCATTCTAACAGAACTGTTGTTAATGACATCCTCACACAGATGGGGGAGTAATAACTTGTGTTAATTAATTGGTTCGAGATCAAATGAATGTCAGATTACTGCAGTAAATAATGTACATGGCATATGAGAACTACTTTGCAATTGTTCTCTGTTGTTTGCTTTCCAGATGGTTGATTTAGTCATGGGTTTCTTTCCACATATGTCATACTCCATGTTTCACCCAGTGTACTAGTGCACATTTACACTCTTCAAACACGGCTCTTGAGAAATTGTAGAAAAAATTTCTACATAATGTTTATATATATATATATAAACATCTAACCACAGGTCAAGGGCTTTAGTTCTAACCACATAACATTGCAATACTGTTTTCAAATGTTCATTGGAACTATGGTTTCGGGAAACCCAGAATCACTGAACTATGTTGTAACAACAGAACTTGCGACCATAGATGACTAAGGATGCTTTGGAAAACACACACCACAGAGCCGGTTTCTAAAAGTTATGTTTTTTGACAGAGTTTGAGGTTTCAGCCACACTCTTCTTACTTCACGTCTGGTTTTGGGGATGCTTGATTCAGTGTCTGCTTCAGCAAGGTCACCAGCAAGATCCATGGGACCAGTCCAGGCTGGACTTCTCTCATTAGAGGAGGAAGTGCCTCAGTGGGGTGTCTCTGTACTCCACAGGTACTGAACCACAGGAAAAGGGGTCTGGCCCTAGGCTCAGCTGTTTCCATCTGGACTTATCGTTTCATCAGAACCACTTGCTTTGAGAGGGTGTTGGCATCTCAAACATCTATTTTCCTCGCTCAAGTAAAAAAAAAGGTTCAAACACTTCCTTTTGACCTGCATGTCTACGGCTTTTAAATATAAGAAACTATTAATGGTTTAGATCAGTTTTAAAATGCTACACTTGTATAATGTTAGCATCTGCTAAAAACATGTCAAATTCCTGTGCATTTTAAATCTGGGCCTTTAGCGTGATACATTAAGATAAGAAACATTGTTTAATATTAAATTTGACTACATATGTCTTTAAAATTTCTTTAAAATGTCAGAATTGACAATAATGTGTCATGTAGCTACATGGGGAGTTGTTATGAAACAGTCAAAAGCTACCAACAAAAACATAGCATGATGCTGGACGCTTGAGCTGGGTTTAAACTTAGACTTAAATAAACTCAGAAGACAACATGCAAAAAAAAGGACTTACCTAATATATTTTAAAGGGGTCAAATTTGTTTGAACTTAACTGTG
Source organism: Cyprinus carpio (assembly GCF_018340385.1). Classification (NCBI taxonomy): domain Eukaryota; kingdom Metazoa; phylum Chordata; class Actinopteri; order Cypriniformes; family Cyprinidae; genus Cyprinus; species Cyprinus carpio. The sequence continues at coordinate 19,393,899 of NC_056605.1, read as the reverse complement.
TGTTGGCAGTGTGTGTACACAACCACTCAGTGTTTTTTTTTTTTAATCTCGTTAAATCATTTCCCCTTTCTCAAATCAAGCTGATCTCAGATGCCTGTCTGTTTGACATCACACAGACAGGCCCCTCCCATGATAGTTTGATTGACAGTTGTGTTTCAGCACAGACTGGACTGGTGTCTTACCTTAGACCCGCCCTGAGCTTTCATCAGTCCGCCATTGTTTCACCGACGGAGCAGATGTAGACAAGAATGTCTCCTAAACGATTGAGATGTTTTTTTGTTGGATGTAATAATGAACATAGCAGTCGTCATTTACTCCCGACATCTGAGCCGCTGAAGATGCAGTGGATTACATAATTTGTTTCTGAAGGGAATGTGCCCCCGATCTACCTAAATCTATCTATCTTCACGTGAATCATTCATTGTCCAGCTTCACCTACAGAAAAAGTGAGTATAAGGTTTTTTAATGAATCTTTGCAAATCGCCTATCCTAATAATGTCCTAATTAGCAAGTTTCACGATGAATGCGGCTAAAGTAAACAGTCCCCCAGAGAGCAGCTCAGAAAAGAGGGACGGGGTCAGCAGAACTCATTAACATTTAAAGGAAATGCTACAAAACGGCTTGCTCTGAAAAGAGCTGTTTTTGACAGGGTAAAAAATTAGTTTTTTATACTACCATTGAGAAATTTTAACCAAACTATGTTACAGACTTTTCATTAAGACCCTAAAGAATCATATCAACCTGTGGAAAATGGGCATCCGATGACCCCTTTAAGTGAAAACATCTCTTGCTCTGTTGACTCTCTAATTACGTATGTCACCTTACGCGCGGGTGTGTAAAACTCAAGTACGTGTACAAACAAAATACTTTGACTGGTTTTGAATCTGACTATCTGAAATTAGATTCTAATTCAGGGGTCTCCATTCAGGGGTCTCCAACCCTGCTCCTGGAGATCTACTGTCCTGAGCAGATTTCAGCTCCAACCCCAATCAAACACACCTGAATGAGCTAATCAAGATGTTCAGGGATACTTGATAATTACAGACAGGTGTGTTGGAGCAGGATTGCAACTGAAGTCTGCAGGATGGTAGCTCTCCAGGAGCAGGGTTGGAGATCCCTGTTCTAATTACTCGTATTGCGGTGGAGGGATTCACCGGAGATTCTGTAAATGTCAAACAATAAATTCTGATTAGATAAACCTTTCGCCAATATTCATGTAAAAATTTACAGTTAGAAAACAATCGAAAATTCATATGCTAAAAAAAGGGGCAAAGTGCATACACTGGAAACGTAATCTGAGCATTACAATTGACTTGATTTGTACTGCATTCAAAATGAATTCTGAGTTATTTACTCAGACAACAAGTTCAGTGCTGGTAGAATCATGTGGAAGAGAAACACAAGAGGGCAATAGTTTACCAAAAATCTTGTCTTACATAGCCATACTTTAAACCAGCTGTGTGGATTGTCAGAAGAAACACTTCTGATTTTCTCATTGTTTTTATTACTCGGTCTTCTAAGACTGAAGTGTCTGCATGCGTTCTGGTTTTGCTCAGACTGATGGGATGGCATAGCATTTTGTTAAAGGTTAAAATCTGGATCCCCATAAAAAAGATCAATCATTATACACAGATCTGACACTCTCTAAGCTGTCACTCAAGGTCCTGTTTGATGAGCAGAGCCTTCTCTAGTTATGTGGTTTGTAGTCACTATATATACACATCTATAGGCAAGTTTTCAATTTACATATTGTATTTTGAGAGATGCCTTGCTAAAATTTATTAATAAATAATAATTCAAATATGTTTAAAAGAAAGCGAATATAAAAGAGAATCTATGAGTATTTCCTGAAAACCAGACAGTAGATCTTTGTTGTAGCACAACGATGTGGGTTTGGTAAATAATGTGGAATCTATTCAGTATATTTCAACATTCAGATTTCCTGAATTTACCTGTCTATTCTGGGTGTGATAGGCAATGGTTCATTTTTGTAGAGGACAAGCTGATTTGAAATTTTAGCAGAGCTTTGTTTCAAAGTACCAGACAAATAAATGCACATAATTATTGGAAATAATGTCCAGATAGATGGAGATGTGCCAAATTATGAAATCATGCACTCTTCAATTGCATATCCAGTCATTACTAGAGCTGCACTTGAAAAACAGGTGTTTCTAATACAGGGAGATGTCTCCACGGTCTTCTACCCCGTTTACTTTCTGATGAGGATTCAGATATGATATTTCATGGTTGGAACCGAGCACATGATGGGAAGTGATCTGAGAAAGAAGAAAAATAAAGAGGAACAGAGAGAAAGAGAAAAAAATTACTCACTTCTGAAGACATCCATGTAATAGATGCTGATTGTGCTTTTAAATCAATGAAATCTGTGCTGGGATAATGAGGACCAAAGCCCAGACATGAGAGAAGTGATCATAAATACATACTGTAAACGTATTAAGAGCAGACATATTAAAACCAGAAATGTAAAAATGACCCACATCCAGCGTCTAACAGATTCCTCTCTTCCCAATCCCTCTTGCCCTCATTCTCTCTTTAAACAGGTGGCATATTTATATGCATCACCACAGTGAAAAGGATGAATTTGATCCACATGGTCGTCTCTTTCTTCTTTATTTCAAAGAGAACAGCAGGATCAATCCTTTATTTTTACACATTTATTTTTACACATATTGACTTTCAAATAATAATTTTTGCTTTCTTTTTATCTCAAGCCCATGATTATAACAGAGGGGAAAATAATAGGGCATGAGATAGATTGCATTTGATTAGTAAAAACTACTTTCTTAAGTTTTTGGACTTAAATCCTCATGCTTTCTGTATGAAATTGTGTGTATAGTTCAACTTAAAAAAAAAAAGAAAAGAAAAAAAGAAAATCATTGAACTATTCAAATACATACATAAATGTTTGTGAGGTCAAATCTATTATCATTTCTTATTTGAGAGCCATCATAATGTATACTGCATGATGCCATTTCAAAACCAAAACCAAAAGCAACAAAACATGCTTGATTTTTTTTTTCAAGAAACATACAGAGGGCTTATAATGTTTATTTAATGAGATTTATGTGCTTGGCACTTGTATTTACAGTCTTAAAAGCCTAAAACATTATTGCTCATTACTCCCACACTATTTAAATTTAACATACACTGGCCATATAATTGCTTAGCATTTAAATATATTCATTTACAAACACTCCAAAGCCTATACCTTGTCTTTCTATGGTTTTTATCCACACAACAATTTAAAACCTATTTGCTTTGCGTGCATTCACTATCGCTCAAATGTTATGTTCCACTCAGGATATGGTTAAGCATTTTCCAAACCAATAGGCAAAGGTTAGCATTTCAGTACAGATTGTCAGAACCATACAGAGACCCTGTTATTACAGGAGGATTTTACTTTGCCATCCTGAGACCCCTGATCTCTGAAAGAGTCAGTGAGCTTACAACATCGCATCACGACCCCACAACAAGCATCATATACTATCAACAATGAAAACGTAATACTGACAACACTTATTCGCTCATTTGAGGGCATTTTGTTTATGTTCTGGCTGATGTCTCTTGTTCTTGTGGGATATTTAAGGGGCCATTATTGCTGTCATTATTGCACCAAATATGAATCCTCATCAGAATCCATTTTCTAAAAATCAGACCTCAGTTGATTTACTTCAGTTTTGCACATTGTTGAGATCGAACAGTCAGGTTGGAAGGGTCATTTATGCTTGTATATCCATTAGTTTTGATAGCAAGTAACACTTCAGCTCCATTTTAGTCTGACGATTGATAAGGCATTTGTGTAATAAGTCCACACTGAACAGATGGTGTCACCGACATCACAATGGCAAACTGCTCACGCCAATGTGTCAGACATTTTGAATAATAAAACTCTGAAAACCCAGTAATGCTGAGCAAAAAACTGCAGCAGCTGTTCGTGTTTGGTGTTTTGATCTGTTTTTGGTTTATTTTCAATGGCTTCAAACCATGTGCATGGACATCTGTGAAGAGGAGCCATACTGGCGGCCATCACAGCTGCCAGCCCCCTGTTGGCTGCCGGCAGGGTTGCCGATCATGTGCATACTGTCCATGCCGCTGTTGGACAGGTACTGACGTTCGGCAAATGCTCCAGCGGAGGAGGAGGAGCACAGTAAGCCACCCTGAGGTTTCTCCGGGCTGGCCGCCAGGCGCGGTGAGGCCGGGAAGTTGTATCCGTACAGGTTGTAGGGATTGTGAAGGGAAAAGGCGTTATATGTGCTCTGCTGCACATGATGATGGCTCCCAGAGAACATGTGGGCGGAGGAAGAGGAGGAGCTGGAGGAAGCAGATGACCCAGAGGCGGAGCTTGCCCCTGCCTGCATGACGTACTGCAGTTGGGACGCGGGAAAAGAGGCCAGCTGACTTCCATATGCATCCATCTTGCCTCCGCTGCTGCCGTTACCAGCAGCCAATGAGGCGTGAGCCCCTCCCTGCATTCCAGCAGCGATGAGAGAGGAAGTCCTCTGAGGCAGGAAGGAATCGGAGGCCTGGGCAGAGGTTACAGCGCCTCCTGTGGTCTGGAGGCGGCCATAGGAGCTGTCGGCCAATCCTCCGTAGCCCTGCAGGGCGGCCATGTTGCTCCTGGCACATGCGGGGTACTCAGACAAGCCCAGGTTACACAGCTGGCTCTCCCTGCAGCCCACATTGAAGGTGTTGGGTGCCAGATGGAAAGTAGGAGGGGAGCAGGAAGGGGAGAGGAGGTGCGTCGCACCGGAGGGAGATGGAGTGCCAGTGCTGGAGGTAGTGGGAGAGGTGCCAGTGCTCCCTCCTGAAAAACAGAGTCAGCAAACATTCAGAAACATCCAAACCCCAAAGACACACTGTGGATACACGTTCCTATACATGAAGAATAAGTGCACACACAAGAGGAGAACGGTGAGACAGAGCCAGCTCTAAAAACACACACACTGTCCAACAATCACACCAAGAGTGTATCTCTTATTTCTTCCCGTGGACCACGAGCAGTCACCATGGCTCCTTAGGGAGAGCATTTCATCTGGTTACAAGAGAGGCCTGTTCAAACCTGGCAACAAGTGCCACCAATTAACCCATAATGGAGCGCTCATCTCCACAGTGCTATTCTACATTCTCCAAAAGTTGCTGAGCTTTCCTAAAGGGATTGACTCATGTCTTTCCAATCCTGTATGATTTTATTTCCTCTGTGAAACACAAAATAACATATTTTGAAATGTCAGTGGTTTTTTCTCCATACACTGAAAGTCAGTGGGGACCAATTTTGGAACCAACTGACTTTCACTGTATGGACAGAAAAAGTTCTTCAAAATATCTTTTTTGGAACAACATTAGGGTGAGTGAATGATGACAGATTTTTTGAGCGTTTTTTTTCTCTTAAGGTCTATAAATTCTGGTCTGTAATAAAAGGTTTATAATTAAAATTGTTAACAGTTGACCATTCTAAAAACCAAACTAACAGAACCCTAGGTTATTTTTTTTTCTATTTCCTACAATTTTCAATCTGATACCCTGAGTGAGGAATTCAGATTTCAAGGATTCTCATTATATACTACCACTCAAAAGTCTGGGTAATTTTATTATGATGTTTTTTAGTAATTTAATAAAAATATAATATATAAAAAATATAATAATTATTTAGCAAGGACACATTAAATTAATGTCTAATCAAAGAATTCTGAAAAAAGTATAATGGTTTCCACAAAAATATTAAACAGCGCAACTGTTTTCAGCATTAACGATAATAATAAGACATTTGTCTTGAGCAGGAAAACAGAATAATTTCTGAAGGATCTTACGACATTGAAGACTGGAGTAATGACTGCTAAAAATTCAGCTTTGTTATTACAGGAATAAATTACATCTTAAAATATATTAAAATAAAAAAAATATATATTATAAATGGTAATAATAATGATAATTAACAATATTACAGTTTTTATTTTGCATAAATAAATGCTTCTTTCAAAAACAAAAATGTACTGACTTTTAAAAGTGTACATTTGTAAACCACGGGTTAACATTGTTCTTTGCAGATTTGCAGTAACATTTATGATTTAACAGAATATGCAGCCTGTTTAATAATGGCTTGTTTTGCTCTTGCATATCAGCTGGGCTTATACTGAGTACAGTTTGTATTCAATATACTTTTCGGACTGTAAGTATACGAATAAAATGCTCTCTTCTTCACTCAAAAACATTTTCCATCACTGTTTGACATTTTGACTTTTACCTCAACACTGAAACAAAATACAGTGCATGAAAGTTCTCGTGCCTGTTTACAGCGCATCAATATGTAATACGACAAGCGCTGTTCAGTTTATGATTGGTTGTTTGTTGTGAAACAATTGGCCATTACATTCTAGCACAGCTTTGTTTCACACTGTATGCATTTCCAAAATATGGGGTTACCTCTGTGTGAGACATTGGTTTACATGGGTTTGAAAGCTGGTTTAAGGAGACAATAACCAGAGGTTAAGCACAGTGTGAAAAGCCCATTACATGTCTTGTCAGCTACAACCATCTCAGGGATAATGTGACAAATGTTGAATGCAAATGTGGCTTGAGTTTCATAACACGCATGTCTGGTCAACAGAGCACTGGCCGTCTTCTCTCAGTATGATAGGCAGCATTTGGGCATATGTTCACAGAGGGAAAAATTCACTGGCACATATGCTCAGCGTATAAGTCAAACACTTGGAACTGAATGATAGCGGTGGGATATCTACCACATATTTCTTTATTAATGAGAAGTTGGCCAGCACTCAGCTTGTTGTTTTGAAAATCTAGTCTGCTCTGCGCCTCGGAATGGGAATTAAAGAAACAAAATAATTCAGAACTCTCTTGGCTAAGGCTTGGGCCAGCTCCATATGCGTTCGATAATACAGCTGAGTTCTGGTTCGCTCGACGTGGTTCTGTTCTGTTGGCTGAGGGAAAGGAGACCTCACGATGATGTCATGTTTTCCCCCTGTTGTCAAGCTGGGGTGAGAGAGACTTCAGTGGTGCTTTGAGAACAACTAATTACTCCAATAGATCTGCATGTAGTTCTTGAGGGCAGTCAGTTTGGGGCTGAGAGGGCAGGGGCGGAGGGAGAGAACACAACGTTTTGTCAGCCGTGCGAGAACTTTAATTAACATTTAATCTGTTTCGTGAAGTTTGTGATGACAAACAGATGTCTACTCAGACAAAATACCATGCTCACATTACTCTGACCTTATGACGGGGGGAAAAAAGTAGTTACATCAACATTTGATCATCTGGGTCATAACATTAGCTATGAGTAAGAGACTGAGCTAAAGAGATGGTTTTAGCAAAATTCACCAGTTAATTTTGAAAACTAAATCTGTCATCATTTATTCACCCTAATGCTGTTTCAAAACAAATGCAAAGTACCATAAATGTACCATAAAAGTGGTCTATACATCTTGTGTGGTATATGAAATCATATAATCACGTTGTTGGAGAAACAGACTGAAATGTATGTTGTTATTCACTGATAATCTTTACCAGAATACTGAATCAATGAGTTGTATAAATGTATATTTATTCTTTAACTAATGATTTTTGGACTCTTTCTCACATAAAGCTAGAATGTGGTTTAATTTTAGGGCTAACTGTTCCTTTAAGGGGTTGAAGAAGGGAAATATTATTTGATCTGTCAAACAGGCATATAGACAACCTCACTCTTGGACACAAAAACACAAGATTGTCCAACTTGTCCCACCCATTGCAGAGCTCCCTACAGGCTTAGAGTCATTCATAAATCCACTGTGGTATGTGATTATTGTGGCCACACAGTAACTTAAAAAATGATTTATGAAGCAATATTTTAAAAATCCAAAGCCTCCGTTATTCAAGTAGGCATGTTAAAAACATCTCTGCATACCTTGCTGTTTCTGCATGTTTGTGAAGTCTTCAAACGTCAGCGTCCTCACTGGAGGTCTCCAGAAAGCATACGTCTCCATTATTGCCTCCAACCCAGTCCTGCACGAGGGACAGTGACAGAGAAACCCAGGAAGAAGAGACGTGAGATGGCAGAGAAAACAGGTGAGCCAGTCAGATTATGCACATGAGGCAGTGGCAAAAAGGGAAAATAAGAGGCGGGTGGGGGGAGGGTTGGGGGGTGGAGTTTGAGGAAACTGGAGCCTGTAAAAAGGAGCAGGTTTTTACTGTGCACATAAATCTGGGTGATGTTTCATCTGTGCTCTGTACACGGCTCCCCTTCCTGTGTGATTTACTCCTCTTTGCAGCGCTCCCTACATCGGCCCTCGCCGCGCAACTTAAGCAGCAGTAATTCTCTACTCCTTTCTGCTTGTTAGTGAGACGATCTAATGACTCACTGATGCACTGCTAACCAAATGAAAGACTTATATTTTCCTTTAATATAATACATCACTGATTGTGATTTACATTAAAATACTGATTTATAGCTTGGTTAAGCACAACTGATTCCACCGATCATCAAAAGCTAACATTACAACTTAATCTGTGGTTTGTAAACTGGGATGAGAAGGATTCAGTGCATTAATGGACCTGTGGTTACTTCGTGACTGATCAACGGTTTTATTGTATGAAAAAGTCTTTCATTTGCATTAGTTTTATAAGGATATATGTGTGAGGGCAAGAGCATTTTCTATATATATATATATATATATATATATATATATATATATATATCTTACTCCTGAATAATCTTTTCATCTCTATTTTTCTGCAATGAAAATCTAACGCTAGTTCATAAATCAGGCGGTCTATTGTTTGAAAAATGAAAAAAGATGTCTCAAATATCTGTGGCGATAATACTCTCCATATGGAAGCGTGCTTTCATGTGCAGAGGGTCTGTCTCAGACTTTCTCGCAGTATATGACGGTTCTGACTCGCATCTTATAGAGACGAATGAAGTGCACGGAAATACAGCGAGAGAGAAAGAAAGGCGAGTGAAAGGGTGGGCGAGATTGAGGGAAAGAAGTTAAAAAAGCTAGAAAAGGAAAGAGAGACATTTTTCTTTCTGCTGCCCTCAATCAGATTGCTTTATCGGAGATCGACTAGGCTTTCTTGGCAGCCGAACGAGGGAGTGATTTTAATGTAGTGGGACGTGGGATTAGGAGGGATCTCCTGGGGTTCATATCCATTTGAAAGGCCACTGCCGAGATATGTGTGTATTTGTGCACACAGCATGGACAATACGGAGCAAGGGTAAGATTTCCTGAAAATCTACCTGTTTCTCCCTGAGTCCCGGAATCCTTTGGCAAATGGGTTGCGGTCGATCTTTAGACGGGTAATCTGTTACAAGAGAAGATGTCCAAAACAGACTCATTTAATAATATTTTGACATATTCAGACACTTTCATCATATCACTTTAGTAATAAACATAAAAAAAAAATCAATTTGTGGGTTTTGAAACTGATGCATGATATAGTTTTATTTTGGGGTGCAAAGTATTTTTGCACAGTAGTTTTTATTGGTATCTGTCAATTATTGGTATATATATATATATATATATGTGTGTGTGTGTGTGTGTGTGTGTGTGTGCACAATCATTTTGATCTATTTTTACAATTAGATTAGCTAATGCTCTTTTAAAGTTAATCTTTAAAAATAACTAATGATTTATAATTTATACTGCTAAAAGTGATTTTTGGCAAAAATCTAAATGACTTTCCATTTTTAATACTGAATGTTATACTGCTGTAATGTCTACATTCACTTGTATAATATAAAACAATTGATTTTAGTTTTTAGTGTTTGTCATTTAGACAAAATGTAGTATAGAATTTTAATATCGACCATTTATCATTTATAAGCCATTACACACAAAAAACCTCATCTGGAATTTTAGTGCATTCCTAGTTGTATATGAAAATATCATATTCAGACACTTTCATATATTTTGACTCATTAACACCTGAACTATGTGCTGTACACTGACAGTCAGTAATGGACCTGTTGGTTCTGGTAGGCTGTGACCGTGGTGAAGACAGTCTCTGGGAAGCTGAATGTCTTTACTCCTTCCCCAGTAGGAACAGGTTTGGTTGGAGAGAGCTCGCTGCTGAAGTCTTTCCGGATCACGTGGACACGGGGCTGATATTTGTGCATTGAGTGCAGGATGATCTAGAAATAAAGAAAGTCATATCATCAACTACTCCACCACAACCACAAGAGCACATTTCTGCAGCTGTATGGATTAAATGTCTGTGGCATAATGAGGCTGTGAATATCAAAGCCGCTTGGTCCAATACGAGAACATGTTGTATCACAGTGTGTACACATGTTGATGAGATATGAATCAGGCTGACTCGAGGGTGAGTATCTCACACCGATGTGTTGGCGTCAGAGCATAGAGGCTGTAGCCTTCCCTCCGGCCCTTGGTCTGTTTCTAATTACTCCCAGTGTCAGTGTGCGTCTCCTGGGTCCACCGCAACCGAGGAGGTCAGGCAAGAGAAGAGAGGCCTTTGCAAAACAGCTTGATGACAGAAAATTTAATATTCCAGCTCCCCCCTTCCTATCCAATCCAAATGCACAGCCCAGGAGAGCCCAGTGCTGCCTAAGGCCAGACAACACCAGCTCAATGAAGACCGACTGCAGAGAGGAAGTGTTCAAAGCCACACTGCTGTAATTCCACAGATCTGAGATACTGAGGATTCAGAACATTGTCTGGGGCCAAAAAGTAATTTGCAGGTGCCACAAAAAAAGCAACGTTATGAGTGCCAAAGATACACTTTGCTGAAACACACAACTAAAGCAGTTAATGTATATATAAGTTGAAAAAATTACACATATGGGGGAAGTCGTGGCCTAATGGTTAGAGAGGTTGACTCCTAACCCTAAGGTTGTGGGTTCAAGTCTCGGGCCGGCAATACCGCGACTGAGGTGCCCTTGAGCAAGGCACCGAACCCCCAACTGCTCCCCGGGCGCCGCAGCATAAATGGCTGCCCACTGCTCAGGGTGTGTGTTCACTGCTGTGTGTGTGCACTTTGGATGGGTTAAATGCAGAGCACGAATTCTGAGTATAGGACACCATACTTGGCTTTATGTCACCTCACATTCTTTTCACTCTCATACATACAGTAAATATTATATATTTATGTATACGTATAATTTATATACATATGTGTGTGTATATAGAAAATATTATATATGTATGTATACATATAGTTTATATACTTATGTGTGTGTATGTATATATATATTTATATGTATATATATATATATACATACATACATACATACATATATTAGTGCTGTCAAACACAGGTATACACACATGTATTATGTTAAACAAAAACTTTTATTTTGGATGTGATTAATCGTTTGACAGCACTAATATATATATAATATATATATATATATATATATATATATATATATAAGAGAGAGAGTGCATGTGTATGCACAAACACAAACACACACACATACACCTGCACTCTCTCTCTTATACACGTACATTTATTTTATTTAATCTAATTAATTATATATATATATAAACAATAATACATATATAATTCTAATATTGAAGTAGAAGCATCCACATAATAATACACCAGTAATATTTCAATTGACTTTGTGATGAAACTGCAATCTAAATGATTTCTTGTCAGAAGGAGGAACGTGAGATTTGTGTATTCCATGACGGCAAGGTCCCACACAGGACGTTCCAGGGTTAACTTCAATTCCGGCCCTCGCTCGCACTCCAGGCGAACAAAAAATAAAGTCTCTTTTTACGAGGTTGCGGTATAAGAAAAGTCCCCTCTCCTCTTCCTGAAAAAACACCAGCCTGCTGCAGTTGTAACACCCATATGTTATTACATTTGTCAGAATAGTCGCGTGATAGGATCAGTGACTCGAGTCAAAACAGCCCCATATGCAGAGGAGATGCCAGTAGAGCAGCAAAGTTCGCAGACGTGGCCTAAGGCAACTATTTTACCCACACCAAACCTGCATCTAAAATACTGATACACTGTATCTCTCTGTAAAGAATACGCAGCCTGTCATGTGCAGTTACTCTATACTCCCTGCCCTCGGTCCAACAGCACTATTCTACTGGTCATATGCTACTCTAAAAGGCTACAATTAAAAACGAATAGTCAAATTAATCAAACAATATTATTGCTCTGATTCAGACATGAAAAAATACATTTAAAAACATTTAACAATTAAATTGAGTAAAACTTTTAGAATATATTTGATCTATGTTTGTTGCACAAATGTAAAAATATTTAGTTAGAATTAAAAATTATTTATGTTGAGTTAACTTTTTTTTTAACCAATATACTTTGTTGTTGTTGTTGAACATATGCTATTAAATGTGTAGGAAGCTGTGGGGACGACATTCTTGCACACACAAAACGTTTTTTCAAATCAGGATTTTCAACCCATCCAACAAACAATACACTGTGACACTCAACAACCACATATTTAAAGCTAACATTACATGATTTATAACTTAATAGGACAACCAACACAACACCACCAATACTAATAACAGAATTATCATGAAATTAGTATTTAGTGAGAATTATTCATGCTACAGTGCATGATGGGAATTCGATATCACATCTGGTTGTGGTCAATGAAAATTAATAATGTAGTCCTAATTGGACTGAGTAATTTCCATTTTACATATTAAAATTGATTACATTCAGTTAAATGAAGAATTATGTTACAATAGCTTAGAGACCCCAAGCAAAAATATTACACTACACTTCAAAATAATCACTTATCTGAACGCACGTCTACCTTATTTTAAAACAGAAGGATTGAGTTTTAATAATATCTGCCAACTGGGTTTTGAGAAGGCTTATATCCATATGTGCATAATATCAATTATAATATATCAACTTATTAATTTTATTTTTACATTTAAACACTGGGTTTTTATAAAGAACGAACAGTCATGCTCAAAACATGAGGAAACATTGAAAGAAAACATGAGGGCTAAGCCTTTAAAACCATACTGAGCAAATTAAGCACATTTTTCTTGTGGGTCTCATTATTCTGGACAGAGCTGGATGTATCACCCCATTTCTCACTGTCACTGAACAATACATAACCATGACAACCTAACAAAGCATGCTGGGGATGAGAGTGTCTTCTGATGGTCTGGTAATAAAATCATCCCTGTGCACTCACTCCTGTAGTACAATGCCTCAGACCAGAGCCAGGCACAAGAAAGTCACACTCCAACAGTGACAGAAAAACCAAAGTTTCGAAGAACATACTTGGAAACAATTCATAAATGTTGAGGGGGAAAACTCATGGATTTCCAAACAATAACATTTGCATACATTCCATATGTATTCAGCTGTTGTTCAGCATAGACGCATTGGGAATATCAGTCAAGTACAATAAAATCAATCTTTTTCCAGTTTTGCCGGTTCTTCAGAGAATACACTGAATAATGATTTTCTTGCTTGAGAGAATATACAGATGTCTTTTGGGGAGATAGGGGGGCTGTAATCTTTCAACTAGTGTGTGTTATGAAAACAGTGATGTGGATAAGCAGGTGTATGCAACATCTCCTCACTCAAACGCATGCATTTAATGTGCAAATATTGTATAATGTTTTTTTTTGTTGTTGTTGTTGTTGTTTTTTTGTAGTATAATGAGTTACTGGCTTTTACTTTATGTTAGTAATCAAATATATAATCTGAGGATGTAGAATTTTAAAGTACGGTCTAGTCTAGTGCTCACCAAAGCTGCTTTTATTAAACAAATGTGAAATATTGTTACATAATAAAATAATATATTTTAAAATGTAATTTATTCCTGTGATTGCAAGCTAAATTTTCAGCACTCATTACTCCAGTCTTCAGTGTTACATTATCCTTCAGAAATCATTCTAATATGCTGATTTGGTGCTCAAGAAACATTTCTTATTATTATCAGTGTTGAAAACCATGATACATATTTTTCACGATTGTTTAATGAATAGAAAGTTCAAAAGAACAACATTTATTTGAAATATAAATCCTAATAAATGTCTTTATGGTCACATTTTATCAATTTTATTAATGTGTTAGATATTAAGCAGTGAATAAAGTATTAATTTCTTTAAAAAACAATTTAATAAAAATGAGCTTTTGAACACTAGTGTATGTATATACAATGACATCAGGATTATATTAACTGTAATTAAGTGTGCACTCACATGGCCTTGATCATCCAGCTCATTGTTGGTGAGTTTGAGTTTGTCAAAGCTGATCACTTGTCTCATCCAGGTGTCTCCTGAAGCCAGTGAATCCGGGTGGATGTAGGCCCTGGGGGGCACTGGCGAATCCGCGTTTCCTGCCACCATCCACTTTGAGCTGTGATACACATACCTGCAAAAATGAAAATATAATTGCCATGATGCTCTGTTCCTGTGGCCTATGAGTCAGTGTTGTTAACAATACCAAAAATTACTCATGCACTCATACATCCAACTTTTGATTGTTCAAAACACTTCTAACAGACCATACAAATTCAAGATAAACAAAATCTCCTATTGAACCTTATTTTTTGGACTATTATAAAATACTAACTCGAGCTAAAAGGTAAAGTATGTTTACATGAACATAATTAATGGAAAGCATTGAAAAGGTTCTGAGACATGTGGGCACTCCTAAAGAGCTGTTTGCAGGGCATTTCCTCAGCTGACTGCCTGAGGCACAGCTGGATGCCTTTAGTTCTGGCCATGCGCACAGTTGAAAGTGCTTAGCTGCGACGACTCTGCCAAAGTCATCATCCAGTTCTCAAACATGAACAAAATTCTCATTTGGCCCCTTTTGTTATTGCTTGGCAGCATTAAACATCCTCCGTGTCTGTCTTATTCTCTCCCAGAGCACCCCACTACTGCGGACATGAATGTGCGGGCCATGCATCTGTTCATGCACATTAATCTGTTGATCTAAAGTTAAATAGATAAATGCCATATTCATCCATATAAAATGTGTGCTTTAACAAAAACACTCACACGTTGTTCGCCCTTCGCACACATGCGCATATAGTGCCAGGCATTTTTGTAATTTCCTGTTTGGAGTCCTGTTTAGGGTTATGCTCTATGTAGCAAGGAAAGTGTTAAAGACAAGGGAAACCTAAGACCAAAAAGGACTGGAAATTTGATTAGCCCGCTTTCATCTTTCATAAATCTGCCATCTGGCACTAGCACAATCAATAAAGATCCAACTTTATGTGACACCTTTTTGGACAGATGGTGGAGCGACTGTCCAGCAAATTTTTAACACATCCATTACACTGTATGCAAAAGTAGTTACATATATTCAGATGAAATAGAAAAAAAAAGAAGCAAAAATGGGGTTGTAAGGACCCACAGTCTAATGCAGAAACAAAACAGGAAGATTTTTTTCTGAATAGTTCAGATATGCTGTGTGCTTTCTCATGCACACGACACAGCAGAAAATAGACCAAGTTATATATTGGGTTACTTTACTGACAGAGTAAGTGATACTCTGAAGTGCGGATCAGAGCATGTGCACTGCGTTTACATCAAGTTGAGTTAGCAACATGTGCATTTATTGTGTGAAAAAAAATACGGAAGAGGAAAAAGAAGGGCATGCCTGAAGTTGACAGCTGGACAAAGAAAAAAATAAGAGACAAACAGGGCAACACCTAGATGGGGAAAGGGAACGGAGGAAAGGCAGCTAGCGCACACAGGATATTTGTGAATACATTAGCTAGAGAGCGCTTGCAAGAGAAATCTGCAAATCTGGGCCGCTCCGTATTTTCCTACTTCTTTTCTCAAATATACGCCATACCAAATAGCCACATTAAAGAGCAAAGTAATTTAAGTAACACATAAAGAAAGATTTACCATGTCTAGTATAAACTCTATGTCCCTTGAAAAGGGCAGTACGCTTAAGTAAAGTGAGTAAATTCCAATAAAGGCTGCGTTTCCAGACCCGAGCCCTCGAGACACATGAGGAATTCCAGTGACAGCTCTTTGCTCCGTTTGCAAAGCCTTGTGGTAAATTCCCCAGCCAGGAAGAAAATCCTATTTAATTTTACAAGATCTTTTGGCTTCTAAAATCCTCCATGATATTTGGGGGCTCTAAATGGTTGTCTTCAAGGCCAATCCTCGAATGGCTGTGGTTTTATTTTCAGTAAATGCATACATTAATCTAAATATAATTGAACTGAAGGATTATTGTGTTGTCCACAGTATCACAATGTAATTAATACAGTAACATCCACAGTGTTCCTTGTGTTGATTTAAAATACAAAATTAGGAAAATATGAGAAATTGTTGGGTTGCTGCATAAACTGTATCAGACTTTTTAAGTTCTGAAAAACAGAAACACATTTTATTTAAATGTGTTTCACTGATGTATGACTAATGAAAAATATATCCTCCTTTTGCTTCTAATCCCCTGAAACAGAGTACAGATTTCAGCCGTTTACAGTTCTGTTCTCAGACATCAGCATGTGGAACTAAAGCATAAACACAACTCAAATAGTTTCACTGAATACAAACAAAAATCAGATGCGTTTCTGGATCTATAGTGATTGCAGGAAGAAACAAGGTGAGCTTACCAATTCTATGTTGACCATTAGGTCTTTATTAATTACTATTAAATAAAAATCAACTTAATTTGGGACTGCACATGTAATTATGGAAAGGACAAGTGTACTACTGCAATCCGTACATGCAGGCTTTAGCTGCATTCAAATAAAGCTTGTCTGTAAGCATGTGTGATGGAAAGTTGTCATGGTGAGAGCAAAATCACAGGGACACACTACACCACCTTCAATGCTGATACGGCAACTCTGTCAGGGTTGCTGTCAGTGTTGCTTATTCATGTAAATCTCCCACCCCATTTCAAGGGGGATCAGCTTCACAGTTTATAGACAAATTTCCAGTTCATTTTGTTATTTTCCTCCTTCCTCACTACATGCTAACTTTCTGGAGCAGTGCTTACCTGTATCTCTTGTTGTCCACTGGTACAATGTCCATGGCGATGTAATACTGCTGATGTGGATCCAGTCCCACGATTTTAACTCTCATAGCAGGGAACATTCTCCTGAAACAGAACAGATTGCGATTGCATGTTTAACTAACAAGTCTAACGATAGCATTGACAAATATGGTAAGATGATCTAAAAATGCTAAAAAAAAAAAAATGATACACAAAATGCAAATAAGGTGAATTAAGATGGAGCCAATAAATTTAATCATTTAAATAAGAATAGTGCGTTACAGTGATGTATGTTATATTGAAAAATACAATGCTCTGACACCAACAAAAGCATACAAAACAAATTAATCAAATAAATTATTTTCATCTACGAAAGTGTTAAGATTGTCTTGTTGACCATTAGCAAATAGTAGCAGGACTCAGATACATTTTGATCAATTAAAAAGATAAAAAGGTATTTTAAAAAAAGATATGAAAGCTAGAAAAGCAGATTAATCAAAGAACCAAAAACAAAATCTATAAAATAGTTCAAACAAACTAAAACTGAACATGAAACACAAAAAGTCACTCATGTCTAACAAGACATTTTTGGCTAATTCCTAATTTTACACTTCAAAAGCAACTTCTTTGTCTTTTCATTTAAACGTCATAAATCTCTTTGTTCATAATGAGAGAAAAGTGTCTGGTCGCTCACCGCACCCCCTACACCTCTAAATTTATAGGGTTATTATTAGCAGGGGCATAAAATACACGCGGCTATTCATACAGTCTCGCCTTACAATCAGAGTAATTATTTCAGGCTCTATTTTTTACAAAACATACAAATGAAGAGCCTATAGTATAACTTGTTAAATAGTTTGGACATGAGTTACTTTGTTTGATGAATGGTTCTGGAGAAAACAAAATTGTTTACTGTTCCAACGAAAAATTGCTACATTCGGGATTTATTGCAGCAGCGCATAGAATCAGAAGAAAGGGTCTATTGATGATGAAAACATCATGGCTTGTAGGCCCAAACAATAGCTAGGCTATAGGAAAATTTACTGAGTGAGAAATTTTAATAGTTTGAACAAACCTTTCTAATGCAATTTTTTTCATTCATATTATTTTTTTAAGAAATAAAAATGGTTTCTTGTAGCTTTTTATTTTTGTGTTTGTCTGAATTATCCTAGCTATTCGTTATCGTTTCCAAAACACTTTAAACGCTTTAGTCTCTGTAAAGTGAGGGGGTAAATAAGTTTTGTACACGGTTATGTTTTTTAAGGCAGTCTAATAATTCTTCACAGGCAACGACTCAGATAACGAGGTCCATTTATTCTTCCTAATGTTGCCTAAGCTACAACATGGACTTCTATTAATAATCTCTACTACAGCCATCCAGTGCAATCAGGGAGTATTCTTAAGTACAAGTTCACCCTGTGTTTTAAAACAAGGAATTACACCAATAAATGGAGACATGTTTTCATGTTGGTTTGATCAAAAAGTGTAAAAATGGCACAGAAATACCTGACAATCCCGTCGAGGAAAAAAAGGGGCGAAAGGTCTTACTGTGAGCTGTTTAGGTTAAGTTATATGCTCGGTTTGGGCTGTAATTGATGCCCAAAAGTGCAAGAAAACGAAAAGCATATTTCAAATGTATTAATTAGAAACAGTTGTTGTTGTCCTGTTATAAGGCTAAGTAGCAAAGTAGCCCTGCCGTAGTTCTCCATGTTGTGGTTTGTGATTAGGTACTTCTGCCCCCATGTGTAACACATTAGCGCCCACAAAACAGAGTTTTCATGTTTTCAGTCCCCGTGCGCAGCCACATCCCTTTGCCAAACAATCGCCTACCTTGAGATTATTTGCGCGTGTCAAAAAGATTCAAAGAAAAAGAGAGTAGCCTATGCTACGTATGTAGGCCTATGGGTATATGGCAAATGTCCGAGATGATAAAAAGTATAAACCAAAGTTTTAAATAAATAAAATAACTAGAATTTAAATGTTATATCTGTGTAATCTTTAATGGTTTAATACATTTTCGAAAAAACAACTGAATAATACTTCAAAACATTTTCTTGTTTTTTTTTAAGACGTGGTGCAAACATCAAACAAAAAAAAAAAAACTACTAAAAATACTTTCCTTGCACCTTTATTTGAGTGAAAATAGAAAATGTCTGTTAATATTAAAACAAACCAAAAAATTCTTCAAATATGTTTTTAAGGTTAAAAATGGTAAATATTGTTCATTTTGTGTCATGAATGTCAAAATCAATCTTATAAAAAGTAAAAATACGTGGTTTACAATAATAATAATAAAAATAATAATAACACTCATTTAAATCTGAATACTCATCACATTTTTGTGTAATTGACTGTTTATTATTATTAAAATAAATATTAATAAAATATTATGCAAAATACTTTTACTTTTAATACTTTTTTAAATCAAAATGCCATTTTCGATAATTTCAGCAGTTAATTAGACTTTTATTGTAACCTTAAATTCAGAATATAAAACAAAAAAACAAAAAACATGTTCATCACGTAGAAGGTGCATCCAAAGTAGTTCCGTTCATATTATTCAATATTTTTTTAATAGTCCGACAAAAAAGAGAGCGTCATAGTGACCAAGGTTTGTTTATCATATCTTCAAGAGGTTTGATTCCACATTCCACAAGATCATGTTTGTTTAAATTTGGTTAAACATAGCTACTAGGCTATACCAGAGACATGAATAAAATATTTTTAAATATGCTGCCACTGTCTGATCCAATATGTTGAACTTCTCCTCCATACATTAGATTTTTTACATTTCATAAAAGGTTTACCTTCCTGCCTTTGTGATGATCATTTCTGTGCCAATGTCATGGAAGCGTTTCCACAGGTCAGCGCACTGCAGCTCCACCTGGATCTCCTCCATGGAGGCTGAGGGCGAGGGGTCGCAGGCAGTGGGTGTCAGGTCCGCCGGGGAGCCGAAGGAGCACGATGTCCTCTCCGCCAGACCCTCGCCGTCGGAGCCCGGGCTGGCCTCTGAATCTACAACGAATAAATAAAATCATTATAAACGCCGGCAGCACGAAGGAGGCCTCGGGAGGCCTGTTGACAATATTGAGCGGTAGAACCAGATCACCTGCAGCCGTAAAAGATAACGACTTGGATTCGCTCAGACCATCATGGATTGCGGCCTTTGAATGTTAAATGAAAAAATTCAGCAAAATAAATAAAGCGGAAAATATGATTCACCTTGGCTCTAGAATATTTATTAGTGTTTTCTGAAAATACATGGCGTGTGATGATATTGGACATGCGGAGGGTTAACAGACTAATGACATTTTCCCCAAATGACTATAAATTGGCTGAAAAGTAGCCTAATCACCAAAAATAAAATTCACAGAACGAATATAAGATAGTTGATTATAAATTATATTTATAGCCCAAACGAAAATGTCTATATATATAAAAAAAAAAGTTATTTCGATTCTCTTTTTGATCTTTATGCCCTCATTCTTGGTTATTTTCATGTTTTTTTTTTTTTTTTTTTTTTTTTTGGGGGGGGGGGGGGGGGGGGTAGCTGACAATCATGCAGAAAAAACAACCCTTTAAAATTAATTAGGCTAACTAATTTTAGTCTAACGTTTTAAAACAAAATTATCATTAGAACTACCACATCAAACTCATTTGATTTACCATGTTTAGGCATGTTAGTAGCCTATCAGCCTAATGAGATTAAATACAAAAGTAAAAGCAGAGATAGGCTACGCTATGTGAAGCCCTACCATCGACAAAATGCAAAATGAGTTAAACAGAAAACTCACAAGAAATCGATGTTCTGTGGTTTTATTATATACAGATTTAATTATTCAGGTGTCTACAGAATTTACAAAGGTTATTGAAATGAGCCGGATTCTTTTGGCAGTGTATGTCATGCAAATGATGCTGTGCAACCATAAGCTGCAGAGACTGGCCAGCAGCCCTGGCCAAACCACCAGCACCCCGCGCACAGAACCCTCTGAGGCCCTAGAGCCCGAGTCAGACTTTTCATCAACCTCGTGAGATATTCAATTAGCGTAATTACCGTAATGAAGCCCATCTTCTCTTTCACGCGATCTCTCAGGCATGTCCTCAACTCCATCCAAACCAGTCTATGTGCTGTCGTTTCTGAGCTGCTGTCACTGAGCCATTCCACAAGTCTATACCCTCTGCCAGAGTTACTACTTACGACATTACACAACAAACTGCAGACTACCAGCGTCAGCTGAACACTACAAACTATAACGGATCCCTTCACAATAAGAGAGTGACAAATATAAAAACTTCACCTTTAACATGGACAATGCTGACTAATCAGCCAACTGTCCTGGAGTTAATTTAGATTACTTCGAACAAACGTGTTCTGTAATTTATGACTGCATAGTGAATGCGTAAAAATGGAATCTGTGTCAATCTAGTGTCTCTGAGTTCACACAATACAAACACATAATGTGTAGGTTATTATAGCCTAATAATAGCAGACTCATTTCTTCTGCCCGTTGATACGGCAGCACACTACTTTCACATCAACAAATTCATTTCGCCGTAGAGCTTGAATTAGTTGTGAATGACCTAATTTTTTCTTGGGACAGAGGCGAACTAAGCATGAAATTGCAGCGTAACCCAATCCAGCAGGAACAGAACCACCTGTTTCCGCTGGACTTCATTCAGTCTCATGTAAGAGGGAGGTAATAAAAATAAAGATTAAGACTCCTTTTAAATGTACACATCTGTCGTCTTTCATTTTGACACTGTCTCTCTGGGAATTATGCAAGCGAGGGGTAAAAATATGATGGTTTAAAAGACACCGAAGGAACGCAATATACAAAACGCTTACTTAACATGAGGGCAGACTTTAGGAATAGGCCTGTTTACTAAATATTTATTGAAGAATTTGTAGGCGTCATTAAGTATGAACAAAAAGCCTACAGAACTCAAATCATAGTTTTGCCGATGTATTTTTATTACACATCATAGACCTCTTACTATTAATATTTGTTTTGTATCACACATAAAACCCTGTCCACGTTTTATCTAAAGTATGATTAATAAAACTAAATAGCGCATTATTTAATTTGTTTATTTATTGCAAAACGGCTACGAAAAGCACAATGACCAAAGCTAAACTCATATTACATTAAACTGTCAGTGATGTGCTGAATAATGCCTAGGCTAGTTAGCCTATATAAAATATTATGTAAAAAAAAAAAATAATAGCTAATAATATTAATAATAATAATAATATTACTATAGCTATATATATATTATTATATGGATATTACTTCGAATTGATAACGTTTTACGATTTACAATTAAAAACATAAAAGCCTGTTGTTGACTCGCGCTTTACCTGCTTCGCTAAAACGCCGACGTCTGAGACTAAAATGCATTTAAAAATAAATAAGAAAAAAAAGTTTATACTATAGGATGGTTAAATATTTTTCTCTGTAATTTAATCAAGATGGGATCTACGGAGAACTCTAGATGTTCAAAGACGTGGAAATGTTTGTGTTCACCCAAAGGGAAATCCAGAATCGAGTCATCCGTGTCTGAGGATATCAACCTCTGATAGATGAGAAGTTTATCTGTATGCATGCGCGTGGGACAAGATAACAATATTAACTTCAATTATTTAGATGAACTTAAAATATTGTGCCGCTTAATTAAATAACACAATCCAATGTTGTCCTTTTTTTTGGGTCGTGTAGCAAAAAAGATGTTCTATTTATGGACTCTCTGTTTGGCCAAATAAGACATGAGCATTGAGCAGTTAAGTTAACATTCTTTGTGAAATAATTCAGATATTTTATTTCAAATGTAGGCTATCGATATGACCTGGACTTACCATCCAACCTATAAGTGTCATTATATTACAGAATAGCTACCTAAAGGTCTCCATTTATTATAGGCCTACTTATAAGTTAACGCAAATTTTGGGATTTCCGTAGAATTTGCACCAATGGTCTACAGTTTGACGTGAAAAAAAATGACGTTTCATTATTTCTGCTATTATTGTTGTTTTAGTATGAATGCAATCCGTTATCTGTGCACATGGAGGCCTACGTGACCTGTTGGGCCAAAATGTGGAATCTCAAAGAAATCAAATTAAACATTGTTCATTATTAAAAAGTAACCTACTACAAGCTGTCTGACAGTTGTCCTTTTTTAAAAAATACAATTATTTATTTTTTGTTATAAGGATAGGCCTACTCACCTGTCGCAATTTTCGTCCTCCTCTGAAAAATGCTGCTCTTCGGTTTCAGAATTGCCGAACTAACTACTGTCTATCTGTGCTCACCATTATTTTTAAAAATGAGGCGAATAGTCATATTTGAAATCCAAAGTCAATAGAGGGCTATATCAGAATATGTACAGAATGATCAGTCAGCAGCTTGTGTGGGACTTAATGGTCTGCTTAATGGCAAATGCTTCTGAAGCGAGACTAATGAAGTGATGACTAACGTTGCAACAGTTGAACTACAGCGATGAAACCAAGAAACACACACACACTCACATGTGCGCGAGCGCCTGCAAGCGTGAACTCACAAGAGCGCTTATCTTTTTAGGCGATCTGGAGACGGGGCACAAACTGACACCTACAGGGAATAGTTTTAAACTGAGCGTTCATATTTCCAAATAATTTGTATAAAGGCATACTCTTCTTTTGACCTAATAAAACACAAGAGCAAGATTTGAAAGTATGGATTACCCTAAATTTAACCCACCACTAAATTTTAATTAATTCACTTGCTCCTAGTCGGAATTAAAACACCGTTCCTTTTCCTGATTTTTTATTTTAATTTTCTATTGTATTTTGATTTTTTGTACTTTAGAACAATGAAAGCTGTGGTTTTCCAACACTATTTGTCTGTCATGAATTATTGAACCTATTTGAAGACTTTCTTTTGGATTTGTCTAAAAAAATAGGCTTTTAAATTTAAATTTCACTTACTCAACATCATAGCTTTAACAAGTTTGTGCAGAGTAATTTAGCAATAAAAAATGTTGTTCAGTATTATTTATAATATTGCTTTACTGAATTAAAGTGACATTTGGGCTCACTGCATAGGCCCATTGCCTAATTGAAACATTTTATTCCAGGGCAAAACGGTAATCTGCAAATGCGGTCAAATGTTATACGGGATGTTAACTGAGTGCATGGCAATTCAGTTTGCCATGTAACCACGCACTAACCCGGATCGATGTCCAGACAATTAGCAGGATCCTCGCCGTCTCCCAATTGTCCGTTGCTCGCGAGGCTCTCCATAGACAGCTCCAGTTCCTTTTCTTCCCAGCCCCGGAGCTTCCGCTTCTTGTTTGTCCCGATCAGGGCTTCTACCGAAAAGGCGTGCGCTCGTGAACTCAGAGCAGCAGCGGATCGTCTCCTGTCACTCATCTCTCCCACTGCAAATCCAACGGAGGATAAATAGAAACTCCGTCCGGGCGGCAGGCGCAGGAATGCCGCACACGCAAAATGTTTATAACGGGTGGATTTAGGTCTCCGGTGACGACGGTAATCCAAACCCAAGTCTAATTTATGCCCTTTAAAGGCTTAAAAATAAAAGCACCCATCCCCAACGAAGAGACTTTGGCTCAATACCTTGTCCGAGAAGATAGTTTGTTAATATATCTCGATGTTTTGAGTCTCCGTCCAACTTCTCCACGTCTCTTTTTCTGTCGTCGAGTCCTCTCTGATTGATATTCACTTCTGGAAAACTTTTTTCGAAGCGTTAGGGGCAACCCTCTCAGTGTTTGTCAAGTCCAGCACGACCAATGGGAAACGCAGGAAAGGAAAGAGCCAAAATATGTCGTCCAATGGAAGAAGAGGGAAATAACAAGCATGGTGGAGAAACTCTAAGCTGGGATCTGGAGATGGCCATCTTACAGTGAATTAACCTCATTCGAGTTAACAAAGCGGATAAAGTTGCTATCTGTTTTGAAAACATTTGGTTCTGTTCCTTTGGCGAAAAAAATCAATCCGCTTTTAGTTCGTATCATTAGCTACGCGATAAATAATTTTAAACAATATTTCACTAGCAATATTAAGTTTTTGTCATTCGTCCCTGTGGGTCATTGTAAAATTAAGCAACCTATATGACCTTTAAAACTGCTGCTTATCAATTTGCACGCATAAAATGTTTTCTATTTTTCTTTTTTCTCTCTTTCTCTCTCTCGTAAATGACATGTCTGGTTAAACTTGATTGCGTTTTCCGTTTTGACTAAAGCATATTTTGGTTAGTATCAACCTTGATCAATACAACAAGAAAGCTACACCTACTGGTCTAAGACTTTATGGTGCTTTCATATAGCTTTCCCTTAAAGATTTCTTGTAGCCTACTCCGTTTTATGAATACAGATTGCATAATAAAATATCATCACCTTGTGAAGCTTAAGCACCAATAGACTACGTTCACTGTTAAACAAATGTTAAATTTCACTGTAATAAGTTATTGAAAACAAGTGAGTGCATGTGTAGGCTTTCTATAAAATTTGCAGAGAGGAATACTGTTGTAATTAAGCTTCATATAAAAGTGTCAAGACCATATTAACACGAGTTCTGTTGGCTCCCGGAATCTGTTGTTAGCTCAAATTGGAATAAAACTGGAAAACTGAAGTTTTATCTTCGTAGTGTAGCCTAATATAACAAAAAGCAATAAGATGAATGGCACGTTAACGTGAGAATCTCTATAAAAATAAATAGGGCATTAAATCAATGCTAATTGTTTCATGCTTTTTAATCAAGATTGTTGCCAAACAATTAACAGCATATTAATATTAAATATTAGGCTACTAAAATTGGTAAGTGCTCAAACAATGACTATGCTAAATTAATTAATATTTAGCTTATTTATAATGGTTTGCTTATTGTGTAGAACAAAATAACGAACAATAATTAAAGTTTAATTGCCGACAAATAGCAAAACAATAAAATACAATAAAATAACAACAAAATAGTAATAAACTGTAAAAACCGATTTAATAAAAGCACAATCAGCATTGGAAACAAGTCGATACATATTTAATATAACGTAAATAATTATTTAAAACACGGAAATAGTATAGAGAAATTATAGAGCAATTTAAAAGAAATGTACTATAAATGTGCTAAAGAAACTCACAAAAAGACTTTCAGTGTTGAGACTTTAATTCCTTACCGCGAGTGCCTGATGTAGCCTATAAAATGCAGAAATTCATAGTGGAGCCTCCATCTATTAAAGTATAAACCCTGCTGAGGCTTTTCCTGCAAGTGATTAAGATATTTATCCTTTATTACTTTATTTTAATTACACTTTATTATTTAAATTCAATTAATTTATTTTATTTATCAGATACGTTGTTGAAGCGCACATATCATTAAAGGCTACTAATGAGCTGATTATTTAAGTTTAACCCGTTTTATCTGTGAAATCCTAAATTCACTTCGAAACGGTAAAACCTATTTTTTAGTTTTCAGTGATAGCAATTATAGCCTATTTCCTTAGAGAGTGGTTTTAATAGGATTCGGTAGTTGGTAGCTAAATAGCCTATTTCTTACCGTGCGTTATTCTGAAAACACAATATTTTACTCTTTCATAACTTATTTAGGCTATTTAATTGTTTACTGATTTATTAGTGAAGATGCTCTTAATTAGCCGAAATAAAGAATGGATAAAATAGTTTGGCTACACGCAGTCCTGTTTTGAATGTCTCACCAAAAATAAATAAATAAATAAATAAACATTGTTTTTAGTGTAATTATAAATGGACAGACTGAAGGTCTCAAGGGAGATCGTCTATTCGCGGTAAGTCTCATTAGACGGACTCTGCTGTACTCTCGCTGGAATGAACATTTCCCAAACACACGGGATCCTTTTCCCAAGGAAATGTCAATTAAGCCGGTTTGACAGCCGTTCCATTGCTTGGTCACTGAATGTAGTATATTTTGATGATTATTAACGCATAATTAGAGAAAAAAGGATGACCACTGTCCTCAGAAAAAGAGCTCAAGGGCTCACAACATTCACATCACATGAGCCATTACCCAACTAACTCAACACACACTTGACCGCGCATCGCTTGGTATCATGAGCGCTGCATTCGATTAGCACACTGTCCATGGATTGTTATGATAAAACACCTACTAAATGTCGGACACGTTTTGTTATCATTTTGCTCATTATTTTTCTCCCGTAATTCAATATTGCTAAGTAACCATGCTTGCACTTTTGCTATTATTTCTATTTTGCAGCACATATGGAGTCTATACCAACGGTACAAACCTGGCACAGAACTCTTCTGCTAAAAATAGCGCATTTGAACAAGGCGAAAATGAATGACACATCAAAGCGAAGAGTAACGTGAAATACTGTCAAATAACAAGTGACTGCTCCTCGCCATTCCGTCAGCATATATTACAGAGAGCGAAAAAGCTGCTCTAAACAAACGATTCATTTTGCTGGGCTGATCACTAATTGCCCCGTGGAACGAATAAACTTCCCACCTAATCCTCCCATATATCCTTAAATTCAGAACACAGCTTGGAGAATAATGCATGTTTGTGCAGCAAATGACGCTGGAAACCTTTTCAATTGCAGTTTAAAGAAGAAAATGCAGAGAAAATGCGGGTAGAGTTAATGATGTTTTCTCATTTCATGATTTATGATGAGTTCTTTTAGAATTATTTCAGAGCAAAGAAGTTTATAAAGCTTAAGTCATAAAGCAGGAAATGTTTTTTTTTTTTAAGTGAATATATGAAAGACGTCAGACGAAGGATCTGAAATTATTTCCAAATGAAAATTAGGTGCATAACTCATTATTTTAAATATATAACAACAAATCAATTCTGGCCTGTGTATTTTTATATTCTAGTTAATGCAGACTTTTTTTATTTTTATTTATTTATTTACTTATATTTTTCAGAATTTTCCGTAATACACTTTTTCTCTTTAAAAGGTAGACAGGAGCATATTAAGTGAATTTATGCGTTACATTCCTTTTTTTTTTTTTTTTTCAGGGATAAATGGATATAAAGTCTTGTGTAACATTATAACTAAGTGAATCAACTTTGAATTCTGGTAATGCATGTAATTTAGTTGCCCTGCCTTGTAATTTTACTTTTCCTAATGGACAGACAATCTTGCCACCTCCTCACAGATACTTTCTTACAAGGGAAAAAACAGCACAATACAATAAAAACATCCTTACACAAGCACAAATTGCTCCATTCGTGCATAGTGCATGTATGAGGTGCCTACTATATGTCAACTAGCAGCCTTGAACAGACTTGGAGTTGGCTAGACTTGCAGTTTTTCCTGCACAGCATGTATTTGTTGAGGCACATGTGAGATTGAAAAGGGTTTTGAACTTATGTTATTCATATGACAATAAATAAAAATAAAAATATTTATTTGCTTAAAAAATGGACAAAATACAAGATGAAACCAAACAAAACTGAGTAATCTGTGACAGTGGTGTAATTTACTTACCAAATGTTTTCACTAGTAAACTGAATGAATCTAACACAGACAAAGAAGAGTTCATTGCATTTCACAGTTTATAAAGGCTTAATAGAAGCCCACCAGTTTTCTGACTTCTGTCATCACAGGAGCTGCGAGGCTGCAAGCTTTCTCTGCTCCTTTGGCTAAGAGACTCTCAAGATAGCCCCTGTCGGCCCTCAGTCTTTGGATCTCCAGCCGAATGGGTTGCAGTTTCTGTACAATAGCCTCAGCCACCACATTCTTGTATTGTCCAGTGTCCATACCTTCAGCCAGCCTCACCACCTCCTCCACGCTCTGTCCAGACACAGCCGCGTGCATGGAGACTAGGTTTGATACACCTGGCCGACTCTCAGGCTCATAGGTCACTTCAGAAGTGAAGTCAGTCACAGCTCTGCGAATCTTAAGGACAATGTCATCAGGCGTATCGGTCAGGAAGACTGTAGCTAACTTTTGGGGGTCTGACTTGGACATCTTAGAAGATGGATCCCTCAGAGATTTCACCTTTCGAGTGTCACCTGAGAGTTAAACAATAGGAAAAGTTAAACATTTAATCCATGCCGAGTGAGTATTTCCTATAGTTTCCTATTCACGTCCATTATAATAGTTAATAGTTAACTATAATATAATAAAATATATAATTACAATATTATATATAATTATATACAGGTAAGAGTTAACTATATGTGACCCCTATAGAATACACAATCTGAAAGCTGAATAAATATGCTTTCCATTGATGTATTGTTTGTTATGATAGGATAATATTTAGCCGAGATACAACTATTTGAAAATCTGGATTCTGAGCGTGCAAAAAAATAAAATGTTTGGTTTTTTTTGGTAGGTTGATTTTTGGGTTGTCTAAATGAAGCTCTTAGCCAAGCATATTACAAATCAAAAATTAGGTTTTCATGTATTTAAGGTAGTAAATTTACTAAATATCTTCATGGAACATGATTAAGTTAGTATATCCTAATGATTTTTTGGCATAAAGAAAAAAATGATAATTTTGACACATACAATGTACACCCTTGCTACTTATGACTGGTTTTGTGGTCCAGGGTCACATAGTTAAAGTGTTAAAATAATAGTTTTACTCAATAAGGACATCAAAAGTGACAGTAAGGAGTTTTACAATGTTACAAAATATTTATATTTCAAATAAATGCTGTTTAGAAAATTCAAAAGAAAAGAAAAATATCATGGTTTCCACAAAAATATTAAGCAGCACATCTGTTTCAAGCACTGATATTAATAAGATTGATAATTAAAGAGGTGAAGAATAATAAAGAATAATATAATTTCTAAATGATCATGTGACACTGAAGACTAGAATAATGACTGCTGAAAATTCCACTTTGCCAACACAGGAACATATTAGATTTTAAAATATATTAAAATAGAAAACAGTTCTTTTAAACAGTAAAACGTCACTTTATTTTACTGTGTTTTTGAACAAATAAATGCAGCCTTGGTGAGCATAAGACACATCCCATAAAAACTATATAAATTTTTTTTAATTTGTTTTTGGTTAAATAAATGCAGCCTTGGTTAAGACACATCCCATAAAAACTTAACCACTCTGATAGATTTAGTTCAGTAAAGAATTTGCCTTTTTTTTTTAAACTGTTGACTAAATGAACCGGCTCATTTCCACCACTGCCAAAAAAACGGTGCAGGAAACATGCTATTTAATATCACTTTCTTTTAAAAGCTTCCTTTACAATACTGCCTAACCATTTCAATATAAAAGTAATCATAGGATGCAATTTTCCAATTTTTATAAGATAAATTTCAGTAAATTAGCATTACATATAGCGACCACTGGTTGCACACTAATCAGACTGAAATGAAGAACCTCTGGAAAGCAACTGGGTTGTGTAAATATTATTTCTTTGTGGAATCACAACACAGATGGGCTCTAACAGTTGGATCTTTGATTTAGTTTCAGGCAACAGATATTGTTTGGCTTCTTTAGCTTTGGCTCTAGGATGCAGGCGCAGTCTTCCTTCTCATGTAAGAAGAGTGATGTGAACCGGTCCTTTGTGAAGTCACTATAGGGAAACCCCCCAAATCCATTATCACCCCATCACTCAGATAGAGGAGGAAGAGAACAATCCTTTAATCAAAGTGCCATCGCACACATGACTGGTTTCATATTGTGCTTTTATGATGGCGATAATTACAGTGAATGAAAGACTGAAGCTCAAACTGACGATTCAACATGCCAGCCATGTGTTGCACACAACTTTTTGCGCAAGGGTACGTTGCTGTGCGTGTGTGTAACATACAGCGAGGAAAGCAGGGAGCTGGAGAAAACACTTGAGAGCACTGACTTATTTGTGTGTTCGCTGAATGACACGGAGTAATTTGTCTTACTTTTCCACTTTTCAGGGTTTGTGCTCAGGTGAATCTTTATGAGAAAAACAGACTGATTTAAACAGGAAGTTAATGTCATGAGGTAAAAATGAAAACTCCCAAACATACTGAGCAGGGCACGAGGCTCTGGGAAGAACTCTCCGTACTGGTTGTTAAAGATGCGGGCCAAGTCCTGGGCGAGCTCCAAATGCTGGATCTGGTCCTCCCCTACTGGCACATGTGTAGATCTGCACAACAATAACATCACTCTCTCTCAAACACAAAGCTTGGACTATAACCACGCTAAGAATAAAACACATGAATAGCACAGCCAGCCGTACTTGTAGAGCAGAATGTCTGCTGCTTGTAACACTGGGTACGTGTAAAGCCCCACACTGCCTTCATTCTTCTGCTTGCTCTTCATCTGTAAAGAAAAGAAACAGAGGATTTACCGCTGGACGGACAGATGGAGAGGAAAGTTTGAAATGAATCTGAAGCACCTTTCATTACATCTGGCTGCAACTGTCTATTTGTTTTCTTATTACAATGAGGTCTAACATCAAGCCCTTTCTCAGTTTCCCACATCGGCTGAATGAAGGAGTTTTGCCACATTAACGCACACAGACAGCATCTAAAGGCCACTTTCCGCCACGTTTCACATGCACTCAGCTGTTGAGTAAACAGCTAGGTGTTTTCCCTGCAGTGGTGGGAGGCTTCTGGCCGAGCTCTCCTTCAGCAGCAATATAAAAGGGTTGTCCTCTCTGGGTGAATCACAGTCATTATCAAGCCCTGTCTCTCCCTGCCAGGTCCGCCCACCCTCATGACCGGCACAGGAAAAGCCTGTCGCCGTGCCACATGGACAGCAAACAGAGGGAGGCAGGCCTGAGCAATCAGACTGGCATGTTACCATCTTCTAGAGAGGGCTCTAATATATCATGTGTCTTTTTATTTAAAGTGCCCCTATTATGGATTTTTGAAAATGACCTCTCATTCAGTGTGTGACACAGCTCTAAGTGAATGAAAACATATGGCAAAGTTTTAAATCTGAAATGCACCGTGTATAAAGTTATTGTCTCTTAAAAGAAAGAGTCGACTCTGAATCATTGAAACGAGTCGTTTTTAAAACGAATCCCAAGCCGTTTCATGTTGACGTCAACATGAAACATTAGCATATTGCCTGACCACTTGTTGGTCTTTTCAGATGGTCTGAATGAAAATGCAAATTCATTCTTTGCCACTAGGTGCAGCTTTTGGAGCGGAAAAAATAGTGGTCTCCCCGGTAATGCTGTACACAAAGCAGCACTGCGCTCACAAAACTGCTTTATCAGGCATTACAGGCATGATGTAATGAAAATGAGACCAAGCGCTTTATGAGCAGATTAGCATCACGCAAAGGAGGGGTTTGGAAAAATGAATCGTTAAACAAATCGAGCAAATAAGGTCAAAATAAATGCATATTATAAGACAATGAAAGTGTTTTTTGACCTTGCACGCATGTGAACCTGTTGTTGGGGACTCCCTAAACCAAAATAGGAACCATTCATCACCCATAATAGGGGTACTTTAACATACTCTCACAAGCAGATAAAACACAGCAAAAACAAATGTGCTGTAATTACCTTCCATTGAGGCAGGTGTCGTAAACGAGGCATGCTGGTAAGGCAGCCAAGGATCCATGAGAGCTCAGCATGTTCTGAGACCTGCAGAGTAATTATATGATTACATTTTCAGAAAAAAAAAAAAAAAAATTGTAAATGGTGCTCGTTTCTCATTTCATTTATCAATCAATTTATTCAGAAATATATTAAAAGTACAGTGAATACATGCAATGCTTTGAACACATCTTCTTTGATGTGTATGTTTTTAATTTCTGAATTTAAAATTCATTTTGATGGTATCTTTTTTAACAAATTAACAAATAATTTGAAAATCCTCTGTCCGATAAATTAAATTTGGTGTGACAAACATACAGAAACATGGGAATACGCAAACCCCTGGATACCTTCATAAACGTGTCAAAATTAATAAGTCTCTTCAGATAGTTTGATGTTTTCATGACATGGAAAGTTTAGATTGTAAAATTCAGTGTAACTCCCCCAAAACTGATAATGTGTGTGCTACACCATATTTTTAAACTTTAATAAAAATAAAAATTATTCATGATCAACATGAAGTCAAAAAGTAAGTGTCTAAGAACTTGGCACACCATTAAAAAAACAAAAATATTGTTTCTCTTTTTATTGTGGACACATATATTACCATCATGCAATTAAATTATCATTGATATCTCTTGATATGCAGAGTGACAGCACTTTACACATAAACTAGGTATCTTCGTAGCGCCCCTGTGTGGCAGTGAAGAGAACAAGATATTCCTCACCTCCCAACAGGTGCAGACTGGCACAGTATGAAGGCCTTTCTACATCAATACTATATCACAAGTACTCAAACTAGTCCTTCTCTTGTTACAAAATCATGTGATAGAGCTCATTTGATTGGCATTGTGAAATCTGCACAATTCCCAAGAGAGTGTGCACGCACACAGACACACATTCAAAAGAAAAACACTCCTCAAAATCGTTCTGCTTCAGAGAATTAAACTTTATGAGTGCTGGCGACACGGCCGCCATCTCTCATACTCACAAAAGGATTCCGAGGCATCTGACGTAAACCCAGAGAGGAACGAACATAAAACGTGATTTTATGGCACAGCGCTGAAAGAGATATTTATTACAGCTAGCTAATCTACGTGTGAGGGTAAGACGGCGGATATGAAGATGACTGAGAAAATCTGTATCAGAAAATCTGATATAGTGGTGGTGGATATCTTAGATGACTTCATAGGTCAGATTTGTGCAATCAACTGAGACACAGAAATAGTAAGTGAAACAATAGAGCATTAAACCTAAACTGATTATTCCTCAGAAACATACGTGAAAAGAAATTGAAAAGAAGTGCAAAGTGTGAAAAAGGGTCATATTTGTTTAGATTTACACACAAAGTTCAATTACGCGAGTCTGCCAGAAACATACATATAAATCTCTCTGATGTGTGGATGTTATTCTGGTAAAAAAGTTTCTAGTGCAATACGTCCCAAACACACATACAGCTATAACACGAAGCACTATACTTAAGATCCGATTGATTTTAGCTTGTCACCATTTTTTCAATGAAGTCAAGTGTTTTCCTTGGGCCAGGGTATTATTTTCACATGTGGAACAGTCTTGAGCTCGTATGTTCGATGGGAGGTCTTTAGTCCTGCCAAGATATGTGGCATGAAGTTAAAATGGAATAAAATCAGGGGAGTGTGTGTGTGTGTGTGCGTGCGTGCAGGTTTTCACATGCTCGCTGCAAAGTTTCAGTGAGAAAACACACAAAATCCCGACACACTTACACTCTGCTGCACAACACACACAAACACACTGTTGAAAGCATATCAGGTGGCTGAGAGGAAGAACATGTCCACACTTATTATAGTTACCCTTCAAAAGTTGCTCAATTCGAGAGAAAATGTGCTGGACAGCTAGCGAGTTGCTGCGTACAGTAAAATCTATTATTATCCTCCTCTTTCTGCTTCATGTGGTCGCTTTGAAGTGAACCGTGAAAACGAATCTGTGTGTTTTCCCCTATCCTGAGAATTTGTAGAGATAGGAATCGGTTTGGTAAAATAAGCATTTAAAGCCAGCTTCCATTAAATAAATATTTGGCAATGAAAAATATGTTTTAGCTTACTGCCAGTAGTTCAGCCAAATAAAACAACCGGACGGCTATTTAGAATGAGACTTTTGAAGTTATTTGAAAGGTACCTTCCACATATTTTGACATTGTTTAGGCAGAAAGGTTGAATAAAGATGTGCACACTTTAAAACTAGAATACTAGAAGCATTTTGTGATAGTTCAACCCAAAATTAAAATTCATCATTTACTCACCCTCATGTCATCCTAAACCTTTTTGTCCACACATTGAAAGTGTTGCTTTGAACCCCACTGACTTTCATTGTGTGACCAAAAAGAGTTCATTAAAATTTTCTTATGAGTTCAACAGAAGAAAGAAGGTCATACAGGTTTGGAACAACATGAGGGTGACTAAATGATGACCAAATATGCATATTTGTGTAAACAATCCTTAATTAAGGTGATTTAATACATGTTCCATTCTTAAAAGAAAGTCTTCAAAGCAGAACTCACTTGAGACTGCTGGAAAAGGATAGAGCGAGTCGGGTCTATGCCACAGGCCAACAGACTGGCGGCCATGTCCAGGATGTTTTCTCGGAGCATCTGAGGGTCCTGAGGCTGGGTGATGGAATGAAGGTCTACGATGCTATACATGACTGTGCTATACTTGTCCTGCAGGGCCACCCAGCTCTCTAGAGCTCCCAGATAGTTCCCCAAGTGAGGAACACCTGTGGGCTGGATTCCTGAGAAAACCTGTGCTTTAGGGAGGCTCTGTAAAGAAAAAGAGAGAGTTTGAGACCAAATCTGTTAAAAAGAAAGACACACATTCAAACAAAGGAGGGCATAAAAGTGAAGGCAAAGAAAGTTGGTGGTATGCATACAGCTAGAAAGGAGACACCCTATACAGTTTTATGAATGTTATCGAAGCGATAAATCCAAGGCATGTTTCACACTAACAGAGCACCCTACCGGGTGAGAGAGTGCTAGAGCGGAACTTCACCATAGCCAATGAAAACACTCCACAGTTCACAGCCAGCCAATAGCAGCTTTTAAGAGTGATACAGTCGTGGAATAACAATCACAGTAGTGGTCCTGCCCTAAACAGCAACAGAAGAAAGCAGTGCAATGCTATAAACCTATGAAGTATATTAAAGATTGGGAAGAATAAAACAAAGGGGTCATTTTTAAATGTTTGGACTGAGAAGGAAGCCCACTACCCCTTAGTCTTTATTAAAAAACAAAAAAAGATTCATGCCCGCTGATTGCTGGACAAATATTGTGTTACTAGCAGGCCGAGACTTCTGAAGTTTGGAAGTTTTGCATCTGATTCAAAACTTCCAAATTTCCATTTCCAATAGTCAACTTCCAAACAACTTACTACAACTGCCAAATAATCTTTGTACTTCATAAAAAGGTTAACTTTGTTACATAACATTCAAAATGGGAAAAACACACATGAAAAGAGTTGTGAACACCTGCATGGCTATGTATGAGGTGTCTTACTTTGGGGCCCATATACAATCTGAGATCTATGGCTGATCTGAAATCAGTCTGGCTTCAGGGAAGCCTATAGCCAGGGGAATAGAATCACTGATCCAAAGTCATTAGCTAGTTTTAGGAAAGGAGCAGGCTATTTATGCCATTACTGGGTGAGTAATTGCAGTGCAGTGGCCCGAATGCACAGGGCCTCTCTGAGGTGTCAGAAGTGATTTGGGGCAGAACGGAGCCTGGTTCATGTGTGTTCTCACCTTGCGTTGTTCCCCTCTTCCCCTCCGGCCGATCATTAAACATCCAGACATGGTAATGGTGTCATTTGAGACAATCACACATAAGCTGAAACAACACTAGGCCCAACTACCGAAGGAATAATCAACCTATCGCACCTCCCATCTACCGACAAGAAGGAATGTCTGAAAAATCTGATTTTTTATATTAATTTTTTTGGCAACTGGCGTGATGATGGGGGAATTTTATTCAGGAGGTACATTACATAGTAACCTTAGAAATGCCCATTTCAATGTCATTCTTCATTATTTATTAGGGTGTAGCTATGGTTTTAACATTGATGGGGACATTTTCTAA
Source organism: Cyprinus carpio (assembly GCF_018340385.1). Classification (NCBI taxonomy): domain Eukaryota; kingdom Metazoa; phylum Chordata; class Actinopteri; order Cypriniformes; family Cyprinidae; genus Cyprinus; species Cyprinus carpio. Next base: position 19,357,360 of record NC_056605.1, on the reverse strand, counting down.
TCAGATACATAATACAATAAATCCAAAATCTTTATTTATATGTTTAATTTATATGTTCGGTGTATATACATATGAGGGTTTATTTCGCTGTGTTGATGCCATAAAAAATAATGCAAAAAATACAAGCACCTTCTTTACTAAGTAGTCAAATGGAAAGGCCTGTGTTTTCAAATGTAAATTTGAATTCATAAAATAATCTCAAATATACAAGCGTTGAGGTCCTAAATTGTAAAAGCAAATGTGTCAAGAATAAGCAATGCTTATGTCACACACAGATGTTAGACAGCATCCAAGTTAATGTATAAAGTGAAATAAAATCCTTTATTTTATAAATGAAATAATGACACAACACTCTTCCATTCTCACCTGCAGTAATTGCTCAGTTTTTCTTTTACTCAGATTCACTTGGACTTGCTCGCTCTCCTCAGCTGTCCCATGCACCAGCACAAACTACTTCCTCATGACACTTGGCAGGAGCAGCAACTTCTCTCCTATTTTTTTACACTGACAAACGCAACACTGTTATACAACAGTGCAGCAAAGTAGCAAAAAAATCCTCCATGTCTACCATATGGAGTAGACATTAAATCGTATGTGTGTGTGCACAAGCTGATAGAGTTACACAGTACACCTACAATCCCTGTTCTTACACTCATGTAGGCACTTTGTAGGAGTATTTAATTGTAAAACTATCTGTGTGTGTTCCAGTTGGTGTAAGATTTAATAAGTAAGTCTAGAAACAACTAAATACATGGCAACCTCCATTTGACCATTTGAGATGGATTGACCCTTTTGTATTAACATAGTGAAAATATTGCAATACAGCTATGGAAAAACAGAAGCTAGGTTATGTCAAATACAGCTCCAAGGCCACCATGAGACAGAACAACACTTAATCTTCACTGCAAACATATTAGATGTGAAAACAATATCTTACATTTCGCAAAATACCATGCTCAGACAGTATTTGTTGTGAGAACTTATGTTTTTTGTTTAAGCCAGTGGTTTATAAATGGGGTCACATAGAGCAGAGAAAAAACAATGATAAATGTAAATGATAACATGCAACTAATATAATTAGCTTATCAGCTTTTAAAACACTTTTCATATTTTTTGTTGTTGTGTATCCAATCAAAAACTACATATTTTTCACTTGGTAAGAGCCAGCCAAATTAGGCAGGCACCTACAAACCATAAAAAAAGAATAAATATATAACAATGAATTAATAATTGCAAAGTTTAATTTTAGGGGCATTTGATGTTCAATGTAAATTTGGGTAAGGTACTGACACAATGAGCATGTAATTACAACTGGCCATTCAGATTTAATAAAGTTCTTCGATTTGAGCTCTTTAAACTCAAAATCCGTACTATACATGAAGAAACGATAAGGACTCTATAGAGCCATCCATAGCTTAACTCCAGGAACATCCTGGCAGAGAGACGCCCATCTTTGCATGCCACTTCCAACACTGCCTTTCACCACCCTTTATGGTTCTGCAGGAAAGCATCAGCAGCTCAGTAAATGTGGAGAAGCTCTCCACAGGAGCTGATATCAGAGAGGGAGCGTGAGACCAGATCTGAATGGCACCTCTGACCCTCCCGCCCCAGTCCATTTGTCCCCCACTAAGCTTCAGACACACAGAACCTACTGTTATGGTGTCTATCTGCATCGCCTCACTCGCCCTATTAAAACAGACATCACGCTGAACAGAGGAAACACATGCCTTAATCCTGCCACTCTCCGCTGGACTACCAACAAAGCCCTGCTTTGGTGAAGTATAGGCACCTTCCCCTGCCTGAGACGGTGGGGAATGTGTGTTTTTGCCGTACCGAAACACACTCAGCTTGAAGCGAAGTGCGAACGGCTGAAAATAAAACAGGAATAAGACCCGATTCGAAGGGAAAACACATTAGAGAAAGCGTGAGTGACAAAGCCAAAAAAGCAGTGAAAGAATGAGCAGGAGACAGGGCAAAAGAAGAGGTATTTGTGGGGAGGAGTGCAGCGTACAGGAGGTGGCAGGGGGGCAGGAGACGGAGCGTTTGATTAAATCTGCGGTTGACGTTTCGGACAGGTGAGATTGATGAGGTTCCTCTACGCTTCACACTGTGCGGAGAGCGCAGGGAGAGGAACAGAAACACGCAGTGTGGAGAGCCAGGGCTGGGGGCCCTCTCACACCGTGGGGTCCCCGGCCTGATTAATGGGGCTGGAGTCCCTTCAAAAACAGCGCTCCCAGCAGAAAGGGCCGCACCGTGCTCCAAAAATAACCAGGATGGGACAGCCGCTCCACTACGGACTGCGGCTTGGAGGCCAAACCGTGAACCGTTTAGGACCAATCGCTTTTGTTTCACTACAATCCTCCCTCTGCTGATCGCATTACATATTAAAAGATAGGTTACGCTTAGTCTGACATGAAATATAATTATTTGCAAGCTGCACAGAAAAGCCTGCCGAAATCTCAAACCAAAACCCAACGCCTGGCACGCAGAATGATAAATGTCTTGCATGAATTATATTGCGATATTTGGACACTCTATATAAACTATACTAAGCAAATAAAGTACAGAGCCACTTCTGCCTTATCCCCTTTTGAGCCTTGACAGGAAAAAAAACAGAGGCGCTAGCCTACTAATGACAAATTAAACACATAAAAGTCACAACGAAGCAGAAATAACCTGCACACACCTCATAAATTTATCAATGTGTAATTATGGTAACACTCAGGAACTCTTGAGCCACAGTTTTTTCCTTGTTCCCTCTAATTTCCTCCAGCGCTGCGTGTTGTTTTGAGCAGAACCCAGAAGCTTGATACCAGATAGTGGGTGCTATTCAATTAACTACGTCAGATTTTCAGTAACCGTAAGTCTACAGGGTATGGTGCAAAACTCCACACTGAAAAAAGATTGATAGGATTTACTTTAAAACAATATTCACTCTAGGGCTGCACGATTATGACAAAACTCATAAGTGTCGATTATTCCCTTGAAATTGTAATTGTGATTTTTAATTACGATTATCACAGTTTACACTGAATGATGTTTATACCATTGTTTGACGCAACTGCATGTCGTATTTTTATATGTAAGTAAACAAGCTGAAAACACTACCTGAAAAACCTTTAGTGCGTTTCTACAGTATTAAGCCTCAAATGTCAACCATACATCGGATTGGTTTCTTCTTTAAATTATAAAAAAGTAAAAATATGAATGGTATTATAATGTTATACTAAAACTAAAATTAAAATAATGGGAAAATCCTGTAGAAAGAAAAAACGCATCTTAAGCATCCAGAATAACATAACTGGACTTTGAACGATTGATTGTCGCTTTGAACAATTATGTAATTGTGGCATCCATAATTGTAATCGGTGATTAGAAATTTGATTAATTGTGCAGCCCTAATTCACTCAGAAACTGCTAGTAAATTTCACAAACACACTGAATTAAATGCAAAATTTTGAAGTAGAAAAGATTCAAAATAAAACTATTTTCTCCAAAAAACTTGGAACTTTAACTTGAAAAACTATTTTTCACAGCGCAGCATTACTCTACAGGAATTTAGAGCCAAAATACATTAAATTATCTAAAAAATTATAATCGCTTGAGGAGTTATTCAGCATATATTACGTTCATCCTTCAGAATGATGAACCGAATTACACAGCGGAGTGTGAAAAAGTGCCTAGCTGACATGTAAAAACAAATCGTCTAATTAATAAATACAATCAAGCCCGGCTCATGTGCTCCTGCTTTCCTATGGTTTCCTCTCCGGGGGGCTCTGGGAGTAGGTTTAATGGTTTTAGCTGACATGAGAGTTAGAGCATTTAGACCTGAAGGAGAATTAAGAGCCGTTTCCTTTTTGTGCAACACAAGACTGAGATGACTGATATCAGCCATTAAGACCACAGGCGATTAAGGGCCGGATAGGGAGCGTCATGTTTTATAACGCAGCTTGGAGCGAGGGCCCACTGCATCCTGCTGCCTCATGCTGCAACGTATGGAAGGATAATCAGGGAAGTTTCAGGATATGATCGGAACAAAAGCTTAAAACCATCTAAACAACTGCGTAAAACACTCACACAACAGGGGTATTTCAACAGCTCCAGAAACAGAACAAGAGTTTTCAACACAGAGTGAAAGGTTAATGCTGAATTTATTTTGCATTTGCTCGCTGAATCTTGCTGGTTTTGGTGGTGAGAAAATCTAACATGCTCCTTTTATCCTCTTGCCACTATTTGACACGTTTCATCAATAATATTTATTTATAGGCATGGATTCCATAGGTCAAATTTCCCTCTCACTTATACTTGGAAAGAAAAATCTGTGCTCATCTTTTCACACTGCAGCTAAATGACTTTTCATAACCCTTTCTTTGCCAAAAAAATATGCTCCATGATTTGACGTAAATCACACCTAGCAGCATTGTGAACGTCCAGATTAGCACGCAGTGCCTGACATTTGGAGAAAATTAAAACGAATGAAAACCAACACCTCATTTCAAATGTTGCTGCTGGTAATAAAGGACTGCTGGGATGGTTTTGACGTCTTTCTGTAACCTCACTCCCACAGTCGCAGCTCTCTGCACTTTAGCGTCCCAAACGACACACTGCCTGTAGTTAACAAAACAGAGACTGGCTGCCAGCGGTGGACGCACATTCCTACACGGCAAGTGTGCTGAAGTCATCAAATAAAACCGGGTTGTCAATCAAGTCAAGGCAGAGTGGGCTTCACATGCTCTGTAAAAGGCTCACTAGCTATAATTTACTGTGCTCAGGTCCAGTTAGCATTACATACACTCAGGGAATTGCACTGTTAATTAACAGTTTCTTTACATATTCTGGTTCACTTTAAAAGCTGGAATTTCAATATGTATAAAGGGCTGTGATGGCTGTTATAAATAGTGTCATTTTAGGATGGTTTATAACAGGGAGACATGGCTAATTGAGCAAGAAGGAGCAACTGAGCTTTGCAATGAGGGCCAGGATAATCCAAATATAAAAGGTTTTATTTTTACTAAAATGGTTATATTAATAATAACAAGTAGTTCTGGAAATGTTCTATGTCACTTACCCATTTCAAAAAGCATTCAAATATTTCTGTCTACTGGCAAATCACATATCTACACAGTAAAATTCAAATGCTTAAACATATTGTAATAAAAAAGTGAGGCAATCTTAGTTGTTTAGTAATCATTATTGTTTAGCAAAAGTAAAGAAATCTGATTAAAATCATATTCTCTAGAACTCATATGCCAAGTCGCAGAGACAAGGACAGTCCTGTAAGTAATCTTCATCCAAAAAAAAAAAATTAAAAATACAATTTTTTATTCTTTTCTTTTACGGTTTTCATGATTTAACATGGAAATAGTAATGCTACTTTCATGATGAACATCCAGCACAAGGGAAATCAAATTTATAGAATTGTGTTCTACTCCTCTCAGAACATATTTTATAAAAACAAGTCTACAGACTGCTGTAATCTAAAACTGAATTACATATCAATTTTCATACTGTATCCTGCTATTCAAACACTGAACCTCATTATCTTTAGTCTTTGGAATAATGGAATTCATTAACTTATAAACACATCAAACTCCAATGCAAAACATGTCTAAAACAGTTCCACTGTTGTTGTTTTTTTTTTTACAGAATGAGAATAAAATTAGATAATCTTAATTTTGTTATTGTTACCACACAAGAAGTGAAAGATTTATGGATATGAGCAAAAAAAGTTCCAGCTCTTTAAAAAAAAAAGAAAAAAAAACTCTATTATTATAATTTAAAATTGTTTCACAACTGTTTTCTATTTGAACATGTTTTAAAATGCAGTTAATTCGTGTGATGGCAATGCTGAATTTTCCTATTACATATACAGTATATCTCACAACATATCACCACGTTTTTAAAGCTTCAAATCTGCAGGACAGCAGAACCCAATTTCCTTACAGATAACCATGTCAAGACGCTTAACTGCATGTTACAGCTAAATAAATTAAACTGCCACTATCATTAAACTATTCTTGACATTAATAAGCTTTAACAACTATGCACTCATAACAATGTCACAAGCAATTACAGAGGCTCTTTTTAAACAACGCCGTTATTTACACTCTATTAGCCTTTATCTGAAAATACTGTAAAGACTAATGTTACTGTAATGTGTTTAGATTGAACATTACAGCTGTCGGATACTTTCAATGTATTACAGAAGGTTTCCACTGAAGGTGAACCATGTAACAGATCCTCCGTAAAGCTGCCAAACTGGCAAATTATAAAATGGTAAAAAGAGAAGACTTTCTTACCGTCGTTCCCGTCGCTTTCCCAGCTTTAAATAGTCTTCCGTGGGAATTAGACTTATAAACACAACGAAAGACAGATTTCACGTTAAACCTCATGGAGAGCGCCATCTTGACTTATTCATAAACACACGCGTACGGTGTCCAATAAGGGACATACGGCCAAAACACACACTCAGGGCAGCAGCTCAAGCTTAACTTGGAAAGAACTGCCCTTTAGGGAGAACACGAGAACGCGCAGTAATCATATGCTGCTTCCCAAGGTGCCTACTACGCCCGTAAAGTATGTACTTTTTAGTGAAGAAAAAGTAGGCTACACACTTCGAGTGTGTAGTAGAAGAGTACGCAAACTTTAGGACATATCACGTCATACAATTGCGTCTTTAATGTCGCATAATTACACGCATCCTGTCACTGTACAATCATCTTGTCACAGTTAACATCCTCCACATTTCTTTCATTTAACTTCCTACCATACTGGAGAGAAAAGAAGTAGCACGTCGATCTGCGGTCCGCGGGTCTTCATGCAGATAATTCTGCTCATATATTTTCTGCATAATGATGCATTTAAAAGTTAACGACCAAACGGATGTTTATAAAAGTTTGCATTGCTGTTGCAGATGAAATATAACATAGATAAGATTAAATAAATATTATTTTACCAGGTTAAATGATTATTAGTAACTTAAACCCCTTTATCTAAACCCCTTTACTTAACCGTCGGTCGCGCGCATCCGCATGTCTGTAGATTTTTTAACGCTTTTTATTCGTGTTTGTAGTTCTCAACCGAATCATTCGTCAAAGCGCATTGGATTGTGGGTATTATTAGCCATTAGAGTGTGCATGGATCCACACTTCAGAAATCGACCTGAATCGACCATGGATAGTATGAACATTGGGTTAAACAACTTAATCCAGATAATATAATAATAACAGCTCACGCTTAAACCTTCCTTTGCATTGCAAAAGCATGAATGCTTAGTGATTGTGTCTGTCTCATAACCTGAGTTTACTTAGACAGCAATTATGTTTATTATTAAAAAACATGCCTATGCTCAAATATGTCACTACTGTAGGCACATAAACTCACTGTTTTGAGACAGAAAAAAAAGTATCACAGTCCAACTCCAGCATTTCATTTTATGTAATTATCGACCCCCTGGTTTTTCTAACAGATGTTAAAAAAAAAGTACAAACAGTTCTCTGTTTTGCAGCGTTTCAGACTTCTTTAACCACATCTGCAGCTGATTAATCTCACCTTTGCATCTGGTTGTATTCACACACATATTCTATATTCAAGACTGTCTCCTGCGGCACTGTGCACTGTAACACATAGACCATGATCAAGCAGAATGTCTGTACCAAAACCTCACTTTGTGTTTGCATCATGCTGTATGATTCTCGCTCTCTCTGTTGGCTGTTAGTGCCTTTGGCATCTATTCCCTGACCACCCAGTTGCATTGCATTGTTTTGCACCCCTGTGAAGAGGAATTCTCATTAAATCATGATGATGATGATATTTCTCTCTCTTTTCCTAAAAATATTAAAGGTGGTTTTACTACAACATCTCGTTAAAGCCCCCACTTCATTTCTTCTTTTAATGTGCTGTAGCAAAATAAAAAGTTTGTGGTGTTCGGAAAAACCACTTATGCTTACATTTGACATTTTGTGTGTGTGATTGAGTATGTGTGACAGAAAGGGAAGGATGGAGAGACAGTGAGAGAAAGAGAGCAAAGCAGGGTGGGTATGCAGAGACTGAACTGGCAGCACCCCGCAGTGATAGACTTTAGGAAAATAATATGTGGATAATCTCTGTGTTTGAGTGTGTGTGGTCCATGAATAACATCTCCAACTTTACTGAGGTTCCTTTGTTTTACAAAAAGAATATCAGTTTATTTATATTTTTAAGCAATGGATAATCCAAATAAATGTAACTTCAAAAGAGTGTAGGCAAAAAACAGAACGTGCTCAAAATGTAAACATTTTTGATTTATTCAAAGTTACATTTACGATGCATTTATTTAAATAATAGTACACAAACACTTGCTGCAGGAACTCGCTATAGAACAGTGCCTCCTTTTTAATTCATAAATTGGAATTTGTATTCAAATTGTCTCAAAAAAAAAAAAAAAAGTTGAATTGAGATAACAGGACAATACATTTCCTGAATTGTAATTAAAATAAATTTGACACACCAAATACATTCTGAGAAATAACGTGTTCTCCACAAAAGTTAATTTATTAAAGTTTGATGTAATGGAATTAATGTCAAATATTTTCTTTCACATTGTGATGAGCATCTGAGTGAAATGGAATCAAAAAAGAAAAAACATAGAACATCAACTTGGCTCTGTATGTTTTTTGATATGCAAGCTTTCAGTGATTGCAGTCTGTCATACATCACCAGAGGGAAGTTTGTCATTTCACAAGAGGATTGGAAAAGAAATTACAAGCTCAAAAATTGTTAGATGGATGAATTGTTCACAAGTACAACAGTTAGAAAACAGACAGGGAGAATTTCTATTCAAGACCCATAAACCTTAAAAACATCGAAAGTCTTATAAACCGTAAAGAAACCGTTTTTTAAATATTTTTTACTTAAATCTGCTTCCTTCTTCCTACATTTAAATTCAATTCTGCATTCTGTTGACAACCCCATTTGAATTCACTGTTTTTCAGAAGGGGTGCATAGCCCTGCATGCTATCAACTGTCAAAAATCTTTTTGTTTCCATATTTATTGCATGCAAGGCCTGTCTGCTGCGTGAATGTCGACCTCTTTCATCGCCCTCCCTGATCACTAATTGTTCATCTCCTCACCACAGATTTATCTGCCTAACCACCCTCATAGGTCTGTTCTAAAAAGCCTGGCCAAGTCTCAAGTAATAGAACCAGGGCCTATTGACCGCCCCTGATGTGCTGTGGAGAGAATGGGCAGGGTGGCTGTAACCAACAGCCCACCTGTGATAATATATAGAGGCAGGGGGCCATGGCCCACCACGGGGCAAGGCTATGAGGGCATGGGCCTGGGGAACGCAGGGACCGGGCCTGGGCCTCAGCCTGCATCAACAGCTCCCTGACACGCCAGCATCCTGACACTGACAGACAGGCCTTCCCCTCTGACACTGAGCCCACGGGACGCCTGCCACCCAAGTCGATGGATGGATGGATGAATTGGTGAGAAGATGGATAGGTAGATGGATGGCTTGGCTAAATAACAGTTCCATTTAATTGAAAAGTTCTAAAGAGCGCTATTGGAAATTTCCATGTATTTTAATTATTTTTCCCCCTCCTACTTCGGTCCGTTAAGAAAAATAAACAGCTGGTGAGAAGTATTTTGTGTAAAGCAATGTTTGCTCCTGAGAGGAGAGTCTGGTTTCCATTACAGCTATGCCATCATGTCTGAATAGCCTGCAGCAGCGAGCGAGATGGTAGTCCAAGCAGACCGGGCCGGACTTTGGGTGGGCTATAATGGAGTTATCTCTTTGACTGTTCTTCCTCCAGAACGCCACAGCTCCGTTTGCTGAGACCTGAGGCTTCACGTTAAGCACAGGCCACCAGACGTCCCTCTCAGCTGTGAGGAACATGTGCTGTGGTCCTCCTGCCTGTCAGAGGCAAATGCGTGACTGTTTTCGAACAGGCAGGGAAGCAGCCAGCCGTGTGTGTCTGTGTGGTGCTGAGGTGGGAGGGGGTCGTCCCTCAGGATGGATGTGTTTCAGCACCTTGTCTACTTCTCTGTTATAGCGCTGACAGAACAGGAGGGAAAGAGTGACGGGGGTGGAGAAAGGGTCTCTGCTCTCTCACTCCCATCTGCTGTCTTCACTCTCCGGCTATCATACAGTAAAGCACGAGTGTGGGGTCAAAGATCACGGTTAAGGTCATGAGCTTAGAGAAGATAAACTGCATATAATACAGTGGCATTTTGATCTTGGCCAACAGAGACTCATGCACATTAGTGAACATCTTAAACTACCATTCATAGGTCTGTAGTTGCTTAGATGATTTAATGTTTTTGTGTTGAGTTTTTTATGTTAAGTTAGTATGACTGGCATTATGATTTATTGCAGTAATGCTATAATGTTGTGTTTGTTTTGAATTTTTTTTCTCTATTTAAATATGTTTTAAAATGTTGCCATTAAATGCAGCCATTACTCCAGTCTTCAGTGTCACATGATCCTTCGGAAATCATTCTAATTTGCTGATTTGGTTTCTTATTTCTATTAATGTTGAAAACAGATGTGCTGCCTAATATTTTTCTGGAAACTGTTATCATTTTTTTTTCATGATTGTTTGATGAAAAGTTCCCACAGCATTTATTCAAAATAGAAATCTTTTCTAAAATTTAACTCTGTTAACTCTTAACTCTTACTTTTGCTCAGGTTAATGCATCATTGCCGAATATAAGTATTCCTTTCTTTAAAAAAAAATCTTGATGACCGTAGTTTTAAATTGCAGGGTACATTTGATATTATTTGTTATTTTGTGTATTAGTATTGAAAAAGACTTTCAAACCTTGACCATCCACTTACAGCAAGTTTTGCACATCAGAAGATATCGGATGGCTGCTGTGACAGAGATTGCAAAAAAAGAAAATTACATGCTTTTGATTAGATGTCACATGCAATAAATTGATAAGTTGCATTTAGGACTAACTTTTTTTTCCATTATTTTTTAGGTTTGATGATTGCATGGTAATTATTGGAATAATGATTTCCAGCTCTTCGGATCCATAATGATGTATATCAGAACACTGATACTGGAAAAATGAGACTTTTCCTAATTTGACCACAAAAAACCCCCCAAAAAACACTGGTTATAAATCGATGGACATTATTATTTTGGTCTCCTTTTGATGAAAAAAACAAAAAACAATAATTGCTAATTTAAATGGAAATTTCACCCTAGCATATCCAAAATGACCCTTTTTTCAGTTTGGAATTCTGAACAAGTAGGAAAGCAATTGTTTTAGTCTATATGTCACTTTTTTTCCTTCTTTCACACATAACCTGATTGTACTGGTTCCTGTACTTCTTGACTCATGTAGCACAAACTGTGGGCAGATTCTGAATAGACGAGAGAGATTTTATTTATTTTGACAGTGCATGCAGCTCTTTGATGATTAAATCATTTATTGATTGATGCATCATTACATTAGGCAATGCTAATAGCACCATTAAACTTCATGCTTAGCAAACTGATGAATGAAATGCAAATGTGATACTTCATAATATGAGAAAAGTTTTATTTAAAAGGGAAAGAGCTACAGCTGTGGTTATAGGTGTTACTGCTGTGAAGTAAGAGAAAGAAGGGGAGAAAAAAACAGACTGGAGAAAGGAGGCACCGTAACATCGGAGCAGGACTTTGATTATATCCAGATAGCCTGGTTTCACCACCGTGCATCATTACAAATGTGCCCCTCTTCTGAATCTACTTTCACACACACACACACGCGCGCGCACACACTGCTCTATGCAGTACATATTATAAAGCATGCATCAATGTGTGTGTGTGTGTGTGTGTGTGTGTGTGTGTGTGTGTGTGTGTGTGTGTGTGTGTGTGTGTGTGTGTGTGTGTGTGTGTGTGTGTGTGTGTGTGTGTGTGTGTGTGTGTGTGTGCCCCTTTTAGGCTCTGCTGCTGTCAGCACGCTACTCTTCATAGTATGTAAAGGGTATCACTTTACAGTGAAGTCACAGGCCTGGAACCTCCTCCCTCTAGCTGCAGCAAACCCTGTAATTTCAGTTTGCATCTTATTTCAGCGTAATCTCTTTACATTCTTCACGGAAAACACAAAGCTGCTGTTGTTAAGCGGGGGGAGACTTCAGTATCTTTGCGATAAAGGTACAGGGAAAGTTAAAGGGTACAGCATGTCTCAGTTTAAGGGGGATTTACAGAATATGAACAGAATCAAGGAAACAGATACACAGTAGCTGTCGTCCATCTTGTGGTGACAAGTGTAGACTGGCTGCTGAAATTCAGAGAAGACACTGTCCACATTATAATTTGCTGCTAAACTGTCATAATTCCAAATGTACAGGAAATGCCATGACTGCAGGCGACACAAAATCACTGAGCCCAAAATAGAAGCGCCTATATTTTCTGGGTTTGTGACTCTGACTCTCAAGAAAATTAGCTGGTTCAGTGACACACAAGGGCGAAGACAAAAACTTCTTTGAGCGTTTGCATGTAATTAGAAACATAATTAAAATGTACAATACGTGGCTCTGAGAAAAAGCAGGATCTGTTGGCTGGTTTACGGCCTGTTGGTTTACAGCTGTTTTCCTGAATAATTAAGCGAGGAGAAAGCCAGCCGTACCCACCACAGCTGGAATCTTTTTTCATATCCTAAAGACGGCTGTCCGAAGATTAACACTAATTTAATAGAACCCATAAACATCTCAGATGAATAAGTAAATAGACGTTTGACGGGCAGTGACAGATATTGCAGCACTAATCATTTTCTAGTAATTTTATTTGTGTTCATTTCTATAAAGATTTCACTACCTGGGCTGTACAGTTATTTTGGTTTATCTTTGATTTATCTACATATTTAATATTAATATAAAATAACATACATAAGTTTATTTGGCGTACATAAAATAAATGCAACAAATTCCATAAACGAAATAATAATAATGAAAAAAAATATATATAGAAGAGAGAACTTATCCCTTTCAGAACTGAGAAAGTTTTGCAGTGTACTAGTCAAGAGGCTTTCTATGTTGGATTTTTTATGCAAAACTTTTAGCTTAAAGCATAAAAACTACATTTACATTTCCAAACAACTATTTCATATTAGCCTACCAGCACATTTTTACCGCTGGTTTTTAATTTTGTTTAAAGATCACGCCAGCTTGTGCCCAGAACCAGCTGGTTATGATAGCTCAGACCATTAACTGAAAATATGAGGCCAACATTTCTGTGCCAATCTGAATATGTAGATTTTTTTCCACATTAATGAAATGACTATGTTTATTCAACTTCCAAGTTTTTTTTCTGAACATGAAGGTTAAATGACTGATGTACAATGAAATCAAAGGTGTGGGCTACTGTGGGCTTTGCAACAAACATTAACAACTTTCAAAGTGTCAAAATTGCAGTTTCTTGGAGACACTAATATTAGGAAGCATGCTGAGTAAATAAAAGGCAAGGTAATATAAAAAAATGGGGGGAAAAAATGCCGTAGAACATTCGTTTCAGTTTGTGTTGTAAGAACCTAAGTTGTAAAAGCACCAGTCATACATGATTACCATCATGCTGAGAAAAAATATTAAGATTTACAGAACCAAAATATTTTAAAGCAAGAAAGTTGTACATGTGGTTCATAATGTAATTTGTGATCATGTTAATGACCAGATGGGAAAGGTTCTAACACTGGCCAGTGTAGGCTACTTAAAAAGGCACCATATCTATAGATCTACATTTGACACAGATGTGAAATTAAGGAAAATTTATTTTCAATTAAAAAAAGAGATCAAAAATAGAAAAATTTATTTTGAAACAAATATTGCAATTAACTGCATACAATTTTTTTTTAAATGAATATGGGGCTTTAAAAAATCGTAAATATATTTACAAAAACTATTTTTAGAATTTTATTCAACTAAAATAAATAAATAAAAATCAATTGCACATTTACCAAATCGACAAAGAAACACTGAAAGTTCATTAAGTTGACCTGCAAGTGTAGCCCATGTTGTCTGGTCAGTTAAAAAAAAAAAAAAAAAAAAAAAAAGAACTACAAAACAAAAACAACACGAATAGGCCTATTACAGTTAACTTATTATTTTCTGAGCAGAGATTATTACCAGAGATCTTAAGATGCACGCGAGCACTGTGTAAACAAATTGTATGTCGAGTCGACGTCTTCATTTGAAAATAAAGAGAAAAGTAGCACATCGTGAAAATAAGTAATCAGTCCATACCTGTCAAACTAACCCACTTTTGCATTTAAAGTCCTACTGGTAAACAGCGCGGAGGTCGTGGGTCAGTTGCGTGGTCATAGGTCACCCTCTAGTGGAGAGACCGCAGAGTGTCAGAATGAAGCCTCGATCAGGCAATGAACTCAGAGCGGACACGGAGGAACAGTTAGGCTCTTGCAGTAAGTTAACTAACCGTAAGAGCACTGATAGGGACGGGGCATATAATGAAGCGCATTTAGAGCACATTGCACGGGTGAATGAGCCGGCTAATGGAAATGATAGACATGATTAGCCTTTAATGTGCGCTGAATGAGGGGATCGGGTATCATAGGCACTGCAAAGACAGCACGGAGAAGGTACATTTATGGGGCGCTACATCTGTGCATCAGCATCCTAATGAAAGCTTCATTCCTGAGCAATCAAGACCCTCAAGGCAGAAAATAGGCCGCGCACTGCGGAGGCGCGCGCAAAAGTGGCCAGCGATTCCGTGGAAACCGAGTACTCAGCATGTAAATAATGTGATCTATCGATGCCATCTGGAAAAGATTGGGTTTGGGTGCCTTAACCGCCTCTCTACTGATATGCGAGGGGTATCCATTACCATATTTATTTGTACTGCTAAACTTAGTCCGCGAATGGGATTATGTAGTGGCGGATTGAGAGTAGATCCTAAACAAACACATATATTAAAGCAGGATTTGGAGTATAACCTGAACAATAATGGATTTACAAGACAAGAGGCTTTTCCCCCTTTTTCACAAGCTCTCCATTTTTCAAAAATTGAATCCAGACTTTTTGGGGGTGAGCCTTTTTGCTCTGCTAGCGCAGTGAGGGAGTGGGATGTGGCCAAGGTATTTATCATATTTGAAAAATCTAGTTTGATGGGGGAAGGGGACAAAGAGTAATGGGGACTGGAAGAGAAGCTACTCAGTCAAACTCACAGTCTTGGAAAGAGAATCATGCTCGAGTTGCTTGTGGCACAAACATGAGGTCCCTCCTGCTCTGTAAAAATGGTAAACGGTGTCATCCAGTTCTCTTTTCCCCAGTGGACGAATGCAAGAGTCTTCCTCCGCTCTTCCAGTCGTATTCTGATGAAGCAAGCAGTCCATGTGTTGAGAGTAAGGACTGGTGAATAGGTCTGGCCCGCAGACTGACAGCAGCCTTGAGAGCGAGTTTACAGTGAGCTCTCTATCTACTGCTCGGACTGCTTTTCCCATTTAGATTCCCTCCTGAAATCCTCGTCTGCATCCAGTGTCTCGAAATAAGAGATTCCCCATTCCTTGACCTCTGTTTTTATCTAGTTTCCTGCCCTCTCTGTGCAGATAAACTTAATGTACTCCTTATGAAGTCAGCCGTCATGAGAGGTCGCACATGCAACAGAGACAGAGGTGAACGGAATGCCCTCTGAAACACTTCTCAAACTACAACGTCCAAATTCAGCTCTAAAATAGGATTGAAACACTATACCTTGTACTTGGGATCAATCCCTTTTAGTTTAGTTAAGCAGTTAACTGTGTCAGGGAGCAGTTTTAACTTTGATAATAAGAAGAAATGCTTCTTGAGCATCAAATCAGCATTTAAGAATGATTTCTGGAGGATCATGTGAGACTAAAGACTGGAGCACATCACAGGAATAAACTGCATTTTTAAATATATTCAAACAGAAAAGGTCATTTTTAAATTGTAATAATATTTCTATTTTTACTGTATGTTTTGATCAAATAAATGCAGCCTTGGTTAGGATAAGAAAAAAAATAGTGCAGGCTGCAGACATTTGAATGATATTGCAATATTCATATTTTCATAAATGAGACACAAACAGTAATTAAGGCAGTACTTCCTTGTCATTGCATGCTTGTGTTCACAGATGTCTGTCCAGTGAGTCCTATATATCTGAGCCAATTAGGACCAGGTGATGGGAACACCACAGAGAGGGGGTCCGGAGGTCCTGCAGACATGCTGACATAAAACAGAGATTGCTGAGGAGAGATAAGGAAATGATGGATGTTAGTAGACAGGATATAGACACCTGCTCCTGTTCAGCTTGTGTGTCAAACCCTGTGCACATAGTCATCATTAAAGCAAACATCTTTGTTTGAGGACATTTTTTTAAGGTATTTTGTTGCCTAACTGTCATATCATGCTCTTTCATATCATTCCTTCACTCTTGTTCTTTGTATCTCCCCCCTCTTTTGCTTTCCCATCATCTGGTATTGATATTTCTTTCTCTGTCCTCAACTTACCTATTAGATGTGAGCAGTGTAGATCGCAGAGCAGTCTGGGACATTAGGCCTATATTTTCTTAAATATACATTGGGATGGAGCATATGAAAGTTAAAAAAAGAGTACTTTTGTTATATTATTATTGTATATTTTATTGAGATACCTCTACTTTAACTTACAGGACTCCAGCACTGGTAATGGGCATGCAGAAGAACTATGTTCTGAATGGAGTGGGAAAGTGTGCTAATTAGGGCCTTTTGCAGGCCAAGAGGAAGTGGGCTTGCCAGGTCTCCTTTCCCCTGCTATCCTTCACCCTGAAATGGCTGGGACCGCCCGGGGCTGGACCACCTCCCCTGGAGCTCCCAGGGAGTGAGATGCCAAGTCCAATCTCTCCGATTTCTCTTCATCATTTATTGAGTCCATTCTCTGTAGCCACTCAACAGTAAAGAAGATGGACGTGTCATGCTGCTGTTTCTACTGTCTTAAGTTACTTGCTGAATTGTTAATTTGGACCCTTTTGTAGCGCCATAAGGGAGATGCCTTTGGAAATGTTTGTGTTATTGTGAAATCAGATTTAAAAGTTAATTGTGTAAAGACATTTGAGGGATGAAACCATATATGATAACTGCAAGAAAATGCATTCACAATGTACTCAATCTTAAACCTGTAGCAATGTTAAAATACCTAATCTTTTAATTCTCCTGTCCCAGTTTAACATGACAAAACGTTAAGTTAGCCATTTGTAGACATGTTTTACACAGAAATCACAATTCGTTCACAAAAGTTTATTGTAAATTGGTCAAATTTAGAACCAACTGAAATAAATCACAGACTCCAAGTCCCCTCAGAAACAAGCAATTTGAAATTGTGGATTTATGTATAATAATAAAATGATGACAACAACAAAACAACGGTTTATTAGTAGTAGTCAGAGCTGGGTGGTAACTGCATGTAATCTGGATTATGTAATCAGACTCCAAAAATCAAGTACTTGTAATTAGAGTATATTACATTTTATATTGCTCATAATCAGATTAATTACTTTTTTATGGATTACATATTATTCACACAATGATAGTAAATCGTTCCTAATTTATTGATTATCCTTAATTCTTCTTTTTCTCTTTTAAATTTTAATTTCTAAAAATACTGTGTCGTACCATTTAGCTTTGACTATATTCCCAATATAGAATGACCATGTCAATAAATGTATGATTTAATTACTTATTAGCTTTTTATCAACTTGCAAACCCACTGCACTGCCCAGTTTGGAAAAACGTGGTTTAATGCAATGTTCAAAGCACTTAGTGATGTTGATATTAAAAAAAATTACAATTTTCATTCTCTTTTCTTTTTTTATACCAACATTTAATGGTAAGTTTAAAACAAGTTAGATAAAAAGTAATATAAAAAAAATAGTCAGAATACATTACCTAAAATAAGTAGAGTAGATTGCATTACTAACTGCAGTTAATGGACTATAATTTGTAGGCCTAAATAATCTTCCCAGCACTGGTAGTACTAGTAATGTTAACGATGTACCTATTGTGTTGCAGCTGGTTTTGGGAATGGTACACAGCGCACTAGAAATATTGCTGCGCATGCTCACAGACGAGAGCACGCAAACAGGAATAGTGTGCAAGTTCGGTTCTAAAGAGTAAGCCCTTATTTGAACGTTATGAGTGTGCTTTGAACAAATTATTAGCTGCAGGCACGAGTTCAGTTCCCTCAGAGTAATCCGGATTCATCGGCATTAGAACAGGTAAGAAAACCACATACGCGCGTAAGCTGTTGTGAATAGGAAATGCATGAGATTTTTTTTTTCTTCTTCTTTTTTGATTTCACGTAAATTCTCAAACTTTTAAAAATGTTAAATGGATGAGGTCCATTATTTTTGTAATTTGATTTGGTGGAGTTATAGGCTTAGAAATTGCACTAAGCATCAGGTCTTTCTGCTTTACATCAGTCATATAGTAACGAAAAAAATCATATGGAAGATGATAGGGTTCAACTGTGCCTTTTATTGTCTTGCAAAAAAAAAAGCTGTAATTTGATCACAAAGCAAAGCCTCCACACATGCTGGACAGACTGCTGTCCATCTACTCCACAGCACCTTTTGCTCTGCCCAATCTGCCACACAGATGTGGAGCTGAATCACAGTTGCTGCTTTCATTTTTTTATCTAGAGACCCTAAAACAGATAAAAGCAGCAGTTTGCTTTTACTGTCTAGGGTGATGGCTTTGCAAGGTTTGCTATAAAGCGCTCAGCTGGACATGGACGATGAGACACAGGTAACGATGAAGTTATCACCTCTGAGGCCCGTTGAGCTTAAATCTTGCTAAACTTAAGCTGTCTAGTGAGAATGGACTTCATGGGAAAGCAGAGCTGACTGGAAACAGGCTATGTTTATTGTATACCTCTGTCTTCATCCATCATGTTTTATTTTGTAAAATGATTCAATATGAATTCTGTTAGAAAGGTAGCACCACTATGCTGTCCTCACTCTTAACGGATCAGGTCATATGTAGTTGATAGGAGAAGCCTACACAAGCCATGCTTCTATGTTTGGAATCAGAATATTATTAATTTTAATAACAGCAGCAAAGTTTATATTCCTAGCTGGTAAAATGTTGTTTTCAATTCACATTTATTTCAAAATGCCTTCTGTCTCCCATTGTGTCATTTTTTTGGGTTGCATGAACATGAACATGTTTCAAAATGACAGCTGAGATCATAAATAATTTTATGCCAGCCAAATCCCACATGCACATGGAATTTGCCCTCATACTCTTAAAAATAAAGGTTCCAAAAGGGGGTTTTCACAGCAATCTCATAGAAGAACAGTTTTTAAACATTTTGTATAGTGTAAAGAAAACTAAGTCTAAAGAAAAACATTTTCACTGTGAAGAACCTTTTGTGTAATGGATGTTAAAGGTTCTTGGTGAAACTATCAATGCCATCAATGAACTTTTAATTTTAAGAGAAACCCTATTTTCCCATTTCTGTTTTGACAGGAACGCCAGAGGAATACAAGTATTTCTGAGCTACAGTACCAGACTCCCAGCAACTTTGGCATGTGTGCAGATTGGTAAGTCAGTTGACCTTTTTTATATGCAGTATGCACACCTCTTTTACCTCATATTACCCAATCTCTGTCCCGTTTAACATAACATGGAGTGAATGGGAAAAGGCTGGACATTAGAGAGAGATGCAGATACTGGGTGGGAGGGAAGGAGAGTGGAGGGTTCCAGGAACATGAGTATATGTGGTAGAGAGGAGCAGAGCAGAGTTTCTCTATCAAAGACCTTTTCCTTCCTCTCATAAATACCACATCGATGAATAATAGCCCTCCCTCTGCACCATGGGCACTGACTCCAGCTCACAGATCTGGACAACATATGAAATCAGTACACACCGAGCCCCGGCTGCAGCTGAAATCTCCTCGCCTTTCACTCATCAACAAGTTCATCTGGTGTGTAGCGCTCGCACTGAGAGTCAGTCTGTATACAGCATATGCATGAGGCGTAACCAACTGTAGGTGATCTCATATTCACAACACATGAACAGGAACTGCTGTATCATTCTTGCCATTGAACATGTGTGGGACAAGATATTAATTAATGATTCGTACAGCTTTGGAATCATCGAGAGTTGTGCTATTCTTAAAGGGATAGTTGATCCCAACTGGATGATGTGATATAAAGATAGGCCTTCTATCCTGCTTCTGGAGACCTACTGTCCAGTTTATATTCAACCTGCTTCAGTACACCTACCTGCAATTTTTTTTTCAAGTGATCCTGAAGACCTTGATTAAAGTAGGTTCAGGTGTTTTTCATTTGAGTTGGAGCTAATCTCTGCAGGACAGTGGATCTCCAGGACAAGGGTTGAATACCTCTGTATGACAAATTGTAAGATATAAAGTAAAAATGATGAGAAATAAAGTTGCCATAATGAGATTGTTGGAGTTACAAAAAATATAGTTGCAGCTGTTAGAAATAAAGTTGCACGTAAGAAACTGTGAGTTATAAAGTCATGAGAAATAACATTGCAGACAGTTGTCAGAAATAAAGTTGCACTTATGAGATATAAGGTCAAAATTAAATTGCTATGAGAAAGTAACAATTACAGAAAAAGAAGGTTGCAGTTGTCAGGAAAAAAGAAATTGTTAGATAAAAGATTTAAAGTTGCTATTATGAGAATATCATCATTTAAAAAAAAAAGTTGCATTATTTAGAAATGAAGCCAGACTTCTGAGATAAAAAATTTAAATAAAAAAGTAATAGAAATTGAAAGATAAAAATTATGGAAAATACAGTTGTGTGAGATTGTTGAAACATTATGATGAAAAAGCCACTGAATGAATTTAAGAGCTGCAAAAAAGCTGAAGATTTTCAGTGAATAATAATAATTCACCATTTAAATGAAATAGTGATCTGTGAATAGTGATGGTAACAGCAGATAATCACTGAATTTTCATATTTGGGTGAAATATCCATTTAATCCTTAACTGAAACAGTAAATGTTTCTAATGGGAAGAGTTGAGGTTTCCATGCTGATTGCATCACCTGAGAATTTGGCCAGACGGAAGCTGAGGTCTGTCCGCCTCATTACCCACAAAGACCCAATGCATCTCAGTGCAGCCTAAGAAGAATTCCTAAAAATCTTCTCAGTCGGACATCCCCGACCATAAACAGCTCATCAGAGGATAAAGTGCTTTGTAGAAGACAGCAGTATGCATGTGCGTGTCTTTGTGCTTTAAGCTTTTTATGTCTCTATCAGCTCCCCCTCAGCAGCAGAGCTGTACGAGTGAGACGGGATGAGGGAAAGCAGTTGTGGGAAGCTGGCGAATGAGCTAAGCTTTGAAAGTGAAACATAAGAGAGGCAGATCATAAGAGCCAGGAAAACTGATATTCTCCTTGTTAAGGACTTGCTAGCTTCAGTCTCTGTAGTGGAGGGTTCAACTTTTAACAGGAAACAGGTCTGAAGGAACCTGCTTGCAACACACAAGTATTGAGCATTCACACAAATGCAGATGTGATGTGTGTTATATGCTACTTCACTTTCACTGTTAAAATAATCTGATCGCGCGATATAGCCGGTGTATTCTCCCACATTGTAAGGATGAGATCCCTTTAAGGCTGTCTTTAAAAAAAAAAAAAAAAAAAAACATGGACAAATGAAAGCATGGTGGAGATGTGTTATCTGCTCTGGTCACAGTAAAATCTGCCACGTTTACTGCTGAATCTTCATTGGCTAAGGAGAGCATTGGTAAGCCAAAAGGATATTTGCCGTAATTCGCTCTCATAGGACGCCTCATGAGTTCCGTATAAAAACGTCATTTCCCTCATCGACGTGGCATTCTCTTCTTCCTCTCCTCCTTTCTGCCGCTTTCTTGTTTTTTTCTTGCCATCTCAGTTCCTGTCTTCTTTTAAAAGTCTCATAAATCAGACACTAAGCTTTTACTCTACATTATTTATATCAGTTTTAGAGAGTAAATAATGACTACTGATGCTGTTAACTACTTTTTTTGCATGACAGATGTAGAAAGATGTAGTATATTATATTTATTATATCATATACTATATTTAGTATATTTTCAACTCAGTTATATAAATTAGTATATTCAAAGTATATTTCGATTGTTGTAGCATTTTTTTTAAGTTCTGAAAAATGGTTAGCTTCATGTTGTTATAACTTTTAAGTATTTTGCTATATATAACAGTAGATACATTTAAGGGGATATGTTTTTTAAAATAAATAAACACTCTTAAATCAAGATAAAGAAGGAAAATGACTTCAGATATTTAAGTCTTGTTTTCTACAACAACAACAAAAAAAGCCATCAAAATTTAGTGAGTTCAAACATAAAATGAAATGTTAATAGTGTAAGAAAAATTATTATTTAGAGATAATTTTTCTTACTCCATTGACAAGAATGAAGTAAATGTAGCTTGATTCAAGAAGAACAAGAGAAATACTAAGAATTTTTTGCAGTGTAGCCTTTGATATAATTTAGTCAAAGAAAAATGAATTTAGGTGATGGCTGACAGCATTTCTTAAAATTATGATTAACACGTAGCTCAGAAAGCAAAAGTTTTAAAGTAACTTCCCCACCGCTGGTGTGTATACTTGACTAAAGATCCTCTGGTGTAGGTTGTAATGTAAAAAAAAAAAAAAAAAAAAAAAAACATGATGCAAAACTGGTGTCTTTCAGCAGGTTTGCTCCTTTGAGCCCTGCCAAGGCTTTTGTTTTCCATTTGTCATATGATAGTGCTGATTTTTGGTGGATTTCATGCTTTGTTTAATAAAACAAAACTTGTGTAAAGCTAATGTGGCGCCACTTTTCATTCAAGCAAATATGCTTTTGTCTCTGTCACCCGTCAGTGCATGAGACGGTACGTCTGTCTTGGAGATCCAGTCTGGTGTGTGGAGCTGAACGGACAACCGTCTTTTAGCATCAAAGCTAATGGGGTGATTGACATTTCTGGGTGGCATGAGCTTTATGTCAGTTTGAGCAATGGTTTGGACATACAGATCCAAACAGATGCTCACTCTTAAAACGTTTAATCTTATTTAACATTCCACTGAGTCCACAGACCCAATAAAAGCATGCTCTGCTCATCTGTTACTGCAGTGTAGTTGTAAATAATTTAGTTATCATGTGCTTTTGGCGGCATAATTTGGCCAACGCCCCAGTGCACTGCAGTGGTCACTCTCTGATGGACAGCTTTACATCTCTCTGTGAAGTTTTTTTTTTCCTTTCTCTCTAAAATGAACACAGTCGCATGCAAACATCTGCTCTGTATCATTAAAAATAAAACCCAATGAAAACATGCACATGCCTCTGCTTTGTAGTGCATTTATATAGAGTTCTTGAGACTCTGGATTGATTGGGGTCCTGAAAAATGGCCTTTCTCTCTCTTTTTGTACAGCTGTAACAAATTGAATGCCTGACTCTCATCAGCAGCTTTTCCCTCAACCCTGTGATGAATTACTGTCAAACAGCATCCCGGCGTGAGCACGGTGAACACAAGAAAACATCAACGCCAAGGCCTTCATGACACAGAGCGAAAGCAAACAACTAACATCAAAACAAGCACAAACTTGGCATCATGTGGAAGTATGATATATGGTATTTTATTGTGTTTAATTTTGGAGGGTAGGCATCTAATGCAACAATTTACAGGTAGAGAAGTGAAAACAAACTGTTGATTGAGTTGAGGTAAGTTTGAGCAGGAATGAGATGATGGACCTATTTCACAGACTATGATGATACATTCATCAGCATAGTGGACATTATCGATTTCGATATGTCACTCATATAATGCACCTCAATAATATTTTTTATTATTTTTTTGTGATGAACAACTGACTATAAATTATCCCTTATTTGTTCAACGGTTTATACTTTGAAGTAACTAGTCAAAGATATGAAAGCAAAATATCAATTTTAAGGCGGACATGAGGCAGACACAAACTATGGAAAAAAGGCATACTTGATGCGTCCAGCTGGACAAACTATATGGTAATTTGCATAACTGCATAATTGTAGCTGAGCACACACACAGCTGATTAAATGTGGACACTGAGACTGAGGTCCTTCACAGGACAGTAGAGGAGCATCTGACCTCATTCTCATTTTTACTACTCCAACCATACTGGAACCCAACACTAGTTTAAATGACCCAAAAGATCCTTTCCAGATTAATCAGCATAGCAGTTGAATCTAAATGAGAGCACTCAATTTTTCCATTCTCCATTCCTTTTGAGTGTTTGATTTTTAGCAGGAAAAATGAGCACATTTGATCAAACAAATATTCTTGATTTCACCTAGTTTTGCGTAATCAAGGTGCTTGAACTCATCTTGCTTCATGGATGGATGATAATTAACTGGGCCATAACAATAACGAGAAACATTTATATGAAACTGATCCAAGGTTATGGGTGAGATTTGGGACAGTCGGATGGTTCTCATGTGAACTGACTTTAGATGCAGTTTGTTAGAATGTTGGGTGGTGTTTATATGACTTCATAAATGTGCAATTAATCAGCGAATTGAAGAGTTCAGATGCAAAAAAATTTTGATAGCATTTTACAGAACTACTCAGTTTAAAGAATTAGTAAAATTAAGTGATTGATCATGTACAACAGAAGTTTCCTGTGCAAGAAAAACGTAATATTCAAATAAAAAAATAAAATATTTAAAATGCAATAAGAACCATGCAAGCATGTAAAAAGCCCTTGTTCTGAGCTATCCAGAGTTCTGAACCACCACAATTAACATCAAAACTCATCATGAAACATCATCTAAACAGTCTTACAGTAATTTAAAAATTAGTAAATTAAAAATAAAAAAATGTAAAAGTGCTGTTCAAAGTTTTAGACAAACAGTTAACACTTTACAATATGGGTGCATAAATATGCATTATTTCATGCTATTAATGCAAAAATAATCTTGAGAATGAAGAATTAATGTAATAAGCTTATTAGAAAAATGGTTACATGGGTCAAAACAATAAAAACACTAAATATTTTATTTTATTTTTCGATTCATTAAAACAGACAGGTTGGAGTTGAAATGCATGGCTTCACCCCACTGTGGTAATGAAATTCATTTAATATTATATAGCGTTATGGAATATTTAGAGTGTTGATAGGGAATGAATCCATGATGACACGTTTAGTTAAAAGCAATTCATATATGACTTTATTTAATGAGTCAAACATCAACTCAAGATTATCTGTGCATGAATTATTCCATATTAGTACACACAAACATTTTTAAAGAAAACATGAGCAGATTTATGGCTGTTAAAAAATGAAAATGTTGTCATTAATCACTTACCCCCGTGTCGTTCCAAACCTGTAAAAGCTTTGTTTATCTTCGGAACACAATTTAAGATATTTTGGATGAAAATCTGGAGGCCTGTGACTGTCCCATATGTTAAATGTTTGTTAGTATTGTGAAGGTAATTTAAGGTTTTTTGGGTGTTAATCTGGATGCTTGTTATGCCATCAGACGTGCAATCTGGGTTATATGAAGCAACTGGAACACTTTTTGTAAGCGAAGAAAACAAAGATAACAACTTTATTCAATAATTCCTTTGTCAACAGTCTCCTCTGTGTCTCTCCATACAAAAAGTGTTCCCGTGGCAACTCAAGCCCGGTAATTCTGCAAACAGCAGCGTACTTGATAACATCAGTCAGCTCGCCTTGGCTACTGCAGTTTTCCTCACTGTATATTTACAACAAGACGAAATAGAATATCAAATACCACTGCCTCCTTTTGTTTTCATTTAAACAATTTGAGTTTTAAACAACTACATTCTTGCCTGAAATACTTTTAAAACTACATTTCATGACACAATAACAGTAATATTTTGAAATGATCCGAATAAATGGTTGTTGAAATCACAATGCTGCGTGACCTCAACCAATCAGCATTTCCCGCCCACGAAAGTTCCGGACCTTTGAAAAAGTACCACCTCGCAAGCAGGGACTTTCTGAGGGGCTTTTTTTTTTTTTACCCAGGACTTTATTTAGATCCAGGTTCCTGCGGTGGAAACACATCGAGTACCAGCCCAAAGTCCCTAGTTCCTGGGTAAAGTTCCAGCGGTTGAAACGCGGCTTAGGTCTGTATGTAATGAAATTCCCCAAATGTTATACTGGATGCAGGGTCCTCACATTTTAAACCATCAAATTATCAGTTTTGGTGGGATATTTCCATTGATTTCCATGACTATAATCCATTTATCTTCAAAATAAGTTGGAATAAGCACTGTGTTGGAGTGAATCATAAATATAAACTGTGCTGAGTGTGCACTTTCCCCCGCGTTTCTGTCTCCTCTCACATGCAAAAACACCAGACAATTATATATCCATCAATCAATCTCAACTCCAGATTTATGAGCCGTCTCCACTCTACAAAGAAAAAGAAAGAAAGATTCAGAGAAATAATGACATTAGGGTAACAGAGGATGACATTGACAAATTAAGAGAAATAGAAGGGGTTTTATTAGAAAGTTTGGTCCCACATCCTAGGAATTCTCAGACAGTGAAGTGACAGAGACAAGAGATCCCAGACGCCTCAGTTAGCACATGAAGATTGTATTATGAAGTGAGTTTGAAGAGAGTCAAATCAGTCTCATACAGTAAAATGATTCTATTGCTATAGTAAATGCTTAATTCAGAGATTGAAACATACATTCTTAGAAAAGTCTGTGAAAATATGGTCCGGTGTACAGTTTTTACCAGATGCTTTTGAATTTTGCATTGCATTGTGTACTTTCAAAAAATCTGTGAAATAACATATTGAAGTACTAAAATCAGTTTTCTTTCTTTATAATGTACCACCATAAAAACACAGGTGTGAAAGAGAAAGCTGATGAATCAGTGTTCAAGTATATATTAATATAGAAGATGCACAGTGTCATACAAACACAAAACACCATCACGGTAACACACATGACACTGAAATAATGCACTAAACATTAATCTAACATGTAACATAAATTCCTAATGTACATAACTAATAACAAAAAACTAAGAAGAAAAATAATTATTTAAATGTGAAGTGTCATACAGGGAATTTTGGAAATGTCAATACACATTTCTTTTCACTTTAAATTCTAAGATTACTTGTTGTGTTTCACATACAAAAACTGTAAATTTAACAACATTTTTCTGTAAAATTAGGTTAAATGCCTCATTAGCTTTATTACAGTTTATTACAAGGAAATTTACCATTAACCAGTTAACAGGTTTTTAAAGTTTTTTTTTGTTTTTTTGTTTTTTTACACTTAAAAAATACAAACATGTGTACATTGTGTTGTAGGGCTGAAAGAAATGTGCATAAACTGGAAAAGATACTGTTTTTGACAGGATATTATCCATTTTTCTACAGATGTTTTTTTTTCTGACACTATCCGACCATTTGACCTCTTTTTCTCATACATGCATAAACACAGTCATACATTCAATAATGTGTGGTGAAGATCCATGTGTGATGAACTCAAACTGTGTTTGACAGACAGAGGGTGGTGTTTTTGATCTTGAGACTATATTGTGACGAGCAGTAGGCGCTGTTTTGGTTCACAAAGACGTGGAACGAAATGACAGAAAAGAAAAAAAACATTAGCTCTTCAAACCGAACTCCACCGCTAGACCTAGAGAGAGATGGAAAGAGAGATTGAGGTAAAGACAAAAGATTGTGACCAGGGCAGGAGAACTCTCTGCTCAATCTAACACATATGTTGTGGGCTAACGGTGTTGTAGCCCAAGGGCACAGACAGCAGCAGCAGCATGTGAAAAAGGTTTTCCACCCAGACCTCACTTCAAATTTAAGAGAGAGAGAGGAAGAAAGGGAGAGGGGTTGAACTGAGATGACTGAGAGGTCATGTGTTTGAGGAGGGTAGAGAAACCGAGAAGAAAGAGAGATGGAAAGATATGACAAACATCAGAGCCATCTGTGGATTAACACAATTAACACCTCAGAAAAAGCAGGTCCGTCAGCACCTCTCTGCTGCTCAAAGGATGTCTTCAAAGAGCCCAGCATGGCCCTCAGAACTCTCACTGCTGCCCAAAATAAAAACGCACTTACAGAATTACTGTGTGTGAATATTGTAACTTGATTTAAACTGAGTAAGTGGAATAAGGAGGTAATGAAATAGAGGGAGAATCTGATTTAGCTTTAGTACAAGCGTGGCATGAATGGCGTTAAGTGGAGTTTTGTTTCGTTCATGGCGAGTTCAGACACTGATACTTTCCTCTAACATGTCGGCTTTCCACCTCAACAGTCACAGGGACCCCCTCTATAAAAAAATAAAAAAATAAATTATATATATAAAAAAAAATTGACTTTCTTGGTAAAACTTTCTTGGTTATAATAAGTTGCATTAAAAAACAGAGATATTAATACTTTTCTTCAGCAAGGGTGCATTAAATTGATCAAGACATTTATTATGTTACAAACGTTTTTTTTTTTTTTCATAAATGCTGTTTTGAACTTTCTATTCATCAAAGAAGCATAAAAAAAGTATCGAGAAGCACCAAATCAACATATTAGAATGAATTCTGAAAGATCATGACACTGAAGACTGGAGTAATGGCTGCTGAAAATCCAGAAGAAATAAACATTTTAAAATATATTAAAACATATCATTTAAATTTTATACAGTATTTTTGGAAACAAGATACTTCGTTCAAAATGTTACAAAATCTTACTGGTGCCAACTCGCCTTATTAAAAATTACTTCAGTTTAGCATTAAATCATTTATAACATAAATAACAAAAATAATTGTTTATTATATTTATCTTATGTTTTTTGAAAACTAAAATCACTCAATTGGGTGATGCAACATTAAATCATCATTATTATAAAACTGTACTCGCAATAACTGAAATAATGCATTGTCCAAAATATGTCTTATTTATCTGAAGTGACTTAAAAATGTTAAACATAACAAGCACGTTGTCACTGATCCAACAATATTCATAGTATGCACATAGAATTTATTTAAACATTTGCAAAATTGCACGAAAGAAAAGCAGAACAAACACAGGCACACTGATGTCATGCACTGACCCTCAATCTAAGCATACAATTGAAACAAAAAGTTGCTTCTGGCCCCTTTTTCACTCTTGTACAATGTGTGCTGGGCTAATGCTGACTGTGTGTGAATGAGTGTGTGTGTGTGTGTGTGTGTGTGTGTGTGTGTGTGTGTGTGTGTGTGTGTGTGTGTGTGTGTGTGTGTGTGTGTGTGTAAACGGGGAGCAGTCGGAGCCAGGGGGTTGAGCCACTTTTGTACAGTCCTACCTGAATACATGTGGCAGAAAACACAGTACAGATCTCAGGAGCAAATCAAGAGATTTAGCGACAAGGTAAGACATAGCAACACACACAAAAGAAGGGTATGAATGACTTTAAAAATTAATTTGGGTATTAAAAAAGTAAAAAAAAAAAAAAATATATAAAACAAACTTTTAAAAATTATATACAGTGATATAAAATATTGTATGTGTTAAATCCAATCTTAGATATGGATTCCTCTAGTGAGATACATTTTTCCAAAACAGCTTTTTGTGTGTGACTGCCACTCATAAACAAGCTTTGAAACATGAGCAGCTAAAGGGAGTGTGACGACAGCTGTCACATGACTGAAAGCCACCATCACTTCAGTTGATCTCTGGAAACTTTTACTGCAACACTAATTCTTCTTATTTGTCTCATTTTTGGACAGTACTTTTGAGAGGTGATAATGTTGTTTATCATTATAAGAGTGCTTAAGATTTGATCATACATTTAGTGATTTGGTTGGAGCTTGTAATCCATGCCAAAATGTTTGTTGATAACTAGGGTTGTATGTGTCAAGCTTTTATCTTTATATACTCTTTCTATAATCTTAAAAAAAGTCTTTATTTGTTTACTATCGCCATCTAGTGTTCATTTGTTCTGGAGGTCTGTGTTGTCTGACCTATGACAACATGTAGAAAAAAGATGAAGAATCATAAAAGAAAAATAACTAGACAAAAGAAAGAAGTGATCTAATGTCGTTACATGTTTTTTTCTAGACTGTGAACATCATACATATGCAGAACTGGAGTGCCGTAAAGATATGAACATATTGGATTCAACTGGGTAAGTGATAGCAGTTTGCTTACTAAATAACTTGATAGTGAGCATACTGTACATCTGCCAGAAATATCTAATCAAGATGCTGATGCCAAAACCAAAAGCTTTATGTGGGGTAAACCAACTACATGGAGATGGTTAGATACGAAATACAAAAGCAGAAAAGGCCATGTATGAGAAAGCCATGTGATGTGTGACTGTTAGCCATGCAGTTTAATTGAAACGCAGTCAGTGAGACCTGCTGTATTAGTTGATACTACT